>NC_024307.1:2931034-2939642 GCF_000523025.1 Cynoglossus semilaevis | reverse complement strand
TCACTGGTTGTTTTTATCTGATTTACATGCATTTGGTTCAACTGCCCCACTCTCCTGTGAGCAGCTGTAAACCGATACATATTTTCCATACAAGGCCGACTGTACAGGGCGACTGTTACGTTGATAACATGTTGGAGTTCACCCTCACTCTGCTTATTACCTGGGTCTTTTTCTCAAGCGTTTGTCTGTTAGAAGTATTTCTTGACAACCGTTTTGAGTTCAGTGTTTTTGTTTGGGTTTTTGTTTTATCTTTTTTTACAATGTTGCTTATGTTTTAAAAAGTCTATTGTTTATTTGAGAGTTAGTAAAAGTTTCTTTCTTTAAAGCTGGAGTTCAGTTGGTTTTAAATATTGGCTTTAGGTAAAGGATGTTACTAACTGCCTTCAGATGTGAGACTTTAAGTTCTAAAATAAAATGTTGTCTTTCACTCAGTCTGGGTTTAAGATCCTCACTGTCTGACCCTCTCCTATATAACCAAACATAGCAAAAATAATTAAAAAACATATGTTTTAAATAACTGTTTCACCTTCACAAATATTTATCTTATTTATGTCAGGCTATAACTGACAGAGTTCTGATAGTTTTTTTATATCTGTTATCGTTGTTGCTTCAAAGTGGATAATAAAAGACTGTAAACTTTCATGCGGAATTATCAGGTGAAAGTGACAACTTAGATAACTGCATGGCAAACTAGGCTTGTGGCATTAAATACTTTTTATACTGATTAAGCTATTGGTTAAAAAGACATGTTATGGTATCGTTATCTGTAGTACGAGCGTAAGAAGACAATGAGTTTTTGTTTATTTAAAGACAGGTTTTCTGTTTTGAATTTGAAAAAGAAACCCGAAATGTACCCAAAATATTCATATCTCCAGTGATATGTAGGCCTGTTAAATTTAATGTAATCTCCTGGGGAGTCACGTAATTATTATGGGTGAAATTCACTTCATTGCTGGTATCGGTTTTTTTAGTCATTTATTGAGTCCTTATTTACACTGGACGGGGACTTTGTCAGGACAAAAAACATGTGATTTTGAGTGGTTACATTGTATCGAAACAATGTTACAGAGTTGATATGATGATGGTTGTCTAAAGGTCACATGAAGTGGTCTATAAAGTAAACACTCTCGAGTTGACAAGTAGACCCAGGTCAAGTTCCTCTCTGTTTTGAATTCTCTTTACCTCTGTCACTGAATGTGTGTTTCGTTGACAGAGTGCTGTTGAAAAGCCTTTCTTTTCTGTTGTGTCTGTTGTTGATAACAAGATGAGTGATTCATCACCACTGTGACTGCTTTCCTCCCCTTTATTTTAGTTTGTTTGCTCTGAGTTCTGTACAAAAGAAAAATGTGTTGAAATGGTTGGAGTGTTGCAAAACCGTCTTTGTTTTTGCCATTTTTACACAAAATACCAAAGAAAAACTGTTTTTGTTTCTCAAGGAAAGAATTCTCTCAAGTTGATTCTTGTTTCTTTGTATATTTAAAAGCTGAAGGGAATGGTTTCTCTAATCTAGGGTCATTGACCTGCAATTAATGAAAATATGAAATAACAACAACAACAAAGTCTGAAGTCATTTCAGTGTTTTCTATGCTTTTGTTTATATGTTTTTTTTTTTAGCTTAATAGAGGATTAAAATATACCTCTTAAAGAAGAAAAAAGTACATTATAGATTAAAAAATGATATATTTTTTGAATTGCACCTTCTGGTCTAATAAGTGTAAAGAAAGGCAGAGAAGTACAGTGGCCTGAAAGCAGCAGGTTTACTTCCCAAATTGGGGATCAGCGAAGCCGATCAATCAGGCTCAAAAACAAACATCATGGCCAACTGTTAGCTTTTTAATTGGACAGACTGTGCTCCGCTGGTACTTCATTAGCCTAGTATTTGCACTATGACCAAAAATTGATTGGCAAAAATAGATTTTTATGAGCGTATTTGCTTTCGACACGGTACGATAAATCAGCCAGTTAAGAGTCGTCTTCCCTTTTGTTTAAAAACTCCCCTAAAATGCTACAAATGCATCTGTCGCCCACCGTATACACTGCCCGAGATGTTTATGAAACTTCTGCCTGTTATTGAACTGAAATGGAGATGACAACACAGGTATTCATGTCAGCTTCATAATAGGTTCTTATAAATGGGACGTGGCCTTGGGTGATTGGTCTTAGTCATGTTTCTTGTTTCTTGTTTCTTGAAAGGAAATATTATGCTCTAAATTGTTTCTTGAAAGGAAATATTATGCTCCAACTGGCAGAGTCACATGTTTTGCTGGGCTACAATGATCCTGTTCATCAAAACAAAGGAACACTTTTGAAAGTGACAGTAATGCTCCTCGATTCAAAGTCAGTTTCCTCCAATGAAACAGACACAGGAGTGTAAATAAAAAAAGGGTGTCAACTTCTGAGAAATGTCTCTTCTACTTTCCTGTGAGTGACTGCCTCGTGTTTATCCTGTTTGGTTAGTGTTCGCGGCAGGTCTGCGGTTTGATATCCACAGTCTGACTTGACCCTATGGTAGAAAGAACTTCCTTAATCAGTCATTTGATCTTCTTTAGAAGCAGATTGACTTCATTCCACAACTGTCACACATCTTCCAGTATTCTCGCAGCTTCCCCGAGATTTACATAATTAAGAGGAGTTTGTTTATGAATTGGGAGGTTTCTCAAAAAGGTTACTCTTAATCTCAGCTACTTACAGGCCTGTGTGAAAGACAGGTGTCCATCGACAACTCCGCTAAATCAGTGTTGCCCAACTTATTTTGATTAGAAAAAGTTGGCACACCACCAGACAAAGATAACACCAAAGGTTTATGTAATGCATTATTATGATGTTCTAGTTTAAATTTAGACACAATTTACTTAAATGGGCCTGTTTACTTGAACACAACCATTACAGGAGTTGAAGAAAGACACAGAAAATTTAATTGAAATTAAAAGATTTAATGATTAGGATTTTTTTTATTTTGATCTCTGACTTTGGTATATATTTGTTGCAATTTTATGTTTGTTTAAATGAGTCAGCAAGACACATGATCACATGATTTAAAATTTTTTTTTTTTATTACTCATAACATGTGACATTATCAGTAACCACATGATGCCATTTGACGGTATCCTCGGATGTCGACGATGTGCATCTTGTCTACATCTTGTTCAAGGCGATGTCGACGTGCATCTTGTCTACATCTTGTTCAAGGCTGTTCTTTTGTTCCCATTCTTTGGGGCCTCATCTCCACTCCTGTGTCTGTTTCCAGGGTAACTACATTCCCCTTGGAATTCACCATATCACTGAATAGTGACAGTTTCCATGACAACGTTTGGTTTACAACTGTATGATTTTTCATTTAAGTACAAAAGAAAATTAATCTCTGTCTCTAATTAGTCATTTATCGTTGAATTTGCTTCAGGTCTTCACTGAGTGTGTCCAGAGATTGATAGATAGTGATTTTGAGGACGTTGCATTCTGGGAAAATTTACAACAGGCAAGATGCATCCTGCCTGCAACTCATCCGCATATATCGCTATCGATCAATGTCTGCAGAACAGGCAGGGCTGGCACTGCATCTGTCGTCCCCCTGACTGTTGGGTTTCACTGTAAAGATTCTGCAGCTTCCTATCACACACCACTGCCTTCTCATTATGTTTCTGATGTCCAACACATTGAGACACGGCTTCTGAGGACAGCAACACTGGTTTGTGCTGCTTCCTCATCCGTGTCCAGTATAGCGAGGATTGTCGGGCGGAGAGCACAAATCTTTGTGTTCTGCTTTTTCCTTGCAAAAAGAAGGAACGTGAAGACAGTCAACGTAACCACGTGATTTTTGTTCACCCGGTTGACCTTTGTGAATATGTTTGGGTTTTTTTTCGGTCATTGATTTTCCTCAAGTCGTTCAAACTTGGCTTTGGGTGAATTGTTACAGATGTACCGCTCACTCGAGGCCTGCCAAGTTTTTACAACTTCAGTGATTTTTCTATTAGCCGTTCTAATTGGTAGATTTATGATGGTGATATGTGACTCATCAGAGAGAATTCAGGACATTGTCAGCCTTTCAGGGACAAATGTGGGCAGATGTCGTAGAGTCTGAAAATACAAATACTTTAATGAATTTAAGTAAAGACTTTAGACCTAAAGAAAAGGTTGGGGTCTTTTTTTTGTCGACATTAGCAATACAGTTCCCCTACAAGGGCTAGTTGTAAACGGCAGACTGTATAGACTACTTTATAACATTTAATAAATGTTTCTGAAATTGATTATGTAACTACTTTATAAGATTTAATAAATGTTTCTGAAATTGATTATTTATTTAAATTACAAATATTGTTCATTGCTGTGTGAAAAACTTTTAATTTATCATGTGAAGAGACTCTGCTGCATGGACTTTATTAAAGGCTTTTTAAGTTTGATACGTACCGTAGACAATTGATGGAAAATGTCTTTATAATTTGGTTTTATTGTATTTTGTCTAAAGTTATAATAACTAGTGAGTTTAAAATTGTATCCTCCATTGATTGTTTGTAGTGAGAATAAAAGCCTTGGGGCTGAAAGCCTTGAGGACAACTGAGAGCCCCAGTGTTTGTGAACATCGTGAACTCAGTCAGTGGTTAAACTATGGGATGGAAAATGATGAACCCAGGTCAGCCTTGAACCCCCTGCAGGGCCACAGACAACCAAGTGTTTGTTACTTTGCTTGTGCACAATGCAGGTCAGGAGTTGTTCATGGAGCGTTTGTGCATCGGATTTTAAAATGTTGATAATTCTAAGGGAAAGTCGTATTTTAATTATCCTCAAAAGATTTTACACGATGCACTTTGCTTGTAAGACGGTTCCAGTGTCAGTCACAAAATACAGATTTTATTGTGTTTTATCACAGCACCATTAAACTGCTGGCATGAAGGGGGGGAATTATATCCTGTCCATTTTTTATTTGTCAGTAGTGGAACCCAACATGAGCACCTAAATATAGTTTGGCTCAGGTTTGTCAGATTAACTGGTGTTGGCATTGAGCACCGGATGTTACTGCCCTCCCAAGGTCTGACCATCTGAGTAAGGGCAAAATGATGGTGATGGTAGTGACATGTCCTGTAGCAAAACGTCAAAAAAAAAAAGAAAAAAAAGAAACAGTGTTGTTGTAAATCTTATGTCTGGTAAAATGTCAAGCTTTTGAATGTAGACCCTTAAACAAGGATATTAAATGAAGGACATTCACTTCTTCTATCTCAAATGTGACCTGTAATTTGTTGTTCTTTGTGGTCAGTACAACCCTTAGTATTAACCATGGGTGGACATCCTTAAAATGATGGATAGATTGAATTTTGGTGAATACATTTATGCTGTACAGAAACTGTTTTTTTGTTTTATATACGTTAGAGTGTAACGTTACCGGAAAGCCATAGTTTTGGTACATACCTCGGTTTGGTACATTTTCAGAATTAAAAGTATTCTGGATGTGCCAAAGAAATACTACTTACTACTTAAAAAATGCTAAATGCATATATATATATATATATATGTATATGTATGTGTATATATGTATATGTATGTATATGTATATATATGTGTATATATGCATATATATGTATATGTGTATATATATGTATATGTGTATATATATGTATATGTGTATATATATATGTATATATATGTATGGAGTTTTCAGATTGCAAGTCCATTTTCATGTAAAGAAAATCAACGCAGTCTAGTCTCTGATGATAATATTTATATTTTCTCCTGTGTATTTGTACCAAACATCCTGTACTGAATGGGCCGTGACAATCACACGTACCATTACAGCCCTAATGTACATATATTTAAACAGGAGGAATAGCTCATATATAACCACCATTTTTTCACACTGTCGTTTTAACCATATGGCTCCCATATGTTGGTGTTGTACGTCCTCGCTCTTCTCTGACCTCAAACGCAGTCCCAATAGACCAGGGATGAAAAGAAATGTAATTGGACATGGCAGAAAGGTCCCCACCTCTGTGTCATTAAATGTGATTACTGTCATAACCACCTGCACCACTGGATGTCTAATGGGATTATGTTGAATTGTCTCATTAGCAGAGATTAAAAGACGGGGCGCTGACCCTCCTCGTTACACTTTCTTACCTGTTAACAAGACAGATATTGCTTAGCAGTCATTAGGCTAACAAGTAATACTTGTTAGCCTTGGGGTGACAATAAGTAGCTCGGGATCTACCAGTAGATCGCAAAGGGGGTGGTAGATGATGAATTACATAAAATTAATCAATTACTTAAAAAAGTAATTAATTAATGAACATATATAACATGTGTGTATATATGTATGTATATATGTGTATATATGTATGTATATATGTGTATATATGTATGTATATATGTGTATATATGTATGTATATATGTGTATATATGTATGTATATATGTGTATATATGTATGTATATATGTGTATATATATATATAAATATATGTATATATTTATAAATATATTGAATTTGTGTGTAGTAGTGACCATATACTGTATGATTCAGTCCTTACAGATGTTACGTAATTATGCTAATATCGGGCCGATATTATTGGTTGGCCAATATTACACTTAACTTAGTGAAATCCTTGACAACGATAATACTAAAAGATGATGACTAAAGTTGTCAGATTTGTTCAAGATGAGAGACTGAGAGACTTGTCGCAAAATTATTATCAACATCTTTTTTATGTTTTTTTATGTTGAATTTATGAGAATTTAAAAATATATTTATTTATTTATTTTTGTCTCTGTGTATTTTTGTCTTTTCAGTTGTCGGTTCCTCGCCGAGAACTTGACACCTGCAATCCCGGTCATAGGTGGCGCCCTGTTTCTGTTTGTACTGGGCACATTACTAAGAACCAGTTTCAGTGACCCAGGGGTGCTGCCCAGGGCCACCGCGGATGAAGCAGCTGATCTGGAGAGGCAAATAGGTAAGTGCTGTGAATGACTATCAACAGAAAAAGTGGGCTACGTGTAATTGAAATTTCTTAGCATAGTTGTGTTTCCCCTTTCCTCTTCATGGTTACTGTATATTGTTACTGTTAAGTGTCCTAGTTTTATGTATCCGATCTTTAATAAAATGTCTTTCCAGTTCATTTTAGGACAGCACAGTTATGGCCAAAATGATAACCACAATTATCAATATTTATATCAAGAATATTAATCATGATTATTTAGGCTTTCAGGTCAAAATGGAACTTCAAATAAAAATAAATATATATTTCATAAAATAAAATGTACAAATACCAATGAAAAATCAATATGTTGCTGTAGTGACAGTGACCCCTATTCCTGTTGGCAAATGTACAAATGCCAATGAAAAATCAATATGTTGCCGTAGTGACAGTGACCCCTATTCCTGTTGAGGTAACTACTTTTATATTATTTTATATAATGATATTAGAGCGTACTACTAAACGCTCACAGTATTTATCACACACGCCACACGTCTTTGGCCAATTAAAACACTAGTGTATCCGTTATTTCACAGTGTCTGTAACAGTTGGATGGATGCAGCGTTACTCGGGACGGGGTTGCCATTATTGTTGTCTTGGTTGGTGCTTGACGGAGGCGAGGATTTTGTGTACCAGCGTTAGCGTTATGCCTGCGAGTTTGTGGTGTTTTTTCAGGCGGTTGAATAAGTTAGCTTTGTTGTCCTATGGCGCAGAGACAATTCTACAGCTCAGCATACACCTTCTTTTGGTCAGTACTAGCTCCTCCCCACCTTTAAATGCTGCAGCACCGTCACCACCTGCTCCCGACATTACGCATCACTCTCGCATTAGTCCATAAAAAATTTGAGGCTTCCCCCTACCGCTTGCTTCAGGGTGTGCTAATTTACCAATTAGGTTGCTTTTGGTCGCCCCTTGGCTGACTGTTGGTTGAGAAATTGCTTGATTTTATATGCAGCAGAGCCCAATTTTTAAATGTCAATATCGCAAAGAAAACGTAAACGTAGCAGCCAAAATTGTGATCTTTTTGATTAAAATTCTGTTAGCAGAGGTGGAGCAAACCTGAGGGGAAAAGTTCCAAACCCATTGACGTGAAGATGAGTGAAGACTTTTTTGTCCTTATGCAGTTGTCATCTATCTGTCCTCGTCCGGCGTTGTTTATATTTCCTTCCATCTCACTCTGCCTTTTTCAGACTTAGCTCGACTGCTTGATAGTGATCCAAATAAAAAAAACTCTGTCTGTAAATCCACCTACACAGAGACTGTATGGCTGATGTGTTCACTGTCCTCTCCGTGTTAAAGGCTGAGGTCAGGTGTTTATGCTGCTTTCAGAGAATTGCATTTGATCTGTTGCTCACTCATTATTTTCCCAACTTCCTTTTACTGTGATTGTTTAGAATTCGCTAAGTGTACCGTTTCTAATGTAGAATATATTCAACCTGTAGCTCACTCACGGTTCACTTACTGTAACTAAATATTGTGTATATATGTATATGTGTATATATATGTATGTGTATATATGTACATATGTATTTGTATATATATATTAATATATATGTGTATATGTATGTGTATATATATGTACATATGTATTGGTATATATATTTATACATATATGTATATATATGTGTGTGTGTATGTATATATATATATA
>NC_024307.1:2900672-2931004 GCF_000523025.1 Cynoglossus semilaevis | reverse complement strand
GAGAAAGACAGAGAGAAGGTGAGAGAGAAGGTCAAAGATACTTCAAGCTTTAGAATTCTGCACGCCACAGCACTAGTCGGATCGATGGGCCAGGCTGTTGTAGGTAATGTCTGTCATGGTGATATCATCAGTTTATTGTTTTAATAACTGCTTTAACTTGCTGCAATGAAGCCCCCCCCCCCCCCAAATAAAAATGCTGACACTTTCTTGACATGTTATATTTGTAGGACTTTTTAAGTAACGCGTAAGTATAAAATGAACGACCACTGCGTTGGGCTGAATTTGTTTGCACAGCTTTACTCTGTGTGTCAGCGAAGGGGTGGGGACGGGGGGGTCGCAGCCAAAAAGCATTCTCCTACAATAACCAGATACACCAGTATGACTTTCACTGACCGGCGTCTGACCAGTCAGAGCGTGTCCTGCCGGTTTTGCAGCCCATCATTTTGATTTCAGTCTTAGTATATAATGCATCTAAGCCCCAGAGGGAAAGAAAACAGTGATGTCATGTTGTTTTGTTGTGAGAAGAAAAGACTTCAGCAACCTACACGTCCTACTGTGTCAACTGATGGGAGGTCACAGCATATCAAATACATTCACCTCAACCCATTAACACTGCCCGACGGCAGTGTACGGCCTGCAGCTCTGTGCCATTTCAGCATGTTTTATTTCAGCTTCCAAATTAACAGTAGTTCAGAAAGAGATCAGTCACAGGATGAAGGTCCTAGGTTTTGGTTTTGTAGGGACAGGCAGAATGTGTTTGAGGTGGTCTTCAGTTCTCTGTGTCACAGAAGAAGAAAAAAGATTCTGAAAGACAAAAAAAAAAAACAACTGTAATGACCTTTGTTCTTTGTTTGGACTGATCTTGTTCCTGCATCTGCCTCAGTGTAAAGAACCTGAATGGATTATGGTTTTCTTTTTTAAATCATACCTTTAACTCTCCTTCCAGAGTTCCCTGTGCTTTGCCTGGAAAGTTGATCTGAAGCTTCTGTTTGCCAGTGATTAAATGGTTTCCTGTGTTTCAGGTCACTAGGGCCTAATTAACTAAACTCTGGACAGGTTTAATTAATCTCGTCAGCAGACTTTAAAGCTTTCACAGGGAGGTTAAACACAGTGGGTTTGGTGCCGTGGGCTAAAAGTGGGAGATGAAATATCTGGTACAAATGTACTTTTAGGCAATATTGTTTTTTGTAGGATGAACTTTCTACAACCTAGACGTTGTGAACAGTGTTGTCCCTGATACTAATTACTACGATTCTTCCCCACTGTCTGCCATTGATCGGTTCATCCAGCTCAGCGTGTGACCGTTTGTCATAGCATTGAATTTGAGTCTGTTGTTTACAGTAAACTACAATATAATATGCTGTACATATATACAAATATGTATATATATGTTTGTATATATACATGTATATATGTGTATATGTGTATGTATGTCTGTATATATATAGATATATGTATATATGAGTATATATGTGTATATATGTATATGTGTGTATATATGTATATATATGTACTGTATATACATGTATATATGTGTGTGTGTATATATATGTATATATGTATATACATGTGTGTATATTTATTTTCTATTGGGGGTTGTCATTGGGTTGGGGGGATGTGAAGTTTTTAGTAGCAAACTACGCATTCTGAAAGCGCCCACCATTTTGCGATGTTTCGTTCGGATCTACTTTGTCGACCAAACACCTCATTGAGTGTTGATTGTTGGGATGAAAACTCTGCATCTCGAGGTGCAGTTTCTCTTCCCCAGCTGGGGGGGGGGGGGTTATGTTTTCGGTGGTCGGGCAAGTTTGTTGTGTTGAATTTTTTTTTTTATTGCTACCACCTTCAAACACATTTATCCTGCTGGCTCGTCCGTCTTGCTGCACTCTGTGTACGTATTCTAGCAACCCCACCCCGCAAAGAGTGGATGACTGACAAGAGGGTTCACTCCTGTGTTCACACAGACTGACTTGTTATCCAGCTAGTTTGGAGGCGAGAGACGAGAAAAACAAATGCATATGCACATGGCAATCTATCAAGACTGGCAGAGTTATTGACATCATTTTAATTTATCATGCGATAAATGTATTTATTGATCATCGTTCTATATGTGGTAGAAATGCATCACTCACAAGTCACAACAAAGATGTTTTTAGTAAAACAACCCTACTGGTGATAATGGTCATTACAGTCTGTTTTGAATCTCAGCTCCATTGTTCATCTCTAACAAGTGTTTATTTTCTCTTTTTTTTTTTGTTATTGTTTCTTTGTGACTTTCATTAGGATTTAGCTCATTAGCATTTCATCTCACTGCTTTCAAACTGCTGCCAAGAGATTCACAGTTAGCTTCAGTGATGTACAAATAATTAGATTCCATCCAGAATGACTCTCTCTGTGGCTCTGGTCCTGTCTGTTCTGTCTGTTGCTTTTTCATTTGTCCCTTCATTGACTGTTTATCTGTCAACATAAAAATCATAAAAGTAAAAAATATTGTTTTATGTTCGGCTGTGCAGTATTTCACCAAAGTATAAACACAGCTTGTATTCTCGTGTGAGTAAAAATACCCAAAGGCTGCTAAACTCTGCATTTTAGCCATATATATAGCCATATATATAGCCATATATAAGCCATATATATAAGCCATACATTTCCTAATAAAGTAGCACTTGCTTTTTAAAAGGGAGTTCCTTAGATTGTTACGTCCCACCATTGCACTTGCCACTTAGAATAAATAAATATCACCGTAATATATACATATATTTTACCTTAATATATGTATATATTTTATCTCATTAATTACAGTTTAGTTGGAATTAATTGCAATTATTTATCATGAATTGTGATTGTAATAAATCATGTTAGCGATCAATCGAGATGTATATAGTTGAGACATATATATGTGTATGTAGCTAAACATTTACTTCTGTGTGTTGCTGGAATGGAAAAAATAAGACATATTTCTTATGTGTGCTAAGAACATGTAAGTGATCTTCAGTGATGGCATCAATTTTTCTACATTTGCGTCCATCACCTCCTTAAATTGCCCCTTTTAATTTCAACAAAACGATCTGAACGCTGCTGCCGCCGAGAGCCGACGGTGTTTTATATTTCACTCACAGCCTCATAAATATTTGATGATGTTTTAAGTACAATTGTTACAGAGCTCAAGTTCAACACCACTCTCATTGATCTGTTGACTAAACAGAGGAGGACCTAATGGACAATTTGAGACGTCAAGGTCTCTTATCCTCTGTGTACTTCACCGAGAAAGCTGATAGCTGAGCTGCTGCTGCCATTAGTGGCCAAATCCTTCAGTCTGAGGTAGGAAGAGTCCAGGGAGGCATCAAAGATACCAGTAACATCTAAAAGGCTCTCAGACAAATGTCAAGATGTTTTAAAAGCTGCTTGATTTGAACACCTAATACGAACCTTTACAAGTTCAGTTTTTTTATAATTTTGTCAAACATGGAGGTGCATCACGTCTACTTAGATCTGATTTTTCAACCCTCAAAGTTAATAATTCTGAAATCACAGCAAACCTTTAATTTAAACCATGTCTAAATGGGGACCTGTTAAAAATATTGAAGCTTTGCTGAATGTTTTTAATGTGGCTCCCTGGAAAAACAACCGCAAATTAATTTTTCTCCTCAAGATATTTCAAAAACACCAAATATTAGGGTAAATTAAAACTGCTGTATTTTGAGGTTAAATCATTAGCATCTAAGTCAATAAACACATTTAGTTTTATTGTTTTAGTAAGACATGTGCCGTGTTTCTAGAATTTTTTTTTTTTAATCAAATGTAATATTCCACTAGGGCTCTTTGTTTTATCTCAAACCTCTCAAATAAAAAAAAAGCCCAAACAATTAAAATAATTGAGAAAAGTGGAGAAATGGGGGGAAAAAAGAGTTAACCAGGCTCCGGTTTTATCCTCACTTCTTTTCAGTCCGTCACATTTAGTGATGCTCGTCTGCCCAGTATGTCAGGATTAGACAGGTTGGCCTCAGCATCAGCGCACAGTCTCAGATGTTTCTGTCCTTCTTCTGTCCACCTTATATCATCTAGGTTTGAAGTTTGAGGCTTAAATACTTCAATATAACCAACGTCTACGTGAGAAAAACTCCAAGAATGTTGAAGAAAGATTCACAGAATTTAATGACGGTTTGACAAAGTCTTGTGCTGGAAATTTCTAGATTTAATCAAGTTATTTTCTACACTGGCAGAGTTACACCCACATTCTCTCTCTCTCTCTCTCGTTCTTCCTACTTCGAGTTCTACTTTGTGGCTGTTCCACCTACACAACACCGCCTCCACCAGTCTACCCTGAGTTTCACTCTGCAGAATTCTGTAATGTAATACTTAATTGAAGGTTGCATAATATAGGGTGTTACGGTGAAGCTTGAGACTTCCTGAGGGGTACCCCCCCCCCGGTCCCTCCGCTGTTGAAGGAATCAGGCAGAGCTGATGGGTATGTGATGCAATTAAAGGGGACATTTAATCAAGTAAAAGAACCTTTTTCTTTTTTTACTTGAAAAAAACCTGAAGTAAAAATGGACCTCCAGCCTCAGCATGTTGTGCTAAAAGTTATACTTCGTTGCATTGTATTTGGTGAATTACTTTTAGTTTAGTTTAATTTTCATTTAAATGTTTACAACTTATTGATTTATACCAGGGCTGTCAAACATACGGCCCGTGGGCCAAAACTGGTCCGCTAGGGGGTTTGATTTGGGCCACTTGATGCATTTTAAAAGTGGGGGAAAAAAAACACAAACTCAAACTTTTTTCAAATTATATTTCATTAAATATGAATATTTTCTATACTTTTAATTACTTGCGGGAAAAGAAGGGGGGGCATGGACTTATTGTTATTGTTATTTATAGGTAATTATGTTATGATTGGACTGGTCTGGCCCACTTGACATCTAAACCGGCTGTATGTGGCCCCTGAGGCTGAATGAGTTTGACACCACTGATTAAAATGGTTCACTGGCCTAAATATTATGAATCGAGTCCCTGTCTTCACTGCATGACATTGTACCGTAACTCAGTCTGTTACATGGTAACATATGTCACATGACCAAAGGTCATCATATCTCTAAAATAACCTGCCCCCCCCCAAGCCCTCACAGCTGCTCACTCTTTAGTACGATGTCAAAACGACATTTATTTTTTGATCTATGGGTTTATTTTAATCAAGACGCCCCCTGCAGTGCTTCAGAAGAACTCCACACATGGTTATCACGGTGTGAGTTTATTTAACCTGACAACAGTTCAATCTTTGTTCTATATTGCAGCAGGGATTCCTACATAATGGAACACACTCTGAAAGGTCTTGACACAGGATGTTAAATAACGTAAGAACAGAGTACAGTTTAGAAAACTAAAGTAGACACCCCTCGTTTAAATGTCACACACCTACACGTTCCCCCGACACGCGTTCACCTTTTCACACTGCACTTCATCAGCACTGAACCAGGCCTCTTTGTGAATCGTCTCAAAGTGCTCTACCTACACACACACACACATACAGTACACGAGCGCTCGCAGTGAAAGGAGCAATAACGAGATCCAGGCTCTACCTTTTGACGGCATGGAAATAACTATCATCAGTCTCATCCTCTCCCTTTATTCTGTCGCCGGTGCTTTGTGATTGGAAATAAAAGCCATTTGTAGCCATTTAGCACCATTTTATTTTTGTGTTATGTTCCACATCTGATGGTGTTAAAGTTCAGATTGAATTCTTAACTGATTTTTAGGGGATTCCTGAAGTGGCCTGGACTTTTCAGAAAGTCAAGAATTCACTGTATGTTTTTGTTTTTTTACTTCTTACCTCCTCACAAGTTTCATAAAATGTTCTTGCTATATGTATATACATATACACTGTATGTATATGTGTACATGTATATATCTATATATGTGTATCTATATATGTATGTATATATGTATGTATGTATATATGTATATGTTTATATATGTATATATGTATGTGTATATACATATGTATATGCATACATATGTTTATATATATATATATACATACATATATCTATGTATATACACATATTTATATATATATTTTTCTGTATTCTGTATGATTTCAATATATATTTCTCAAGCACAAACAGGGCGACAGCAGCGGCAGCAGCGGCAACATTTATTGGTCTCTTTTTATCAAGCTTAAGATGATTAAACCTGTTTCCACTCGGTGCATTTACCACTGTATTTAACTGTATTTCCATTCCACTTCTTACAAATCAATTTTTTTTGTTTTTTCTCAGATGTAGCTAATGGCAGCACAGGCTACAGGCCCCCTCCCAGGACCAAAGAGGTGGTGATAAATGGACAGACAGTCAAACTAAAGTACTGCTTCACCTGCAAGATTTTCAGACCCCCACGTGCCTCCCACTGCAGCCTGTGTGATAACTGTGTGGGTGAGTGTCAGTCACGTCCTCTGTATCAGGGCTAATGCATCAGGGCTTTTGTCGTCATCAACAGAGAATTGTTTGTGTCCACAGAAGTGTGTTTCACATCACAAACGGTCCAAATCCAAAACCATCGTCAGGCATTTCTGTAAAGATTTTCTTAGATTTCATACATGACAAAAATTTCTTCTTTTAAATTTTCTATCCTTACTCACAGATTTATTAACATTAAAGATATATGTGTTGTTTTGCCCATGAACTAAAATGTATTATTGTTATTATTATTATTATTTTTACAATTAAGGAGTAATTAAAGTTCTTAATGATGCCTAAAAATTGCTTGAATTTGAACATGAAAAAAATTGTACGAACCCTGAAAAAGACATTTGTCCTTAGTTCATCAGCACAATGATTTTTCATTGATTTTCTGTTAACAAAAAAATAATTTTTAAAATTCATTAAAAGAGAAAACAACTGATGACGTCAAGAAAAATGAATACATTTTAATCTTTTTTTTCTATCTGTGTGTGAGACTGTGCTGCTAATTTTACAGGAACTGTTCGTATGCTGCTGTTCAAGACAGGCTCAGTGGCCGCGTGGTCTTATGTAATAATAAACTTTGTCTCCGTCTTTCTCTTTGCAGAACGTTTCGACCACCACTGTCCCTGGGTGGGGAACTGTGTGGGGAGGAGGAACTACCGCTTCTTCTACATGTTCATCCTCTCCCTCTCCTTCCTCACCATCTTCATCTTCGCCTTTGTCATCACAAACATCATTTTACGTAAGTAGCGGGGGAGGAAAAGAGGACATGCGCTGTCAGGCAGGACATACACACACATGGACGTACAAAAACACACACTAACACACACTAACACACACATGCAAAAACACACACTAACACACACACACGACCACCGTCGGCAGGTTGTCAGTGTGTGTGTGTGTGTGTGTCGTGAGAAGCTCCAGCAGTCAGGCTTGTTAGAGACTGTTGGGCTCTGAGCCATGTGGACATGTGTTTACATAAACCACACATGAGTGATAGACAACTGGTGGCCGGCGGGCCAAAATTGACCAGCGGCTAGTAAAACCTGGCCGTCACGTTTTTTTTGGAAATAGATTTTTACACAAACACTTACTGTTATGGGACTATTATAAAAACAAACTCTGGTCTTTGATTTGATTAAAAAGCCTTTCTAGATGAGATACTTTTGGGTTGTTGTTTATATTATATATATATATTATATATGATAATATATAGAGCGATATTATTTCTATTATTATTTTAATTATTGTATATATATAAATAGCTTCTCATGAGTATTTTTTTTTCACGATTTTCTTCGTTACAGATACACCACTAATTAAATAGTATATATATATATATAGCTTTGCAAGTGTACTCCTGTCATCCAGCCTGTTTGCTAGCGAACAATATATCCGAGCCCGCAACATTTTTGGGCTTGTTTTCATTTATCGTGCGATTAACGTATTAATTACTTATCGTCCCAGGCCTGTATGTCTTATGTACAAAGTTGCCATTCTGCGTTCAGCCTTTAATGTTAATTTTTTTTTTTGCCTCTGTCATTGATTTGTTACACCTCAAACATTTCAAAAGTGAAGCGACGCTTTTAGCGAGCAATCTTAGCTGTGCTCGGTTCAATTCGTCGAAACCGTGTGTCGACGTTAATCTGATTAAAGGTTTCTGAGTCTTTGCGTCCTGGTGTCACATGGTGTGTTTGCATCTGCATATACGTTAGAAGGCTAACGGAAACACTGTCTCCTTTCACAGGTTCCCATAAAAATGGCTTTCTGGATGCTCTCAAAGACAGTCCTGCCAGATATCCTTTCTGTGTATTTGTGTTTAAGAAGCTTCGTCCGACCGTCTCTCCTCGTCTGTCTGTTAATGTCTGCTTCACTGTTCATCGACTTTGTTTTTGCCTGAGTTTGATGGTTTTAGTGATAACGCAGACTGTGTTTGGTCTGCAGCAGTCTGATTCAGGATTCTCCACGGGCCAGAAGTTCTCTGCCATCCATCGCCACTGTCACTTTCTGCAGTGTAACGGTTCTTGCGTGGTGTGTCTGATTAGTCCTGTTCCATGGAGCTCCTGCAGCAGCCTGCCCAAGCAGCTTGTCTGTCTCCCTCTCTCTCTCTCTCCCCCTCTCTGTCTCGCCCTATCTGTCAGTTGATTTAGTGGCTCTTTAATTTTGTCTGACTCTACAGAGATGTGTGAGGAGGAGTGGAGAGGATGTGAATGGCAAGTCTGCCCCACTGATAGATGTCAAGTGTCTGTGCGAGCTTCAGCTGCCACAAACACACTTACCCAGGACGGCTGTGCAAAACCAGTGTTGGGATGAAAGCCAACGTGTATTTTACATAAAATACATCATCACTATTCGCAGATATCCGATATGTCAGTGTTGTCCAAACAACTTAGTTTCTGATTCCGATATCGACCGATAGCAATGTATGCGGCCGTTTGCAGCACGACGTGTCCAGCGGTGTCATGATGACAATAATTCAAAACTATTTTTAGGTCACATCGTCTGGGCGAAACCCAGGCATTGCTTTATCGGATTTGCGTGAATTAAATTACGTAATTATGCTAATAGCCTCGTCCCTAATGGTTACTTCGGCTCCTATCTCGTTCCTGTCGGTGTCAGTTGTGGCCTTTTTCACAGACGTGTAGCACAAGCCCATTAACTTAACTGTGTTAATGGACTCGTGTCGTTACGATTCTTTTCATAGACTCAGTAACGTCCTCTTTTAAAGGCACTTCTGTGCTTGATGGACTCAGTACAGTACAGTACAGTACAGTATAGTATCGTACACCAGTTCTTCCATATTTGTGTTTGAGTGTCACTGTCACACCACATCAGTCCAGCAGGGGCAGCTGATCCCCAACATTAATGTCTCTTAGATGTTTTTTTTTATTCATCTGAAGTTCTCCTTCAGTTCAGAAATCCTCTGTTCTCTCTTCCATTTTTTTTTTTCCTGGCGCTGGTTTGTTTACTTCTTTTTTTTTTCTTCTTTTTTTTCCCAAAACTTCTCCGCACCCTTCTATTGCTGGAGGCTTCTTCAACACTGCTCGTCCTCCGTTTTTGACTCTAAAGTCAGACATTAGAGAAGGAGCTGCTGATGATTGGCGTTGATTTTAAACAACTCGTACCTTTGATATGCATAACGAGAGAATGAGAAGGAAATAAGTCACTGAAGAATTTTAAAAAAGCACAAAATTATTTCCCTCCTTCTCTTTGTTTCCCTCGTGCCTCAGTGAACTCTCTGTTCTTGGCAGAGAAACGTGAGCCAGACCAGGATGATTCTGGTTTTCCTACGTGACGTTAATGGGGGAGAATTTCAGTCCATTGTAGCGTAGCTTCGTTGGTACTGTGACAATGAGGCTGTGTCTTTTTGTTCCTGATAAAGGTATGAGGAAAAAAGGAAAGTAATAAGAGGGGGAGGCAGGAAGACTGTGTTTCTAAGGCTGACTCCGAAATACCTGATGATTTTATCGCTCATTGTAATAATGGTTAATAATAGAAGTTGTTGGTAATAATAATAATTATAGCTGTTTTACATATAACCATCCTGTTATCATATATGAGTAGTTATAAATACTTAGTTAAATACACAGAAGTGTTTTGGAAAAAAACTTCAGTCAAAATAAAAAAAATAAAGAAGTGCGATTTGATTTTGATTCAGTCAAAATAAAAAAAAATAAAGAAGTGCGATTTGATTGTTCAAAATTGACTTGACTTCTATTATGTCAAAAGTATTATCGCCACCTGCTGTTGAGAAATGTTAATAGACTTTTTCTCAACATTTTTTATTTTTTTTCCCTTGACAAAGACCGGTGACCCACTAAAAAATTAGTTCACAACCAAGTTTTGGGTCCCGACCCACCAGTTGAGAAACACCGGCTTAGAGCACACGTGTACTTGCACTCTGCGTGGACTCTAAAGTACACAGCGCTGCTGCTGCCCCAGTTCACTGCTCACTGACAAACTGTGAATGTGTGTGTGTGACCCTGAGGCTGTAGGTCACGGTGCTAGCTGTGGAAAACCCTTTGTGTGTCTGTCGTGCATTATTCCGTACAAGCTTTGTTACTGTGTGTTTCACAAGAGATAAGAATGTGTGACTTGACGTTGTCCTTGACTTTATGTCACCGTGCTGGAGGTGGTGGTGTGTTTCTTCTCCGTCTGGTCCATAGTGGGCCTCTCAGGCTTCCATACTTACCTGATCAGCTCCAACCAGACCACCAATGAGGATGTGAGTATAATCCTTCGATGACATCAGTATGTAAAGGATATCATCGCTATGTGTTCTTCCCTAGAAAATAATCATAATATTTACCACATTTGCAAAACTGCTGAAAAAATCTTTTTTTTTTTTCATTTTAATAATCCATCAGTTGGTAAGTCACAAATAAAAACAAACATCTGAAACATCCACATTTCTGTTCCAATGATATACGGCGGTGGTTCTCAAACTGTGGTACGCGTACCACCAGCGGTACCTGAGCGCTCTCTAGTGGTACGCGGGGAAAAATCATATTTTCACATTTACATTTTCAATTGAATAAATCTGAAACATCCCATGCACAATTAATACAACATTTAAAACATTTAGGAATGTTGACTTCATTTTTATCAATTAGTCGCAACTAATTACAATACGAAACTTTAATCGGTTGTCATGAATGTTGTAACCTGCTGCATCAGTAGGACTGACCCTCAGAGTAACTCATTTAGTTTGAAGTGTACCTTCAATTCTTCACTTACGTCCAGACGATTACGTCACCCCAGTCTGTGGAAACTTGAGATGTTTTTCTGTGACTGAAATCTTGACCGATGATTTTGTGTGGCGTCCTGTAGATAAAAGGTTCCTGGTCGTCTAAAAGAGGGAAGGACAACCACAATCCCTACAGCCACGGCAACATATTCACCAACTGTTGTGCGGCCCTGTGCGGACCTCTGCCACCAAGGTACGTTATATCAGTGTGAATGAGAATTTTTTTTTTTTTTTTAAACTGCCGGATGTGCACTTAATGACCAAACTGAGAGTGCTATTTTTGTTTTCCCGCCTGTTCTCAGAATCCCCTTCAGTCTTTTTTCCCAGTTTCTGTTACTGATTACAACATCTGCTGTTTACCACCAGGCTGCCATTTAAACCGTGTATTTTTTCTTTTAAACAAAAATAAAATTGTTTATGAAGACTGTTGAATGTGAGCAGCTCCTTAGAAACAAGTTTGCCAGCAGCCATCTTCTGAATACACAGCTACAGAAGTAGAGCAAGAGCCAAAAAGATTTTATGCCCATTTGAAGCAAATCCAAGATCAAAGTTGGCCATAAATTACATTTCACACTTTTAGCTCTTTATGTGATTGAACAGAGACACGGGCCAACACGCTGCTGCATATTCATGTCCATGTTACTGTAATTATTACATACATCCATGCTGGTCTCAGCTATTTTTTTTTATTATAAAGAAGTTATTCAGCAACCATCACCAACTGAAATGGTCTGTGTTTGTCATGAACCTAAATTGTTCTCTTCAATAACAAAATACAAAAAAAAAACATTTCTGTCCAGAAACACTGACATCACCATTGATCTGCGTTACATTTCTGTCTAGAAACACTGACATCACCATTGATCTGCTCTGATTAAAAGTCAAACTGGTCTGGTCTGATTGACCCGAACGTCACTGATATATTTAACAACAAAATATTATAAAAAAAAAAAAGAACTGGAAAGTGTTCCATTTTTTTTACAGGAACGTTACAGGAATGTTTATGTCTGTGGAACAAGTTCTTCCTACATTCTGTTTGAACACCCGAACGTCACTCAGGCTACGTGAGACCCTTTAATAGTAACGTTTTAGGAGCATACTGCCACCTACTGTACTAGAGTGTGTAGTGTCATGGTCTGACCAGTGACTTTTTGCGATAACGCAGCCAACTCCTCATGCCTTTATGCATGATTCATTTATTTTTTTTAACCAATGGGAATTGTCATGGATTTGTATCGATTTTCCACCGATTCACGATGTATCGCTACACCCCCCCCCTTGTCCTCTTTAAGGTCACAGAAATCTTCTGCTACGTATATAAGAGCTAGCCTTTCGTTTGTTGGTTATTTAGAAATATAAAGTTGAAATACGCGGCTTACTAAATGTGTCCAAAGATGCACACAGTCCTGGGGTGTGTGAGCAGAGCGATGGAGGCTTTCAGCAGATTGTGGTCAGTCACGTGGCCGGTCTGTGCTCTGGTCATCACAGGCCGTAAGTCACCAGTAATGACTCCGGTGGGTGGTAGAGGAGAGTTTTCACTGCACAGGTGGCCACCATCTGTGTGCGGTTAATGTGTTTGTGTGCGGATATGTGTTTGTGTGTGTGGGTGTGTATTCGAGTCCTGCCGCAGGCATCGCACAGCTGGATCTGCCAAAAACAAAGGGATATTTTATCCCCACCGCTGTGGCATTCACACAC
This sequence comes from Cynoglossus semilaevis, assembly GCF_000523025.1. Lineage (NCBI taxonomy): Eukaryota > Metazoa > Chordata > Actinopteri > Pleuronectiformes > Cynoglossidae > Cynoglossus > Cynoglossus semilaevis. Next base: position 2,918,095 of record NC_024307.1, on the reverse strand, counting down.
CGTACCTGACCGGAGTCCAACACCGCCACTGCGTCGAGCCCATACAGTATGTCCAAAAGTAGAAACCAATGACCGAGCCACCATAGGCCCTGCAATATTTTTTATATTTTTTTTTAAAGGCTTAATCGCGTTAAATACTTTGTGAAAATTCATCACATTTTTATTTCATAATTTTGACTAATTAAACCATGAGACTGAGAAAGCCCTCCTGAACATATCTGATATTTCCAAACATCTATCAACTTGCCATTGTTTTAACATCCAGTCCATAAACATGATGTTGTTATTTGCACACATTGTGGGGAAAAAATGTTTTTGTTTCACGAAGTGACTGGAGCTTAAAATACCACGTCGACCAGCCCCATGTGTTTGCGGAGGCCTCGACCTTTGTTCAGACGCCCAGCTGGTGGCAGAATGGCCTCATCAAGCACAAGGCAGTAATTCAGTCTACGACTGACACAATTAAAGAATCGCGAGGGACTGTTGCCCAATTAATATTGTTGAGGACGAGGGTTTAATTAAACTTTTTTTAAATTAACTTTCCACTTGTTCTTCAAACCACTCATGAGATGCACAGTAGTGACATAGATCTGTCCAGCTTTAGTTTTGTATATGTTTTTTGACATTTTTCTATATTATTATTTCCGTCCTTTGGATTAGTCACAAGTACAAACAGGTGTGAAACACAGACATTTACCTGCTGTTATTTCTCTTTCTGTTCCAGCAATATATAGAACAAAAGTTTTTTGTGAAATTTAGGAAATAATTAATCTAGATCTCGATCAGTGGTTCTCAAACTTTTTATACTCTGTACCACCTGAGAAAACCTTGACCTCTCTGAGTACCACCATGATGACCAACATCAGAATACAGCAGCGTAGGCCTTCACTGTTAGCTTCCACCACAGGAGAAATGTTTATAAAGATGTTTATGTTTAAATGTTGTATTAATTGAGCATGGGATGTTTCAGATTTATCCAATTGAAAATATGAATTTTCCCCGCGCACCACTAGGGAGCGTTCAAGTACCACAGTTTGAGAACTACTGATCTAGATTAATCTAAAATTAACCCTGAAACTAAGTCTAAATCCAACATCGTCTTACAACTGTTGAGGTTTATATACATATGTTGGAAAACGGGCCGAAACCTCTTCATATTTACAATTTTAAAGGCTCATCTGAGGGTCGAGCTGAAGCTAAAAAAGCAAAAAAAAAATCTTTATTTATGAAATTAACAAAGCTGTTAATTTTTCAGAGAATACCTTCTCCTCAGAATTCTGGAATTTTCAGAAATCTGACAGCTATTATTATAATTTAGGGATCCGTCTCCGAACTTTCTGACTTTCCCTGTGCTACCTACCATTCAGGTCATGTAAACATATTCTGTCCTGACTCACACGTTGCCTTTTTGTTTCCTCGGGTTCGTCAGACTTTGATTCCAGCAAACCTCCTCTAACAACCGAATGTCTGTTTACTTTGTCTGTGTTTCATCATCATCGTCTTTGCTGTGACTCACGCTCCGAAGAACTGCTGGACGGTACATTTCCTCAGCAAATTAAAAGTTATTTTTAATTATTGAAGACTAAAAAAAATAAAAATCATCATTTTAATGACGTGAGAAAAATGTCAGACATTTGAGAAAACCTTTGGCATGTTTATCGTTGGTTGTTTTCTAAGCAGTTGTGTTGAGAATTCTGTGGCGCTGTTGTTAGAAGAATAACAGTGATTCACTCCTCTGGCGCTGTTGGTAGAAGAATAACAGTGATTCACTCCTCTGCCCCACAGCAGGACCTCAGTCATTTATCACAGACGTGTGATTTTGGTGTTTGCGAAGGAGAGGGAGTCTGCGCTTGATGATTCTCCTGTATGGTCAAAACAATCAATCAATAACACACTCTTCCATCTTCAACCCGACCTTGCTGTAAACATTAGCCTGAGGTTCCATTCAGTGAAATGTGCGCGATGAAAAATCAATCAAGTCTCGGTTTTCATATTTTGCACAGAGACGTGTACCGTAACGCTATCAATATTTAATGAAACAAATCCAGGAACTCATTCATTCATTTATTAAGCCGCTGCACTGTTCCTGTTGCATTCTTCAAGGTGCAACCAATCAGGCGTGCTGCTGTTGTTGTTGACTGTAAACACAGAGTGGAAAAAAATGAAACACCTGCTCAAACTGGGATTTCTGTGTAAAAGACCTGGAAAAACAATGTGATTTTATGACAAACTACTGTTGGTCATCAAACATTTTTTTTTCAGAACAGTACCAGAACTTTATTCTACCCTAATTCAAATGCTGTTTTTGTGTAGTCATAGAGGGCTGTCTAAACTGAAGCGACCAAAGACTTATTTTTACATACTTTATAAATTCTTAGAAAAACAACATTTTTACCTTTTGTTTCTGTTTGGTGAAATTGGTTTCCGTTGGTTTAATTTGTGAATTAATGGCTGTGCATTTTTGTTTGTCTCGTTCTAGTCTCATTGACAGACGGGGCTTCATCCAATCAGACGCCCCTCAGCTGGCACCGCCAACCAATGGCATCACTACATATGGAGCCACGCAGTCGCAGCAGAGCCACATGGTAAGACTTTGACCTGACTGTGTCATGATTGGATTAAAATGGTGGTGTGATGGGATTTAAATACAAGCTGTTATTTACTTATCGTCATTGATCACATTTTTAGCAACGTTTCAAATTATATATATTCCGATTGACGACTGACTTTTTCATCAGTCTGTTGGATTTACACATTAGTGCAATTTCAGAGTTAAATTACAGCCATATGACATGAGTCTAAGGGCCACGCTGAGAAGAAGTAAAACAAAATGATGAGAGTAAAGTCAGAAATTTATGAGAATAAAGACGAAATGTTACAGGCAAAAAAAGTCATCATTTATATCATAATAAAATTTAAAAAAACACAGTGTTAACCATGAGGTCAGAATGACAAAAAAAACCAGAGAGTGTTAACCATGAGGTCAGAATGACAAACGTGGACCATCTGTGCAGTTAAACTTTAGTGTTGGGTTCAGAAATAAGGAGTTTACTTTGTCTTCTGACCCATTGCCATTAAAAAAAAACATCGTTGTAATCAAAGAAAGAGCCTTTACAGACTTGGGTGAAAATTGCACGAAATCGCAAACTTCTGTTACTTACCAAGATCGACAGCAACAAGATTTCTCGCTTGGGATGACATGTTTATACTTAAATTACGACTTTTTTAATTGTACGTGAATGACTTTTCTTTTTAAAATATTATGACATTTGTCTCGTGATGTTTCTACTTTAATATTATAATTATAAAAAAATCAAAAAGTCTTTACTTCTCAATGTGGCCCTAATACGCCGTCGTACAGCTCCTACATTCAACATCTTAACCAGTGTGGGCTGGCTGTGTTATTTACCTTTACCAGAGCTGAAGTAGCTAACCTTAACTCTTAGTAATGACTTATTGAGAAAAAAAACAAAAACAAAAAAAAAACTAGGCTGTCAAACGGTAAAACTGTATTTTTACTGCCAACAGGACTGTGATTAATCTGTCAGAATTAACACATCAACATCCCTGCCCTACTTGTTTTGGAAATGAATGAAACGGAAAATGAATGGAATGAATTAGTCATCGTGTGTTGTGTCTTATACTTTTCCTTGAAGACCGAGAGTCCGTGTTTGGTTTATTAGAAATTCATTCACACCTGCTCTCGTCTCATCTTCCTCGCTGAACTGTTTGCACAGACGTACTTTTGTTATACCTGCTTCGCCTTGTTAATCCACATACACACACACAGGCACACCTCATAGTTGAAGTGGCAACAGAGTGTATAATTATGTGTGTGTGTGTATGTTTTACTTGGACTCACTGTAGGGTTTCAAAGAACCTGACTGGGTAGGTTGGTTAACAAAAAAAAACCCGACAAACCCAAAAACACGCTTGCGTCGACAGTAAACAGCTGATATTTCTGTGGCTGTTGTGCTTCTCATTTCCTCGTCTCACCCAGACCTTAACGTGACGCCTGTAGGTCGAGGCCCAGGGCAGAATGACTCACTGTGACAGAGCGTCTTTCAGGCACTTTCTCAGAGTGAATCAGGCTTTTGTCTTTCTCAGAAACCCTGACAGATTGATGGTACTGGTTGTTTTTCCTTGGTCCACAGACATCATCTGTTTTGTTCGACATCTTTAATTTTGTATCTGCATGTTGCAGTCAGTGGGTGGTAAACGTTACTTTGTTAAAAGGTTGGACTTGACAACTAGACCAACAACTTAAAGTGTGTTCAAAACATCACAGTCAATCACCAAGGATAGATCCGGGCCAGTAGTTCCAGTTGGTTTTCTTGTGTTGTGTGTTCAGCTTTGAATCCTTCTATTGGAGGATGACAATGAGAGTAATTCTCTCTTTTTCTAAAGAGAGTTTATAAGATTATTAACTTACTTTGTTGCCGTGATCTTTTAGTGTTTCGGAGTCAAAAGAAGAGCTCATGAATGACTCCCAGTAATGGTGGAAGTGGAAGAATGAGGCGCTTAAATTGTACAATGGAGAAATGACAGTGGTGTGTAAACACCTATCGTCAGTGTTCGTCTGTTCCATGAGAGAAAACAGCCTCTGTGCTAACCTCACTGACGGTCCTTTCTCTACGAGGAACAAGTCTCCTGTTGTTTACATCACATATACACGACACTAGGGATGTCTGATAATATCGGCCGACCGATATTATTTCATGATATTAGCATAAGTATGTAATATTGGTAAGAATCGTTATCTTTTGTCAATAATAAAAACCCGATAACGCAATGCTTGGGTTTCGCCAAATGATGTGTGCTCTAAAAATAAAAATAGTTTTGGGGGAAAAAAGGCTGTATATGAAAGTAAAAGTCAATAGATGGCAGCATTGCGGCTCATTTTATTAATCTTAATAATTAATTTTAATAATCAGGGGACTGTTTGTACAGATAAACAAGTAAATATTACCAGGCCCTTAATAGTATTTCAATTTGGCGGGGGGTGAAAAAACTTCTGTCCCCTGGGCGTATTTCAATTTGGCAGGGGGTGAAAAAACTTCTGTCCCCTGGGATAATAATGGAGAAACACTGCTTTAACCCATCACCTTAGTGAGCCACCACTGCCCCACTATATCGGTATCGGTTCATATTGGAATCGGAAATTAAGTGTTTGGACAATAACTGCGTATCGACTATCGGACATCCCTAACATATACAGTAGGGTGTGTCCAACTACACATAACCTACACTGGTGCCTTCCCTCAGTGTCGAGGTCGTCACTGTGCTCTCCGTTCTCCATTGGCTCCGTCTTGTTTGTTGGTCACGTCTGTTTACAAGCCCTGAATGTGTGGACTGTTCTGTTGAGGCCAGCGTGACACATGAACATCCCTGAATTTAAGGCCACAGCCGTGTGTTTGTAGTGGCTGACCTTATCAGCAGGTCAAGTTCTGCCTCTGTTTTGTCTGTGTGTGGAGTGACTGTTTGGTGATTGTTTTTTTTTTCTCCAGCGACTCTCGTTGCTTTGCTTCACTTGAAACATGTGAAAACAGTGTTGTTTAAAAGTACGATGTTTGGGTTTTCTTTCGAGACCACAGGGTCTTAGGAGATGACTGGATGTCTGGTGGAGAAGTCTTTTTAAATTAGTCATTAGAGCTTGGTTAAATTTTGTTCTTCAGTTATTCCAATATGGACCAGATTTTTGTTTCCAATTGTTGTCTAAGAGAAATTTAACTAGAGTCATAAATGTGATTACTGATATTTATTTCAGTCTGAGTTGTTGTTTTATTAGTGTTTTTGGAGTCCAGTCACGGGCTGGATTAGACAGTTCTTTGGGCTGAATGTGTCCCGCAGGCCACCAGTTGAGAACCCCCGACGTAGATCAGAAAATGTAAAATCATTTTTCAAATGAACATAATAGCCTGTGAGTACTGTAGAATATACTGTATACTCAGTGACTCAGTGTGTATTCATAAATACATCGAGTTGAATTTTTTTTTTTATTATTATTATTGTAAAGACTTTGTTTAAGTTCAATTGGGGAAAAAAGCCTGGTTGGTAAAAACTCCGAGTTGTTGCCAGGGAAACAGGGTGATGTGATGTCACGTTTTCACCTCCATTTAGGATTTGATTGAAAAAGGGAAACCGTTTGCAAATTTAATAAGAGCAGTCATTATGTCATAAAATCATTTCACTGTAGTTAAAGGGCCGACACATCCGATCTGAGCAGAGCTAACGTTGAGGTTATCGTTTGTTTTCATTTTCTTTCTTCCTTCCTTCCTTCCTCACCTCATTTCTATCTCTTTCTCCTTTTGTGCAACTGCACACTATTTTTACCCCGTTCTCACACAAGCACACACACAGTTTTACACAGCTATACTTCTTAGGACTTTGCATTGACTTCAGATCTTGTGTACAGTGTACCCAGAATCTTACATCTAACTATAAATACTCAACACCGAAACTGAATAACACGCAGAATTACTTGCCCACGCTGCCTGATTTATGCCCTACTTTTAGAACCTGGACACCTTTAAAGTCGGGACTAATATCATGACTGTGAATTATGAAATACTGAACAGAAGTGTCATAAGATTATTGACATCAGGTATTGACCTGCATTGTCAAATCAGACTCCTATTGGACAGTTTGTGTTAATTTACGTTATCATCAGAGGCCAGTATTTCCTGAGCTTTTCATTAGAGAGATGCCACAGCGACTAAACATCTCACAAGTGTCACAGCAAGAATAAGTAATGAAATTAAATTATTTTCTAGTTTCAATTTACTCAAAATGTACTTGCTCAGTGTGAAACCTGGACCTGTTTTGTAGAACACAATGTTGATAGACTCACAGGAATTCAAGAAAGAAACACATAAAGAAGATTCTTAGTCTTAGTAAGTGTATTTAATAGTTCTGCCTGTCACCTGGACAAATACCTATTACCGGCACAAAGTATTTTTTAGATAATTCTGATAATTGGGATAAAATAAAATAACACAAAAAAAGCTACAAACAGTAAAAAGAAGGAAAAACAGAGAGACGAAGAGCTGTGTCTTTCCTCAGTTCCTGCGTATATCGAAGTTGTGTTCAACTAAAGAGGCTTAGGTGTCACACTGAGAAGAGTAAAACTAGAAGAGCATTATATTTTTAAATTTAGTGACATTTTGTTTGGTGCTGGGTTGTGGTATTTCTCCGTTTTGTTTTGTTTGTTTTTTTCTCCGTTTGAAAACGTGTGCCGTGGCTCAATAAAAAGGTTGGGGAAAAACCGGGTCAAATTCGGGATAAGGCTAGTTCAGGCTAAGGTCATTCCCATAAAGAATGATAAGATGCTACTGCAGCCAGTCACAGGGCTGATAACACGTGGAGTCTCATCTCAACCACTGTCAAAGGTAGCTGTACCTGTGTTTCAATCACTTCTGTAATCTGCTCTCTTTAGGTCAGTGAGATTGAGAATGAAAGGTGAGCGGCCCAGGAATTAAAAAATCTCTGCACTTTTAAATCTTGGTTCTTCAGACTTTGGGAGCCGGTGTAGAAGACTGACTTTTTACTTCCTGTTTACTCATACATAAACACATGGTGACTGGTGTGGTGATAAAGGGTTAACAGGGTTGGGGCTCATGTCCCACTGGGCCTAATGTGTGGTATTGACTCTTTGCTTCCTAACCCAGTTACTCTGCTCCACTTTCACATGTGTACTCTTCGTGCGGTCATGATCACGAGGTCATGAAGCAGTGACTCCATGGCTCCAGGTGTTTCCACTGACACATGGAGCAGGTTCTCTGTTCTTCCTCCATCTAAGAGGGTTACTAACACCATGTTCTCTTCTTCTCTCCTTTATCCAATCATCCCTCTCCTCATTGTTGTCTGTCCTCGTTCCTCGTCTCCTTGAACCCATGTTTTTTTTTTTTGTTTTTTTTTTTTCTCGTCCTTGTTTTAATTTTCAACCCTTACTCATTTCTATTTCTATTTCTATCCTTCACCGTCCACTGCCTTATCTGTCCGTTTGGCTGTCACTTCCTTTTCCCATGTTGTTCTCTCTCCTGCTTCCTGCTGCTGTCTCTTAGTGTGACCAAGACCAGTGCATTCAGAGCACCAAATTCGTTTTGCAGGCCGCCACCACCCCTCTCCTCCAGCAGCAAAGCAGCGAGCCAGTTATCCTGACGGCCTCGCCGGAGAACGTGGCCCCGCTCCCCGCCCGCACCTCCCTCAGCTTGGCCGGCCCGTGCACCTCGCTCCCCCTCGGACAGCCCACGCCGCCGACCTCCACCCCCAGCCTGAGCTGCCACGAGGCCACCGACATGTTGCCAATCCACGGCCACGGCCACACGCACAACCACAGCCATCCCTACCAGGAGCCGGTGGCCCACCATCATTATCTCACTCCAGAGGAAGTGCCCTCGCCCCCGGGGATGCTCCCATGTGGCAGCCCACTGGGCCACAGCCACACCATGCAGGCGGGCTTCTACAACCCAGCCAGCCAAGACTCACTACATGAAGACTCAGTCAGAGGGTTGGTAAAACTCAGCTCTGTCTGACAGGGGAGCGAAACCAACCCTCCGCCGCCTGAAGTCTTCTGTGCCACTTCTGAACTACCTTCTCCCTCCAGACGTCGTCCTCAGCGGGGGAGGGGGGACTTGAGAACTGAAAACAGGCAGTGGTTTTTAAACTCAGCTGCTAATAAACCGAGGCATATATAAAAAGAACTTCAGTGAAACCCGTTTCCTTCAGCCGTTGTCTTGCCAAACCTCTGAGCTGACAGCGGGAGATGATTCTTAGAGCTCAGACACATGCTCCTCTCCCCCTCCCCGTCTCCCCCTTCCCATCTCCTTGCATTTTTTTTTTTTTCAACTTCAAAGGCAGAACTTTCTCCTCCATCCTCTTGGTGACTGGTCAACTGATCTCCCTCCAAAGTGAGGGGGGTTCCTGTCAGAGGACCACGGTCGGACAGATTGGCCTTTTGCTGATTGGACGGCGTCTTCTGCCCCCCCCCCTGCCCCCACAAACATTCTCAGCAGTGCAAAGCTCCAGTTTCATATCACTGTTTTTATGCTGTTAAAAACTCTAAAAAAAAAGAGAGAGAGAGAGAGAGAGAGAGAGACGTTGTTACCGTATGATGGTTATTACAACTCCTGCCAATTATATTTCCTGTGGATATTAATAAAAACAACTTTTTAACAGATAAGCCTCAGGTTTGTAAAATTAGGGAGTGACGGTCATGTGGTGTCAACTTTTTTTTTCTTTTTTTAAGTTCATCATATGACCAATGCCTGCAGTTATTTTGCGTTTAGATTTTAAAATTAGCCCCTTAGATGTTCAGGCCGTTTTTATGTTCATTTATTTTACTGCAGGACTTAATTTTTTTCAGTTTCTCAAACGTCCTTAAAATACAACTATACTATACTAACTATACATAGCAGTGTGTAGCTAGCTAGCTTGTTTCTGTTTGTTTAACGACAAATTCATGCCTACAGAACATTGAAAAAAAAAGTTGTCACAGGGACAACAGCAGGACTCCTACAAGCGGGAAACACCAGCGGTCATCGGCTAATCTCTGGAATTGGAACGTGATTTAAACTGGAATACATCCGATCAGGAAATGGAAAAAAAGGATCATTTTGCCTTAAGGTAAGAACACTAACTCACTGACACCGCCTTGTGGCAGAGTACGCCAAGTGTAGCTCTCCAGTAAATGTCTGGTTTCTTATGAGATCACAGTAATATTTATGAGATAATATAAACAATTATAATGTAACGATGATAAATATTAATTTTTTTTAGACTGAAAGACGACATGCTGGTAACTGTGAAAGAAACACGGACAATTCGTTTCGTAATTCTCAAACATTTTTAATTTTTCGAAGCAGCAGAAACACTGACGTTAAAATATGCATGAATTGAATGGGCTCTTGATCTTACGACGGAGTATTTAGGCCACGGATAAAGCGGTAATTTGGAGAATTAAGTCGTAACGTTGTAAACATTTTCAGTTTCTCGCTCGGCCTTTTCAACGTCAAGACGCTTTTGGCGGCATTCGTGAAACCGAGTGCAAATCATAACGATACAAGACAAACCGTGTTTTTACATGAAACAGGAGTGGTTCACGTCGGACGCTCTTATCTTCTCAGACTTGATTCTTGGTAATGTCCAACTAAATTACGACTTTTTTCTCGCTATTTTCCAACTTAATTGCGATTAAAAAAATGTATTTTTTCATTCTCGTGAACGTTCAACAGTGTTTCTGACTATTTTGATACCTTTACAACGGGTAAACTTGTTTTCTCGTAATACTTTAGTGTCACAATGTTCACATCAACTTAAGACACTATTCTTGTAACATATGTTGATGTTGTGAATTTACGACGCTTTCCCTTTAATTTATAACGATTTTGATACATTTACAAGTTTAATTTTGTGAATTTTATTCGTTATTCTTTTTTTAATATTCTCAGAAATATCTGACTCCCATCTCATAAGCAAGACTTTTATCTTGTTAATCTCTTTAATTGCATACATTTTAACCACACCTTGATAAAAATTTGACTTCATTTATTTATTATTCTGGTTTCACTCACACACTTGCAACTTCATTCAGGCCATTTTCTTGTCCTGATTGTCGCCTTAATACTCCGTGGTATTATCCTTCATTTCGTTTGCAACATTTAAATTGTTTGTTTTTTAAACTGACCTGCGCTGTGCTATGGTTCTGCTGTAGGACACACCTTTAATTTATATAAGCACACGAGAAGCTGACGGTTTCTTTTCTTTTTTTTTTAAGAATCCTGAGGAAAAATAACTAAAATCATTTCTAAAGACAACTCTTGTGTCACACTCACACCCCTGTAGCTGAAGTAGCTGTTAGAGGAATATGTCTTTTTTTGCTTTTTGTTTTTTTCTACAAAAAACGTGGATCCATGACTTCTCTTACTGTCGTGACATTTTGACACAGCCCGTCTGAAGTGCTTCTTTATCATTCGTGTTTGAATAATGCTGTACGTTACAGTAGAGATGGATCAAACTGATGTGACTGAACCAATGCAAACCACACTTAAAGCTGTGAACAGTCACCGCCTGGCGTTCCCTACAAAACTAAGGCTCATGCATCGGTCTTCTAGTCTCAAACGGATCTTGGATCTCGTCTTGAAGTTTGTTGATCTTAGCTTTTTGGGGGAGTTTTGTTGTTGTTTTTTTTTTTTTTTTGTTTTTTTTTAAGATTAGCGACCAGCGCTCTTCGTACATTCTCAGGGGCCCGGAAACAGAATGCAACTGTTAGCGCCGTTCCCGCGTCGGTCCACTGTCCAGAGTCACCACACCTTAACGTCGGTGAGCTCCACGTCGCCCATGACCTCCAGCTGGTTGATGCTGCTCAGATCCTGCACACGGTGCCTGAACTCGAACAGGTGCGAGCCGTTCACTGCCAGCTTGAACTGATGCGGCTGACAGAGGATGAGAATCTGACACAAGAAGGAAAGCAGAAGCACAAACAGTCAATGAAAAAAAGTAAATTACACAAGTTGAATCTGTTGACATGAAGAGAAGAAAAGTTTCGCAGAATAAACAAATCTTAACAACAAAAAACAAAAACTTCGAACCTATGGCTCACGAGCCAGATGTGACTCTTTCGATGACATTGATTTTTGTAATGAAACATTACAGAAATCATAGTCTTTAAAGAAAGACTTTGATGATCTTTAAAAAAACACTCACACACAGGTCTAACGCTTAAAAAATAATAAAATAACAGTACAGTTAATGATAAAATTAAAATAATCAAATAAATTCAGGACAGACCTCCTAATTGACAAACCACTCTAACCCGCAGGGGTGTTGCATTTAAAGACCGTATGATAAATTAGGGTTTTTCTTATGTGGTGCGCAATAAACTGTCTTGTACAGCAGGTGAAACCATATATTTATAACTCCGTTACACATTTTAATTCATACATTTTTTTTTTTTTGCACTGGAGCCAATTGCATCAAAACCATGCAGCACCAGAAGTCGCATTAATGGTAAGAAGTATTTTATGTATTGGATGGTTTCAGTAAAACAGGGATATCAAATAAAAATAAAAATTTAGAGACTTATTATACTCTAAACTACTCTGAAAATGAGGGGCTTCCTGTCGAATATGACACGCTGGACATAAATGAACCACTGCTGCAATGGTTGAATGACAACAAGCCTCCAGTCACTAGGTGGCAGCAACTCATACAGAGGTTTGTACAGATAAAGAGAACCACTGGTGTAAGGCAACAGCAATACATAAACCATAGAAAAGTTAAAAAAAATGAATGAATAAATCCCTCAGTTGTTTTGTTTTTTTTTTTTCATACCTCAAAGTATTCCCCGGGGGAGAAAGGAAAGAAGGGCAGCTCCCGCTCCTCCTCACCCCAGGTGCCGCTCAGGTAGGAGTTTCTGATGAATACGCCCGACTTCATGCGTGGACTGAGATGAAGGGCGATGTTCTCCGTCCGGTTGTTGCAGATGTTCACCGAGAAGCTGAAGAAGGACAAGAGGTAAATGTAGTCCTGACCACTGGTCACTGGTGTTTGACAACCATGTGGGTCTTGTTCAAAGGGATTCACCTGTGGGGGTACATGCTGACCTGTCCTTTGATGGTGATGTGCAGTCCTGGCCTCAGTCCTTCCAGGATACTGCCTCTGTAAGGGAGGCTCTGAAATGACAGCACGGCACTGTGGACGCTAATGATATTGAACTTTCACTCTGTGGCCACAAGATGGCGACATTTTCTTTAACCTGACTCAAAATATTTGCGATATTCTGAACGATGCCTTTATATACTGTATATATGGCACAAAAAGGGAATAATTTTATATACACAAATATATATACATATATTTATTTGTTTATTAATTATTCCCTTTTTGTGCCACAGAAACATACTGATTTTGAAAGTCTTTCAGCTACTCATCTTTGAATGAGCACAAACCAGACAACCCGCCCTCTTAGACTGCTCCCTGATCAATGAAAAGGTTTTTTTCAGTATCACCTACTTTTTCCCGATGAAAAACACTTTTGTAATAAAAATACGCCAAGTGCAACTGTAAAAACAGTTGCAAAATGAATGAAATGTGAATGTGAAAAGTACAATGTTTTCTGCCAGCGAAGACATTAAGTGGCTTAGACGCCTGTCAGTCATGTGGTTGCCAAGACAATGGTTTGGTCAGAGGATGCTGGGCAGGTCGTTCTGCCTCTGTGTACTCCTGTCTGATCAAATCTCGACTCAAAAGTCTTTGTGAGTATCGTCATTTTTGTGCCGAGGGACGCTACAATACTTGTGACTGATTATGTTTTTTTGAATATGGGTCAAATTCACCGTCTGTAAATTATTGGTGTCAATTTCCCACGGCAGTGCACAACAACTGTCCTTCAAAATCCAGACACAGACATAAACTGTTTACAACCCACAGACCAGGCATCGTTCAGAAAACGTGACATACTTTTAACAACGTCACAAGATACCGGTCAGATTTAGAAGAAGCCTAATGGAGATGACCAGGAAGGAAGGACTCACCAAGTCACCTGATTCTGAATATATTGCCTGGTGGAGAAAAAAAAGGGCACATTCAGAAAAACACAAATCTGTATTTAAAAACATTTTTACAAAAAACCACATGCAGTTTATCAGGCAACTGTGCTACAAAACGTACTTACTGAGTTTGGAATGTATCCAATTGCGTGCACCCTGACGTTTCCCGAAATAGAAAATGTGTCGACCCTGTTCAGTGGCATTCTGTGCTTGTAGTCCAGCAGGTGAGCGCCATTGACTGCCACCTACAGGTGAGGGCATGTTGAACATTTGTGTGCTAACTTCCCATTCATTTTTTTTATTTTTTTATCCCTTACAGTTTCACTGACCTTAAAGACGTCCTCCTGCACCAGGATGAGCATCTCAAATGGAGCTCCACATTTGTAGGGCAGCTGATGGAGCGTCTCCTCCTCACCCCAGCTCTCCTGTAGCAGGGAGTTGCACATCACACAGGGTGAGCCTTTGAACCGAGGGCTGAAGTGCAGGGCGACATCTGAAGGTGGCTTGGTGCTGCAGCCGCTCGACAGGTCAATCTGAAACCTGAGGTAATATCAGAGTTAATGCAGAGGGCTCAGCTTGATCATAATTATTATAGAAATACATGGTTGCTATTCTCCTTCATTAGAGAAAAACAACAAACTAAATATATAGACAACACAAAATACCGTATTTTCTGGACTATAAGTCGCACCAGCCAAAAGAAATGCATAACGAAGAAAAAGTGCGACACACAGGAGTAGCACATAATGGTACACAACACCGGAGTGCCCTCTAGTGGCTGTTAGTGTGAAAATAACAAACGTGAAATTATATATTTTAATATATAAGTTGCACCTGAGTATAAGTCACAAACCCAGGCAAAGGATGAAAAAAAGTGCGTCTTAAAGTCCAGAAAATACGGTGGGTTATAATCACTTAAGTAAAAAACTCCAATCAGTTAAACACAACCAGTATATACCAAACAAAAGGCTAAAGGTTAGCCAAAAGGTGTTAAAGACGAACCAAAATATCAGCAAAAATTGTCCCACATATAGTTTACCTTTAATTACGAATTGAAAAAAAATTACATACAGTCCAAGATAGTTAAAGTTAACTAATAGCTGATAGACAAATAACTAAAAGCCAGTCCAATATTTTGCAAGAAAGATAAAAGAAAAAGGTAAGTATTAACACAACTATTGCTAAATTTGATCCAAAACACAATAGTATTTGCTGACATGGCTTGAAATAAATCAATATTAGAAATATTTGAACTTATATATATATATACATATATGTGTGTGTGTGTATAAAGTAATAGCTAATAGAGTTTTAAGATTACGTTGAAATAAATAAATCTTATCGATAGCAAGAACATGTTTACGATATATTTAAAGTTCCAGATTCCAATTTGGAATCTTTATTGATCCAGTTATTCGTTTAAAAAATGTGTTCAACAGCATTTGACAAAACTTCTCTGAAAATGAAGAAAATCACCCAAAACACACAGATAAAACCTATAGAGTCGACACTTGAACGGCTTTGTTTCCTGTTCCCTGTCTGTTCAGTCTAACGGTCGTCGGAGCAGAGTTACCTGTCAGCATCTGGGCTGACGGTGCCCTGGATGAGGACGATCTCTCCAGGATGCAGACCTGCAGGTATGGGCCCTGTGTATGGGATCACCTGGGGCGGAGAACAACAAACAACTGTTAGCACTCGTCTCCGCCAACTAGCTGACCGTGAGACAGACAATATTCTCACCGGGTTTAGAACAGTGTGTTTAGCATTAGCCACAGGCATCGAGCTCCTTCTGTGTAAATCTAACACACACGGCTGTGCAGGAAGACGGCGGAGTGTTTACAGCTCTCTGCTACACTAGGAGCAAAATGGCAGCGGACATCTTCCGCTGTCGCGTGCCGCGCATGCGCAGTTACCTCCAACGCTTTAAACTTGTGAAAAGCTTAAAGGACAAAAATCTTTTTTAGTCCTGAACAGTCAAGTTTTGAATAAATCACAATATTAATACGTTTATAAGGATAAAGACACACATATGTCAAAATAAAAAGATGAAGGTTTAAAAAAATGACAATATCTTAGACCTCGTCAATATTATAGAAATTGTAAGTCAATCAAAGTTGATAAAACGACTTAAAATAGGTATGAAATATAGTGTTGAGGTGTTTTTAAAAAAATTTCAAGTTACTAAATATGACTAATAATCTCAGAAACAGGTGAAATCTCAGAATAAGCTACAAATTAGTTGCATAATAACTACGTCTCTAAATAAAAACATAACATAAAAAGTAATTCAAATAATTACTAAAACATTGCAATAGCTCTCCTCTAAAAAATATATAAAAGAAATAAAAGAAATTGGACAAAAACACCTAAGACGTGTGAGAGAGTAGATGATGTCATGTTCTATTACAATAGAGGGATTACGAGGTGTTCCCAAAAGTGCCTTTAGGGGGCAGAGTTGGACCAGCTACAGACCTCGGAATGAGTCGGCTAATGTTTTAAAATAATGTTCAAGCACAACCACGGAAGATTATTCAACCACAAACCTGTTTTAGGAGTTACTTCACGTGTCCGGAAAATAATTAAAATAGTTCATTAAAAAAAAAAAAGTAACTGATTTAAGTTTCGTTTCTGCAGAACCGAGACTCCGTGACGTATAAAAGCTTCAGCTCCGTTCAGGTTCTGTTCAAATACAGAACGATGGGTTTGCGTGAGTACAGTCGACAGAACAGATGTCGTTTTAATGACATTAAAAGACCCTGGTTACTATAATAAGTATTTGACAGTACCTTTCACTAACTCTGTGCATGTTTTTGTTTCAGTTACTGGTCTCGCTCTCGGTGCGGTCGGAGCAGGTAAGGAAACGTGTCGTGAATCTGCTGTTTTTGTGTCGTTGTTGTTTTTGTTTGTTTGTTTGTTGCCAATGCGGTTTTTTTTATATTTTCTACAGTAACTTTATCAGATTTATTTTTAAAGGGACGGGGGTGGATTCCATTATATAAATAATTTACATTCCATTATACAAACGTAAATACAGCATAAAATGAA
Organism: Cynoglossus semilaevis; assembly: GCF_000523025.1. Taxonomy (NCBI): domain Eukaryota; kingdom Metazoa; phylum Chordata; class Actinopteri; order Pleuronectiformes; family Cynoglossidae; genus Cynoglossus; species Cynoglossus semilaevis. The sequence continues at coordinate 2,901,503 of NC_024307.1, read as the reverse complement.
ACGTTAATCTTGTCTTTCATGTCGGTTTAACATTGGGATAAAACTCAATTCAGAGTAGGCCAGAATCGATAACACATTTTGCTGGACGATATATTGTCCAATAAACGCTGATAATATTAATATTAACGATAATATTGTCAACAAGATTTTGAGAATTAACCACTAACGTAATGACGACAATAGAGCATATATAACATTGAACCACCCCCTTTCAAATACAGTCAATTTTTATTTTTAGTTTGTTGTTGTTTTTTTGTTTTTTTGTTTTTTTTTTTTTTGCTGCTTCCATTTTCAAACAATTTCATCATACTGGCTCGTTGCTGCACTCTGTGCTTCTCGGGTCCGATATTATCGGACATCCCTGAAGTAAATATATAAATACATTTCAAACGAATTGACGAGACACCATCGATGTTGACGCTCTGTATTCTGAATCCGTGACGGTCTGTTCTCACGGGACGTTTAAACTCCCCAGACTTGTCGACTTTACACGGAGGCGATCACTCGTTAGGTGAGACAGTCTGTCTGAATTTCTTTCCTCGTCTGCATTTAGGTGGCGCTGTGGTCGCAGCCCCAGTTGTTCTGGGAGCCATAGGGTTCGGTACAGTTGGAGCTGCAGCCTGGATGTCATCTGCTGCCATCGCCAGTGGGGGCGGAATAGTCTCTGGAAGTGTAGTGTCTGTGCTGACGTCACTCGGTAAAGTTGGGAGTTCTCTCTGGCGATTGTAGCTGTTTTCTCAGTCAGACTCTTATCATGTGACCTGTGTCTCTCAGGAATGGGCGGCCTGGGCACAGCTGCCACCGCAGGAGTGGCGGGGGCGGGGGGGGGCG
>NC_024307.1:2897423-2900080 GCF_000523025.1 Cynoglossus semilaevis | reverse complement strand
CCTTTCAAATACAGTCAATTTTTTTTTTTAGTTTTTTTTTGTTTTTTTTTTTTTTTTTTTTTTTTTTTTTTGCTGCTTCCATTTTCAAACAATTTCATCATACTGGCTCGTTGCTGCACTCTGTGCTTCTCGGGTCCGATATTATCGGACATCCCTGAAGTAAATATATAAATACATTTCAAACGAATTGACGAGACACCATCGATGTTGACGCTCTGTATTCTGAATCCGTGACGGTCTGTTCTCACGGGACGTTTAAACTCCCCAGACTTGTCGACTTTACACGGAGACGATCACTCGTTAGGTGAGACAGTCTGTCTGAATTTCTTTCCTCGTCTGCATTTAGGTGGCGCTGTGGTCGCAGCCCCATTTGTTCTGGGAGCCATAGGGTTCGGTACAATTGGAGTCACCGCCGGCTCCTACGCTGCAGCCTGGATGTCATCTGCTGCCATCGCCAGTGGGGGCGGAATAGTCTCTGGAAGTGCAGTGTCTGTGCTGACGTCACTCGGTAAAGTTGGGAGTTCTCTCTGGCGATTGTAGCTGTTTTCTCAGTCAGACTCTTATCATGTGACCTGTGTCTCTCAGGAATGGGCGGCCTGGGCACAGCTGCCACCGCAGGAGTGGCGGGCGCTGGGGGAGCCGTGGGCACAGCCCTTGGCCTGCTGATCTAAGAAGAAATGAACAACAACAAAAGAGAAGAACTGCATTTCTTCTGGAGAGAGCCCTGATTGGACGGATGTGTGTGTAACAAAAATACAGGATATTTTTGTGAAACACATCATCAACTCTGTGTTCTCCCACTTTAAAATAAATGCATTAAAAATCATGAACATGAACATGAACTGACGTCGTCTTCACTCTGAAAACCAGAAACCTAGACACGAGGCACAAATATATGTGTATATATATGTATATACACATATATATATTAGGGGTGCGATGATACACAAAAGAATGAAAAAGAATTACTAAAACATTGAAACAGCTAACACCTCTAAAAAATTACCCCTTTTGGGATTTTTTCCCAAAAGTGCCTCTAGGGGGCAGAGTTGGACCAGCCACAGACAAAGTAGACACGACTTAAAACGGGTCAATAATAGAGAGTCAAGTTTTTGTTTTTGTTTGTTTTTGTTAAATGAAAGAACCTAAATATGACCAAGTAAAGCAGCAAAAATTTAAAAAAAAAACCAAACCAAAACAAAAAACACAAAACAAAACAAAAAACACAAAACTTTAATACACATTAACTTAAAATTATGTTCAAGCACAATCTCAGGTTTCGAATGAATAGAAAACCTTAAACCTGTTCTGACACTTTAACAGTGAACAGAGTTGGAACTCTGACAGTTTCATTTCTCGACAAACATAACCTGCTGATACAAAAAAACAAACAAACAAAACAAACCCTGCTGATACAAAAAAACAAAACAAACAAAAAAACAACCTGGACAAACAACTTCCGAGCCTTCATAAGCAGCAGAACCTCAGTGCACCACAAAGCAGCTCCACAGCCGAGACCAACACCGACAACAGACCAGACAGAGCAGAAGGAAAACATGGATCCTGGTGAGAGCCGCTCTCCATTTTAAATCCATAATTCTGTCTTTTTACATGAAGCCAGTTCACCTGACATTCGATGTGTTCTTTGTGTTTCAGTGACGGGAACAATCGTCGGAGCAGGTACGATAAAAAAAAGTCTATGTTTTTATATGTGCGTTTGTGTTTTTGTTGTGTTTAGTTTCTTTTTCAAATGACACTAAAGTATTTGCACGTGTCCAGCTTGTGCAGCGGGTGCGTTGGCTGCAGCACCAGTCGTCCTGTCAGCCGCAGGTTTCACCGCAGCTGGAGTCGCAGCCGGATCTGTCGGTGCAAAATTGATGTCGGTAGCAGCGTTGGCCAACGGAGGTGGCGTGGTAGCAGGGAGTACAGTGGCCGTCCTGCAGTCAGTCGGTAAGGAACAAAATCAGACACTTCCAACCACAGGGCTGCGTGTTCTGTGTCACAGCGTTCTTTTGTTTACACTGAGAGGGTTATTGGTGTGACCACAGGTGCCGCCGGAGTCTCAGCGACCACCTCTGCAGCTGTAGCCGGTGCTGGTGCTTTAATGGGATGGTTGTCCTCAGAAGGTGGAAACTAAAGGTTTTTCTCCATGAAATGAAAAACAAACAAGAGGAATTATTGAATTTTTCATGAAAATGAAACAGGGGCTGAGAACTGATTGGGTTGACGAGTATGTAACAACATTTTTTTTTAGGAATTTTTGTGAAACACGTCATCTCTGTGTTTAAAATAACTGAGTTCATGAAACTGATGTTGTCTTCATTATAGACACTAATATAAACCAGGCAGAACATGTGATTGTCCATCATATTAGGGTGAATTAAAGGAGAATCTGTTTTGTCTTTATTTTATTTTATGAAAATATTTTCAATTTTTTTTTATCAAAATTGTTTAGTTTTTAAACAAAAATGACACGAAACATTCACATTTTGACAGAAAACTTTATAGAAAACAATTTCTAAAAATGTTTTCTAAATGCTCTAATTTTATGAGAAACATGCAGGAAAATAAAACATTTTTAAAAATAATTTTACAAAAATGTTCACAAAATTTGTCATCTTACCTTCTGACCAAATTTGAAATTTTATAAAAAAAAA
>NC_024307.1:2889950-2894784 GCF_000523025.1 Cynoglossus semilaevis | reverse complement strand
CAAAACAAAAAACACAAAACTTTAATACACATTAACTTAAAATTATGTTCAAGCACAATCTCAGGTTTCGAATGAATAGAAAACCTTAAACCTGTTCTGACACTTTAACAGTGAACAGAGTTGGAACTCTGACAGTTTCATTTCTCGACAAACATACCTGCTGATACAAAAAAACAAAACAAACAAAAAAACAACCTGGACAAACAACTTCCGAGCCTTCATAAGCAGCAGAACCTCAGTGCACCACAAAGCAGCTCCACAGCCGAGACCAACACCGACAACAGACCAGACAGAGCAGAAGGAAAACATGGATCCTGGTGAGAGCCGCTCTCCATTTTAAATCCATAATTCTGTCTTTTTACATGAAGCCAGTTCACCTGACATTCGATGTGTTCTTTGTGTTTCAGTGACGGGAACAATCGTCGGAGCAGGTACGATAAAAAAAAGTCTATGTTTTTATATGTGCGTTTGTGTTTTTGTTGTGTTTAGTTTCTTTTTCAAATGACACTAAAGTATTTGCACGTGTCCAGCTTGTGCAGCGGGTGCGTTGGCTGCAGCACCAGTCGTCCTGTCAGCCGCAGGTTTCACCGCAGCTGGAGTCGCAGCCGGATCTGTCGGTGCAAAATTGATGTCGGTAGCAGCGTTGGCCAACGGAGGTGGCGTGGTAGCAGGGAGTACAGTGGCCGTCCTGCAGTCAGTCGGTAAGGAACAAAATCAGACACTTCCAACCACAGGGCTGCGTGTTCTGTGTCACAGCGTTCTTTTGTTTACACTGAGAGGGTTATTGGTGTGACCACAGGTGCCGCCGGAGTCTCAGCGACCACCTCTGCAGCTGTAGCCGGTGCTGGTGCTTTAATGGGATGGTTGTCCTCAGAAGGTGGAAACTAAAGGTTTTTCTCCATGAAATGAAAAACAAACAAGAGGAATTATTGAATTTTTCATGAAAATGAAACAGGGGCTGAGAACTGATTGGGTTGACGAGTATGTAACAACATTTTTTTTTAGGAATTTTTGTGAAACACGTCATCTCTGTGTTTAAAATAACTGAGTTCATGAAACTGATGTTGTCTTCATTATAGACACTAATATAAACCAGGCAGAACATGTGATTGTCCATCATATTAGGGTGAATTAAAGGAGAATCTGTTTTGTCTTTATTTTATTTTATGAAAATATTTTCAATTTTTTTTTATCAAAATTGTTTAGTTTTTAAACAAAAATGACACGAAACATTCACATTTTGACAGAAAACTTTATAGAAAACAATTTCTAAAAATGTTTTCTAAATGCTCTAATTTTATGAGAAACATGCAGGAAAATAAAACATTTTTAAAAATAATTTTACAAAAATGTTCACAAAATTTGTCATCTTACCTTCTGACCAAATTTGAAATTTTATAAAAAAAAAATCTGAAAAAAAATGCATCTAATTTTTTTTCAAATGCTTTAATTTGACGAGAAACATGCAGAAAAGTAAAAATTTTGATTTTTTTTCTTTCAAAACCTTCCATCAAAATTTGTCACCTTCTGACCACATGACACATGAAATTTGAAATTTTATAAAACAAATCATATCAAAAGACATTTATACAGAAAAATGTGTAAAAAATGTTTCTACTTGTACTAATTTTTTGAGTTAAATGCAGGCAAAGATACAATTTTGAAAAATAATTTTACAAAAAGCTTTCATCAAACTTTCTTAGTTTTTGACCAAAAACGACATAAAAAACTGACCTTTTGACAAAATGTTTTAAACAGAAAAAATTCTTAAAATGTTTTCTAAAAGTACTAATTTTATGAGAAATATGCAAACAAAGATACAGTTTTGAAAAATAATTTTACAAAACGTTTTTGTCAAAATGTCTTAGTTTTTGACCATAAACGACATGAAAAACTGACATTTGGAAAAAAGTTTTAAACAGAAGAATTTGTAAAAATGTTTTCTACGTGCACTAATTTTATGAGAAACATTCAACCAAAGATACAATTTTGAAAAAAAAATTACAAAACATTTTCATCAAAATTTTTTAGTTTTTGACCAAAAGCGACATGAAAAACTAACATTTTGACAAAATGTTTTAAACAGAAAAATGTCCAAAAATGTTCTCTCCATACCCTAATTTTATAAGAAACATGCAGGCAAAGATATAATTTTGAAAAATAGTTTTTCAAAACTTTTTGTCAAAAGTTCTTAGTTATTGACCAAAAACGACATTAAAAACTGACATTTTGACAAAACGTTTTAAACAGACAAATTTGTAGAAATGTTCTTTACGTGCACTAATTTTATGAGAAACATGCAGGCAAAGATACACTTTTTAAAAATGATTTTTTAAAAGATTTTTGTCAATATTTTATCGTTTTTGACCAAAAATGACATGAAAAACTGACATTTTGACAAAAAGTTTTAAACATAAAAATTTGTAAAAATGTTTTCTACGTGCACAATTTTTAAGAAAAACATGCAGGCAAAGATACAGTTTTGAAAAATAGTTTTTCAAAACTTTTTTGTCAAAAGTTCTTAGTTTTTGACCAAAAACAACATAAAAAACTGACATTTTAACAAAAAATTGTAAACAGAAAATTTTGGAAAAATGTTCTCTACGTGCAGAAATTAAAAAAGTGACGTCCAAGTGACGTCTAAGTGACCAAGTTTCGACCAAATGTCGACCAAGTGGGTCTCCCGGGGTTGAGACCCGGTCCGAAGACCCGTCGACCAAGTTTTGACCAAATGTCGACCAAAAAACTGACATTTTGACAAAAAGTTTTAAACAGAAAAGTTTGTAAAAACATTCTCTACGTACACTAATTTTATGAGAAACATGCAGGCAAAGATACAGTTTTGAAAAATAGTTTTTCAAAACTTTTTTGTCAAAAGTTTTTAGTTTTTGACCAAAAACGACATAAAAATCTGACATTTTAACAAAACCTTCCATCAAAATTTGTCACCTTCTGACCACATGACACACGAAATTTGAAATTTTATAAAACAAATCCGAAAAAAAAGTCCCAAACAATTTTTAAAAATGCTTTAATTTGATGAGAAACATAAAGAAAAGTAATAATTTTGAAAAAAATTCAAACATTTTCATAAAACTTTTTTACCTTCTGACCACATGATACCCGAAATTTGAAATTTTATAAAAAACTCTGAAATAAAAAATTTCATTAAAAAAATTTCATCAAAAATGTTTAGTAAAACTTTATAAAAAAATATTTCTTAAAAAACTTTCTCTATGGCCTGAAGTCATGAAAAACATGCAAGCAAAGATACATTTTTGAGAAATAATTTTACAAAAACTTTTTCATCAAAATGTCTTAGTTTTTGACCAAAAATGACATAAAAAACTGACGTTTTGACAAAAAATTTTAAACAGAAATATTTGTAAAAATGTTCTCTACAAGTCCTAATGTTATGAGGAACATGCCAGCAAAGATACAATTTTGAAAAATAATTTTACCAAACATTTCGTCAAATATTTTTTAGTTTTTTACCAAAAATGACATTAACAATTTAAATTTTGACAATTTTATACAGAAAAAAATGTAAAAATATTCTCTAAATCCCCGAAGTTTATGAAAAACATGCAAGTAAAGATACAATTTTGAAAAACATTTTTACAAACCGTTTTGTCAAATATTTTTTAGTTTATGATCAAAAACAACATGAAAAACTAACATTTTGACAAAAAATTTTAAACAGAACAATTTCTAAAAAAGATTTCTACGTGTACTCATTTTATGAGAAACATGCAAGCAAAGATACAATTTTGAAAAACATTTTTACAAACCGTTTTGTCAAATATTTTTTAGTTTATGATCAAAAACAACATGAAAAACTAACACTTTGACAAAAAATTTTAAACAGAACAATTTCTAGAAAAGATTTCTACGTGTACTCATTTTATGAGAAACATGCAAGCAAAGATACAATTTTGAAAAATAATTTTACAAAACGTTTTTGTCAAAATTTCTTAGTTTTTGACCAAAAACGACATAAAAAACTGACCTTCTGACAAAATGTTTTAAACAGAAAAAGTTCTAAAAATGTTTTCTAAAAGTACTAATTTTATGAGAAATATGCAAACAAAGATACAGTTTTGAAAAATAATTTTACAAAACTTTTTTGTCAAAATGTCTTAGTTTTTGACCATAAACGACATGAAAAACTGACATTTGGAAAAAAGTTTTAAACAGAAGAATTTGTAAAAATGTTTTCTACGTGCACAATTTTTAAGAAAAACATGCAGGCAAAGATACAGTTTTGAAAAATAGTTTTTCAAAACTTTTTTGTCAAAAGTTCTTAGTTTTTGACCAAAAAGTTTCTACTTGTACTAATTTTTTGAGTTAAATGCAGGCAAAGATACAATTTTGAAAAATAATTTTACAAAAAGCTTTCATCAAACTTTCTTAGTTTTTGACCAAAAACGACATAAAAAACTGACCTTTTGACAAAATGTTTTAAACAGAAAAAATTCTTAAAATGTTTTCTAAAAGTACTAATTTTATGAGAAATATGCAAACAAAGATACAGTTTTGAAAAATAATTTTACAAAACGTTTTTGTCAAAATGTCTTAGTTTTTGACCATAAACGACATGAAAAACTGACATTTGGAAAAAAGTTTTAAACAGAAGAATTTGTAAAAATGTTTTCTACGTGCACTAATTTTATGAGAAACATTCAACCAAAGATACAATTTTGAAAAAAAAATTACAAAACATTTTCATCAAAATTTTTTAGTTTTTGACCAAAAGCGACATGAAAAACTAACATTTTGACAAAATGTTTTAAACAGAAAAATGTCCAAAAATGTTCTCTCCATACCCTAATTT
>NC_024307.1:2889231-2889850 GCF_000523025.1 Cynoglossus semilaevis | reverse complement strand
GAAGGGGAGAAGAGAGGAGGGGAGAGAGAGAAGAGAAGGAGCGAAGAGAGGAGGGGAGAGGAGGGAAGAGGAGGGAGCTGAGAGTCGACAGTACAGGGGAGGCTGAGGAGGAGAGATAGAGCAGCACTCATTATCAGCTATGGCAGTTGAGAGTTTAGACAGACATGAGCAGCTCCTGGTCAGCATCAGTACAACACACACACACGAACACACACGAACACACACGAACACACACGAACACACACGAACACACAAGCAGTGTGGAAAAGAGGTTTGGAACAGTCACCTATTGAGACAAGGTTTTCTGTTTATACAGAGGCTTTGTTTCTGTGCGTGAGTTTGTTGTTTATTTGCTGTATTCTCACCCTCCAATCAGCGTATCCACAGCACTCACTCTAAAACCCTACTGATCTTAATTTAATTTACTGTACTTTAAATTTTTAAAATGGATATACTCGCCCAATAAAGAGAAACTAAAATTACAAATCAGTGAATTTTTCCAACTGTAGCAAAAAAAAAAAAAAAGATATGAAAAATGAAATAAATTTCACCTGCTGCACCCAAACTCCAATAACTCCTCAGGGACCTGCCCCCTCCTGCCCCCCCTCCTGCCCCCTCC
>NC_024307.1:2886828-2887860 GCF_000523025.1 Cynoglossus semilaevis | reverse complement strand
TTTTTTTTTTTTTTCTAATCATTTTACTCTCACTGACAGCAACATGGTGATTCTGTCAGTGAATTTAGTTCTTTGTATGAAGAGCAACATGAAGGGGTGTTTACAGGCAGGAATATGGCAATAATATACGTATCACAATACAGGGGCAACAATGCAATATATTGCAATAAACTGTGTATTAACACTATAGGCATGATATCGTTTTTTAAACATTTTTACTGTGGGAAAACTGTTAGCGTAAACAGGTTCCTAAAATTGGAACAGAGAGACTTAACATTTGTTATTTGTAATCGAGAGAAGAAATAGAAGCAAAATAAACGCCATAAATATTTGCTTGTTAATTGTTAATAAAAAAAACAAAACAGTGCTGTAGAATATTAAAACCTCAATCATGAAATGAAATATCTCTGAATATTTCATTGCACCAATATTTCTTTACACCCAAAATGCATTTGTCAAATGCATTTTCAAATTTGATGATAGGTTATTATTTTCTATCAATAAGGAAAAATAACCAGGCACTACAACAGGATTGAAGTGTCCCATAATAAAACTACTACAACATCCATCTTTATGACCACTAGAGATAGTGTGAAAGCAAGAGCAGTGTATTAGTTATTTAATTTACCACTGATCTCCACTAGAAGCCTGAAGACATACATGCTTTTCACTAGTACTTTGATATAACTATAAGTTACACAATCAGTTAGAAATTACATTTCCAGGTCTTTATATATAAGGTTATGGTGTCAGTTAATGTGGAGCAGGAAAACAAAAGGAAACGAAAATACAATGGTAGAAATACTTCACTTCGTGGATATATGTCAAAGAGTGGTGAAAATCCTCACAACATCCTCATAGGCTCAAGATAAATGCATGATATTTATAGGGGCTGGAGGAAACTGACCAGAAGAGGGCGCACTTTACTTGATAGAAAATAAAAACAACGCACATGCCATGCACACATGAAATACAGTGCTATGAACCAAGACTCCCTCTCCCTGCACTCATTAGTGCATTAAAGTCTGCATT
>NC_024307.1:2868640-2883790 GCF_000523025.1 Cynoglossus semilaevis | reverse complement strand
TTTCGAGTCCTTCCACTCACTGCCACTCCTTTTTTGTTGACCATCTCGTTGTTTTTAAATCCGAACAACACGATCTTTGGTCTCATTTTCTCTAACCCGTGCATTGTTTGACAGCATTTTCTCATTGGTTGTCCCGCAATTTGATTGGTTCGACATTATCGCGTCAAAACAACGTGGGTCTAATTTGATTGGATGTTGTGCCGACGCACATACGTACACAATGAGAGATAAACAGCGCTCCTCAATAACTTACTTATAATCTTTGGGTTTTGGAGAAAGTATCGAGTCTTGTCGAGTCAAAGGGCTCGAGTCCAAGTGAAGTCATGAGTCGTTGATGTTAAAGTCCAAGTCGAGTTGCAAGTCTCTTTACATTTGGTCAAGTCGAGTCTAAAGTCATCAAACTGATGACTCGAGTCTGACTTGAGCCAAGTCATGAGACTCATGAGTCCACACCTCTGCAAAAGTCTACAGCACACTATCAAACAAAAATGGCAGAAAATGTATAGGTTATAAAATATAATGAGCTTCTAGTTTCTACATAGTTAATTTACTTAAGTAAAGCCAGAAGAGAGAATCCTGAATTAAGGATAATATTGATCGCTAACGACACACTAATAAGCCACAACACAGCGGTTGGTGAATCACTGGTTTAAACCATCATAGGTCACCATGTACCATGTGACTAAATTTCCAAAAAACATCCCATCATGACAGATCTCCTCTCAACTCTCTTTTATATTTAAGTTCCTTAACATCAGCACCAGATCTTCCATCTTTAGTTTTTTACTAACCCTCACTGGAACTGACTGTTCAGCTAAGTGCACTATTCAGTAAAAGAGGAGATTGTATATATAACGGCACTTGTAGTTCCTGAAAAGTGATGAAGAATTGACAAAAAACCATCACCACCAGTTGTCACCACATGGGGGCATTCAACGAGCTATCATTTATACAGGTGGAAGGCCTCAAGCAAATTGACTCCTGTCATCCAGTCCAATTTTCTACCTCACTAGCAGCACATCATAGGAATAATGCTGTCGTAAATTAAACACCTCTGTAGTTCTCTCTAATAAACACATGAGTCAGAAGGCCTAATTTACACTTGACCCTCAAATTCTGTTTTTTTATATGACAGCTTGTCAGCTTTCCCAAAAGCTCACAAATGATGCAAAAACATCATGTAGAAACCCCAATAATATCATGCGGAAAGCTAGTCTACTGAAGTCGTTATATCCTAGATTACTCATGTAGCCAGTGGCTGGTGAAACAACCCTGACCTGTTGGGGCAGAGGTGCACAGTAGAGCACATGAAACTGCGTAAGTAGTAAATAAGCAACACATGAGGCGTGCTATTAGAACAGTGTGCAAAGTGACTTAAATACAGTATGTCTGTATTTCAGACAGTCTTATCCACCTGTTCACCAATCATGTGACATTCGTCCAGCTACGTAGCGATATTAGCGCTGCCTACCACTGCGAGCTTGATTGTGCTCTCTATATGCACCCTCGTACACTACTGCCTCTTTAAAAAAGTAAACACGGGAAGTTTAATACTGCATTTACATGACTGCGGCCAGCTAGCTACTGTACGCCTTCATGTCGTACCGATTACCTGAGGAACCTGAAGTATACACTTTAACCATTTTCGCTAGCTTGTAGAGATTGTATGCACAGTGGTTTGTACAGAAAAATAAATAAATATTACCAGCCGCTCAATAGTATTTTAAATCGGGGAGTGGGGGGTGAAAAACTTCTGTCTCCTAGGGGGGACATGGCAGAAAATATTTGTCAGATTTGACGCTTGGCGCTGATTGGATACATTTCTGTTGCTATGCGAATATCTCATGTCAGCAATTGGCTGCGCTGTTTCGAACATTCCAGAAGGTCCGAAGATCCAGCGAGATTAGCCGAAAGCTATTTACCCCAAAATACGATTTATATTTTATATATGACATATTATGGTTCATTTATTTAACAAACACACATTCAAAATAAGAGCCAATGCATAATTATAAAGATATTTCTTAAAAGGTATTGCAAAAAAACAACATTATTTTAGAGCGAAAGTTGCTATAGATACGATTTGCCAGATTCGAGACAGCGCGTTCTTTGACCATCCAATCAAATCACTCAAATCGCCAACGTAACTACTAGAAGGCCTCAGTGTTGCCGCCTCAAAATTGGTTAAGAATGTTATGTGTAATACAGTGTAGGCAGATTTCTTTCACCATGGCAACACAAGAGGGTGAAATTAATTTGATTGGATAGAAAAATTCTGACATATATAGATATATAAACTGTATATATATAGTATATATATTATATTATATCTATCTATATATACTATATTAGATTATTATATAGATAGATAGAGAGAGATAGATAGATAGATAGATAGATAGATAGATAGATAGATAGATAGATAGATAGATAGATAGATAGATAGATAGATAGATAGATAGATAGATAATAGTCTGGGGTAAGCTGAAGCCACTCAGAAATTGGTGGATAACAGAGATGTAATGAGAATTTCTGCAGAAACTATTGCCACAGTTGATGGTTAGTAACAAGTCCAGCAGCTGCATGATGTACAATTATAATTTATGCTGGATAGCTGGCTGGCAGGTGGAGAAGGTACACTGGAGGAGTGTGGAAAAAGGGAACGTCAGGAACACTTTTCAGCGTCTCTCTCACACACACAGCTGTCACTTGTCTCTCATTTACACTGTAAAAAGACTACAGTCTGCATGTAAGGCGTCTAATTTCACCTACAAAAACGCATTAGGGATCAATGTGTTTTAAAAGCTTCTCCAGCGTTGAGCCCAAGAGCAGATTTCTGTCCTTGTCTTTTCAATCTGACAGATTTAACATGAAAGATCCTGCATAATGGAATAAGAAACGTATACATATAAATGGAGACGACTCCAGCTGGAAACACAAACTAAGAAACGTATACATATAAATGGAGACTCCAGCTGGAAAAACAAATAAATCTGATTTCTCTCCTTTCACTCAAATCTAATTTATTTAAATAACACTCAAAGGCACAGAACATTTTTGACTACTTTTTTTTTTCTAAAGCTTCAAACATTTCAAGGTTATAGGTGGAGCTGCCTTCAGGAGTCATCAGACAAGGACAGAGTAGAAGGTACCAGTCCATCACAGGGTCACATGTTGAGACAACAAAACGTTCCCCTCAGACATCCCTTTTGGCTCTAGGACTTTTATTTCTAAGGTTTGATGATTAGAAGAGTGTGTGTGCAAACAGCAGTGATTCACGACCACTGAGCTGTGGGAGATCATCAAGTGTACCAGGGGAAAATCATTCACAATTTCACCTAGAAAAAGTATTAATTTACTGCAAATACATTTTTATTTGTTTGTCTATGCAACAGCAATAGGTAAAACAATTAAATACCCTAACACTAGGTGTCAGAAAAACTAAGAAAAAACTAAGAAAAGAGAGGGAATTAGAGCTTATTTTTCTTCAATTTTTGCAGGTGGTGTTTAACTAAACAGGCCTAGGTTTCACATAGTAAGTAGATTGAGAGTAAGCTGAAACTAGAAGATACATTTTGTCACATTTTATGGTGGTGCACATTTTAAAAAAAATGCTTTGGTTCAGAAAAGGTTTGAAAACTGGCAAACATACAATATAAACAAACATATTTAGAGTCAACACTACAGGTCAAACAGATCTCAGTCACTTAGATTACAAAACAAATGTTGAGAACTGTTAAAAAAAAAGAAGCTTTATATGAGATAACTAATGTAGTTTATTTTAGGTTGGATAGAGTGAACTGTGGGATGGCACATCTGGAGAGCCAAATATGTGGGCCTCACTGACTTTATATCAATATCCCTCAGGGTGTTTTGGGTCGGCCCGTAGTATTTCTTGCACTTTATTACTTCTGAGGACATTTTAATAAACAGTTAATTCCAGCTTCAAAGATATTTGAAATAAAGTGAAGAAAAGCTTGCACTGCTGCAGCGTCTCAATTGTTATGATTTCGTTTCATGTCTTTCCACCATTCAATAACATGATGCAGTACTGTACACGTATGAAGCACATTCTCTTATCACACATCAGGTGACATGGTGCCTTTTAGAGTTGTGAGAAGACAGAAGTTTCAATGAAAATGAACCAGTAGTGCTTGAAGAACTAATCACCTCACTGTTCGTAAAGATAATTTGTTTACGGCCATTTGCGAAGTCTTTCTATTCTCCAAAAAGGATGCCAAACTGAACCCTAATAATTATACACCGTAGTTCCTGCTTCTCTCAGTACTTAAATCTGAAACCTGTGAAACCTGGTTTAGCTGCACCAGGACCATTTCATGATCACTCTCACCACACAGTCTGACCACAGAGATCAACAACAGGAAGCGTCTGAAATGATTGCACACAGACATAAAAGCTCACCATCTAATACAGTGCAGTCCAGGCAATTATAAGCAGTACAATAGAACAGCTTGGCGTCCGCTGCTGAAGACTGCAATGCATCTCTAGGGGGGCTATTAAAGATATAAGAGGACGGACAAGACGAAGACTCAGTCCAGAGTCCACCTGCAGCAGTGTGTCGATAAAAAAAAAAAACACCATGTGGGTTCGCAGAGGAAGTGCATGTCTATTTGTGGCTATAATGGATGTGATATTGTGTATAAATACAGAAATATATATCTTTCTATTACATCTAGTTCAAGTCCCTAACTCAAACAGAATGTTATTTCTACTTCCTGCTTCTGTTACCGCACAGGACTTCTTTAATATTTATAAAACAGCGCCCTTTCTTCAAACCTCATGAATACCATGAATGTCCGCCTACTGGATGGATGCAGGCATTACTCTAACACTCGATAATTCTCCCTGAGCTCATATACCGTACGCTCACTGATGCATAGTAATAATAGCGTACACACTGGCACACAGTGAAAGTATAATACAGCGCAGGGGTAATAATTTAGTTCGTTCACATGCAGTGACATAACATTAACAACTACCATTGGTGTTCAACAGCATCAGCACGTTAGCAACGTTCAGCAAAGTGGAAGTGAATTTGCGAAGCTTAATCAGTTGTTTGACTCGTAGCCAAACACAAACTCGGTGGCTGTGTTTTTGTCTCATTAATGTTCATTAAGTAACCACAGGAGTTAAAGGTGGCTTCACACAAACTTCACACACGTCTCGACTGCACCACCAGCAGTGTGTGCGTGTGTGTGTTGCTTCCAGTGTGTGTGTGTGTGTGTGTTGCTTCGGTATGGTGTTGTTTTTTTTTTTATGACTAGTAACTGTGTTAAAGATGCAAACTGTTTCGTTTTGAAAGAGCTTTCTCGAACTAAAGTCTGCAACCTGTGGCTCCTGAGCCCCATGTGACCCACCATTGATTTTTTCGTCAACATTCAAAGACGCACTGCTGAAAGGAGTCAAAGGCAAATGTTTCCCTGCCGTGCGGACATTTTGAACGCCGTTGTACAGACGGAAATGAGCACGTCTTCCCGTCAAAGCCAGTCAACACAGCAGACGCTGACATTATGAACCAGGATCAAACCGTCTGTACTCACGTCTGCGCAATTAGAAAAGAGAGAAAAGGTTACAGACACAGCAGTAAACTGCTAATGGACCCTGTAATGATTCGCATCTGACTTTGGGCTATGAGGCAGTTATTGCACTGGGAGGGGGGAAATGAAGCCCACGTGTCTGAGGGATGGGAGAAGGCTGGGTGATATACAGTACAGAGGTATGTACACACAGAGAACAAACACAAAACACACACTCCTAAAACTAAACACACACACACTTGGCCATCCCATGCATTTCTTGATTTATAAAGCTCCGTTCAATCACTTCCATTCCCTTTACATCCATAAAGTGAGACCAAACGGCTACAACAGTCGGCTGGGGAATTCATCGGGTAATGAACTGAGACCAAGGAAAAAAAAAAAGAAGAATGAAGGATAAAGAAAAGCCTTAATAGTAGATATGTGAATTAAAAAAAAAAAAACCTTGTCAAATATAATGACATTGACATGACAACATATGCCGGTGGTTCTCAAAGTAGGGAGCGGGCCCCAATTAGGGGCATAAAGCTTTTGTGGTGAAAATTAAAATAATTAAAATTTTCTTTATTTGTCATGGTGGGAAAACTGCACTATTTTTTTTTTTTTATTTGGTCAACAAAAATAGCAGTTGAAATGTGAAATACAGTGTTTTAAATCAGGTTCTGATGTAATTTGAAGCAATAGTTGACTATGTGAATGTCTCGATGTCTCCAAGTCGGGATGAAAACGTCTTCACCACATAATTAAATGTGGAGCATCACGTTGACTCTGGTCTTTAAACAGATCAGTGTCTTATTTTGTCACTGTTATGAACTGAATGTCAACAGAAGCTGTTTCTCTGAGCGTTCCCTGGTGAATGTAGGCAATTAAAGAACTTTGTGTTGGAACCAGGCTCCTTTTATTCATGTAAAGGCGGAATCTTTTGATTGTAACCTGACTGACATCTGTAAATTATAACAGCAGTTATCCAAATAATTTAAATAACTGTGAGTATAAATTAATCCTTTATAGCTTTACAGGCTATGTAGTGTGGGTTGGGAGATTTGGGAAAGGGTGCCCCCCCCCCCCCCCACACACACACACACACCCTGGTAAAGCTGCTAAATGACAAGTAATTTATTTCCAGTCACATAAGGACTTAAAAGGTGACTCAAATTAATCGCCTGTCAACTCAACACCCACAGGTTCTGTCACTGCAGCTGCCTGTGAGAGCACAAAGTTAGGCACTGAATTATTAGCAAATTAAATAAACTATTTTCACAGAGGGCAAACAACAACAACAAAAAAGCCTTCTTAACAAACAAGCTTTATTGAATACGACTACTGCAGTACTATTATTACTGCTGTGTACAAAATGGAAAATATTTTCACGAAAATAAAGAAATAACATGCCAAGGTCAAAGTATTTTTAATCGTCCTGATCATAAAATTCAATCGTTTTTGATCCTCCATCTTCTGACATAGGCTTTGAACCCAAAGAACACAGGCCCCGTTGTGAAACACTGATGTTGGTCTCCAGCAGGGGCATCGAACTCATTTCAGTTCAGGGGCCACGTAGAACTTAATTAGATGTGAAGTGGGCTGGGACATTAAAATTATAACATAAATAAATATATATATATATGTATATATAATAAGTCCATATTATCCCCTTTGTTTATATGCAAAGATGTACAAATATATTAGATATTTATTATTTTTTAATGAAATATCATTTTACAAAAATAAAACGAAAATAACATGGACATGCGTATTTTTTTCCCCAAAATTCATCAAGGCCAGATTGAACACCCGTGCGGGCCGGTTTTGGCACATGGGCCATATGTTCGCCCCCCCCCCCCCGGTCAAATTAATATCATCTCAATTGTTTGTTGTTTCAAATTAAAACCATTCTCAGAACTACATAAAAACTGAATCAGTCCAACATTAGTGTTTCACCACGGGGACGGTGCTCTTTGGGTTCAAGGCCTCTCCCTGTTTCTTTGAACATTAGATAAACACGAACAGTAAAGATTTCACCATATAGATTAGACAGACTCCCCAGAAAACTAAAACTTGAAGAAATGTTAAATAATTACATGTACAAACACCTGAAATTAAAAAAAACAAGATGTTTTCTCAACCAAAACATATCATAGTACATATAGTAACCACACACACACACACACACACTTTCACACCTCCTCTATGACTCAAAGTGTTACAACCACGTTGACACAACTGCTGGGAAATGAATGAAAAAAAAATGAAGGAGTTGAGGATTTAATTGATTCAATTTAAAACTTAAAATAAAACAAAATTGTCTTATGGAGATCAAATAATTAAAATTCAAAAACAAGCCGATGTGATGTGCACCTCTGTGTCTGTGTGAATGAAGGCGGGCTGACCATTAACGTCTAAAAATACAACCTTTTTGGATTATTGAGGAGGGCACAGATGCAGCACGGAGCAGCATCTCTGTGAAACTCCGCTCCATCAGAATGAAGAGCAGCAATAACTCCACTGAGCTGCAAATGCATTCCTGTCCTTGTAGTCCATTTTTTTTTTTTTTTTTTCAAACATCCCTGTGATTACAACGTCTGGTGATGTGAGTTCAGGGAGCCAGCACTTTGTCACTGAGCAGTACAGTAAGTATTGGACGTGAGTGGCAGCAGTGTTTAAGTAGGCGTTCTATACAAATCCCCCCTTCCTTCAGCGGTGCCTTATCAATATGCTGCCTATAAATTAATGCAAGGAAATCTAGAACAAAACATGGTGTTGGTGATCAACTGACTGGGACGACGAGCAGGTCGGGGTCGGGGCTAAACAGCCAGTGAACCTGTTCGTTTTGGCATCAGCGATAAAAAATGACGGCTCCTTGATTCATTCGCAGTCAATAATCATCCATTCATGCAGTGACAAGTTTCAATGCATAATTAACCCCAGTGGGGGGAATTTACAATAACTGCTCTCAAGGTATTATGTAACATGTTTATAGACAGATAGATTAGATAGATAAAAGTCAGCAGAGTTGTCCAAATAGAAATCACAACTCATCGAATGCCATCTCTTGTCCAGCCATGGGCAGTTCTACTCTCATTCAGCGTTGCCAACACTGAGCCTGAGCGCAGTCTGACACACTGACTGAAGCTCATCCACCCACATGGACTACAGTCAACACAGAATGTAGAATATTTTATGACGGTCCACAACAGCCAGAGTCAGAGTGTCTAGGGAAGTCCAACCTGACATCCTGTGGTGGAGTTCACCTTGTGCTAAGAGTGTGCTCCCACATTTTTTTTTTCTGCTTGAAAAATGCTCCTCACACTAATCTACTTTGCATGTTATAAATGGATGTTCTAGAATCACAGCCAAGTGAAAGAGCGGTGAGCATAATTCATTAGCACAGCAAAAGTAAAGCTCAGATGCTAATTAGTCAAATGTGCATTTGGGAAGTCAGTATTGTCCAGATATGAAAAAAAAATTTAATAAATATTTATCCTAAAAGTGTGATTTTACTGCAAAATCAAGTCACAGCTGCAGCCACTGCTGTTACATTTGCAGCATTTATTTCACAAATCCAAAAACTATTTTTTAATTTTCTCTTAAAAAAAAGCCCAAATGCATTAA
Organism: Cynoglossus semilaevis; assembly: GCF_000523025.1. Taxonomy (NCBI): domain Eukaryota; kingdom Metazoa; phylum Chordata; class Actinopteri; order Pleuronectiformes; family Cynoglossidae; genus Cynoglossus; species Cynoglossus semilaevis. The sequence continues at coordinate 2,874,623 of NC_024307.1, read as the reverse complement.
ATGCAGATCCTTTCACAACGTGCCAGTTGCCCATTGATGCATTTAAAAAAGCCTTACCTTTTTCAGAGCTGACATTCTACGTGGATCCTCCTCCTGCAAAGCCCGTTCACATGCTGAGGTCCCGAGCCAAGTTTCGAGGGTGCGCAGATCTCCACTCAGCCCGGTGCTGATGCTGAGCCATGAGGTGCTGTTTGGTATTCTCATCTCGCCTCCACCCCATCCTTCATCAGGCGCTGTGTGCGCACGCTCAAACCCCACTGTTGTTGCAGGAACCAAACGCATGGGGAGCTCTAACCTGACGCAATAAAAACACATCACACACAAAACTGTCAAGATTCAAATGAATTGTCACTTAGATTTAGGACGTGAAACTTTTGCTTACTTGACTTAAGGTGTTCGGATAAGTGTTAAAATATATTTCGGCTGATCGTTTAAATGTGATAAATAAATCGCAGACAAAAGAAATGTAACATATCATTTATTTTCAATATATGCAGGTTGGCCAGTTACTGTATGTAAGTTACTGTATGTTTTGTTTACCATTTTAGAGAAGTTGCTTTTGTATGCCGAATGTAAAAGTGGAGCTTTACCTTCCGGAAATCAAACGGTTCATAGCCCAAAAGGCACGTGTAAATAAAGACAAGTCAAGTTGACATTAAAATATCGTCATTTTAAAACGGGTATCAGTACAGTACAGGCAAAGTGGTGCGGTTGTAACACTGCAGACGCTCCCTAAGTGATGGAGCAGCCACATGAGTCTCACCACAGCTTTGTATTTTGTTTTAAGTAGATTATTATTATTATTATTTTACTGCCTTCATATTATTCATAAACTGTAAAACCGTTGCGTAACGGAGTGACTGTCCGACATGAGATTAGCTGGGGTTAAACGAACAGGGGTTAATTTAAGAGAGCTAACCAGTTGGCTAGCTAGTTAGCAGATACGCTGCTGTATCTGTATGGACTGCCTTCGTTTTGCTTCGTTTTCTATTACAACCGGTCGAAACGTGTTGACATGGCTCTCAGGGAGCAAGGTAAGTGTTGCGACCGTCTTCCACTGCATGGACGTAACCCTCAGTGTGTACAGTCTGTCAGTGTTTTTGGCGTTAGCCGGCTAAGGTAGCTAGCCATGGGGCTGCTAGCGTTAAGTCTGTGACATTAAACTGTAAACAGAAGCACGTGTCGCTTCAGTCGGTTGTAAACGAGACGCTTTTCTGTGTGATACCTGCCTAGTGATGTTTAACAAATTGTTTTTTCAAAACTCTGAACGAGTTGAACATAAACTGTTGAGCGTAGCTGAACAACAACGTGTCCTCCAGTCAAACAAACCAAGGTTCACGTGTGTAAAATGACAAGAAAATGTTGTACGAATTGTTTTATAACGTGTTTGTGGAATGTAATAATCCCGAGAAAGGACATTAAAAATGTAGAAGTTTTAAAGGAACGCTGTGCTGTTGGAATAAATAGGATTTAATTAGTTGTATTTTTGCATATTTTAATTTGATAGTGACGTATTAAAATCTTATGTCATAAGTGAAATACCGGACTCCCAATGCACCCAACTGTGATAATTTCAATGTATTGCTGTCAGTAAGCTTTTATAAATCCAAAAATGTACCTTTAGAGTGCATCTTTTTAATAATTAAATTCAAACGTTCATCTTTAGTGTTGTGATTCCTCCTCTGAGATCCACAGTCTTTCACCTCATCATGCTCCTGATGTCAAACACCTGTGCAGCTAACCTATTAGCATATCAGCCAAAAACTACAAGCTGGAGCCAACAAACATGTCGTCAGTCTCTGAATGTTTACACTGTGGTGAGGGGTAAAAGACAATTGTACAACTGAGCTAATTTATAATAAGAAAGAAATGAAATCTTTCGTTGATATTAAAATATTATTCATGATGGCAGCATTGCAGGTTGTTTTAGTTGGTTCCATAGTGTATTGGGTAGCACGCCTGCCTTGAAAGCAGAGAGTTCTGGGTTCAATTCCCAGATGAACTGCTTGCTAGTGCCAGCCTGTTAATAGAATATTAAAAACAAAAAATTGATATCAGACATCCCTAGTTGATACTTTGCAAGCTTGACAACAGCTTTTTTCTTTTTTTCTTTCTTTTTTCTTCTTTCCTTGTGTTTGTGAGGCAGTGTTCAAGTCGAAACTCTTGCAGAAGCTTTATCCACCTGCTCCAACACCACAGAAAGAACCAAGCCCACCTCACATCACAGAGGCATTAGCCAAAAAGACCTGTGTCAGAAGAAAGGTCCCTCAAGATGCCACAGCTGCAGGTGAGACAGAAGCATCGACGCTTCCAAAACAACTTTATGATCCTTCAACTCTTTACACTGTCTCCATATTTTATCCAAAAAAAAAAAGCACATACAGTACAGTTACCATCCTGCGTGTTGAAGTGTAACCACTTTTCATCGTTTGTCTCAGCAGGAGGTGCACAGATCGCAGCTGTTCCCCGTGGACGAATATACACGGTCCTACCTCCTCCTGCTGATTACAAAAAACATTTGGAAAATTCAGTCACACTCCCTCAACTAGAAAGCATAAATAGTGCCAACAACCCAGCTGGTAAGACAACCATAATTTCCCATTCGCAGCGTTGTGCTATGCACCATAAAACCAGGAGGAATTTATGTCATGAGTTTTCTCCAGGTTGGCTTCCTGTACTTGAGTCGCTCTCTCTGATTGTTGCTGCCATTCTAGTTAAGAGAAACAGACGGCGGTAATCAATTGTGTTTCTGGAGTGAGGAGAATTTGGACGCGGTGCAGATGGTGTTTAAGCCTGGGTGGTTATATTCTTCACGTTAAACACTATTAAACGGCCTCTTCTGTCGGATTTAGCTTAGCTAGTAGATACTTAGCCTCCGTTGACGCAGCCATTTGCAAAGATGAATTGGGAGCCAATGTTGATGCTGAGAGTTAAAAATGTTCTTGACCTGTGGTGAGTGGAGCTGGCTGGTGGTGTGATGCGGAGGCGACGTCACACTTGGCAGCTGCTGAGCATAATTTAAAGACTCTCCATTCTGGCCCCAACTCACGTTTCTTTTCTGACTATGTCCATTAATGTAGACGTCCCAGTGACGTGCACAGACATTAAGGGGGGGGGGCAGGAGAAATTTAAGGACACTTTGTGTGGGATGTGGAACCACTGGACCATTGATTGTTAAAAAACAAATAAAAAAAAAACAACTAACTTTTAAAAAGGACACTTCCTTGGTCCAGAGGGCATGTGCTACGGCACCACCCTGTGTCTATCTGTGCACACAACTGCGAGCTCCTGTTCAGCCAACAGGTGGAGCTCCCCCAGTGCTTTAATAAAACTGAAGGTGATTTGCTGTCCACGGCAGTGCAGGAACCAAAGTTGTCAACTGGAATAAGTGATGAGGTTCAGTGATCAGTCGCACTCAGCAGCTGAACAGACCTTCATCGAAGATATTTCTGAATTAGTGGGTAGTGGGCCATGATGGATATTGTTATCCAGAGTCTCTTAACTGTCTTATTGACTTGGGTTTTTAAAAGTGCCAAGAACAGCTCAGCAGTAAATAGTTGATGGTATACTCCAGTGAATGTGTTCCGAGTTATTACAACAGACTCCACTATAGTATGGATTTACTATTTTTTATTTCCCTGCGATGTTTACACCTTCCCTATCTACCATTTCACTGCGTGAAATGCCTATTTTAAATAAAGTGTTGACAATAATGTCAGTCTGATGGAGATTTATAAAAATCCATCTTTATCTCTGGGTTGCCCTAACTGGGCTGTAAGGCAGCAGTTTGAGAAATAAATGGATTTCATGGACATTTTAAGGTATTTATTGCCTTTTCTAAAAGTGTGTTTAAAGATAGTGAGCACCAAAGATATACTACAGCAGTACTTGGTACAACATTTATCTCACAGCGGAGTGTTATATTGATCACAGTTTGGTAATTTGATGACCCCCGGTACTGACAGCAAGATTAATTTCTCTTTCACATTTTAGAAAATAAATGACTGCTGAAAACACAAAGTGCTGTACTGGACCTGATTCATGATTTTCGTTTATCGCGCTGCCACTTTGTTAGCTGCTAATGTTCTGGTTACCAGCCAGTCCGGTGCTTAGGTGAAAAAGAACCGCAAAGAGCGGTGGTTCCTCTGACCTCACACTGACTCCTCGGGTCGTTAAGGAAGGAGAGAAGTGTGACGAGTCACATCCTGGTCTACTTTAACATCATTTGTGCTGCATGTCTTAACAGTCGAGACCAAAAATAGGCCTGTGTGGGTTTAATTTTTTTATTAAAAAAGACAAAGGAGTTTGGTTCTTTTTTTCCAACCTTTGAGGAAAAAAATGTATAAATTTATTTCTTTCTATGAAAGTTACGCTTACGGTGAGGCCTGTAACAGAGCCTTGAGGGACACCATTGCAAACTACAGTCCAGATTCTGTGACCTTGTTCAGGGAAACCCAGATGCTATCGGTGGAAGTAGTAAAATCACTGTTGGCAGTGCAGAGCCCGGATAGCTCAGTCGGTAGAGCATCAGACTTTTAATCTGAGGGTCCAGGGTTCAAGTCCCTGTTCGGGCGGTACCTTTTAACAGTTCCCAAAGTGTGGTATCAATATATTATGTTAGACTGAACTTTATTGATCCCACACTGAGGAAATTGTTGAGTAATAAAGTTAATAACAAACTTTAATTTAATCTAATCTAATCTAGAGCAGTAATAAACTGTACTCTCTGTATCAAGTAATTTGTACAAAAAAACATTCAGAGGCATTAAATGGATGCCTGATGTCATTTATTTTTTAATTGCAGTAGTGATACTGCTGTGTTTATTTTATTATAATTATTTGATATATTATTTAGGAAATAAAGACAGTAAAATAGCCTCAATTAAACAGAGATCTAAGAAAATACAAAGGGATTCTCAGGCATTGTGTACGACACCATCCTCAGCATTTTGGACATTTTTGTAAACTGAACACATCAGACAAGTCTGTCCTTTTATCATTTAAGAATAAAATAATATGCTAGTCATGTGCTTCAGACCTTTTAGTATTTAGGGCTTTCGAAAGAGGACTGAAATTGATACCAACCCAGAGTTGTTTTATTTTTTGTTTTGTTTTTTTTTGTCCTCAGAAGAGAACGCGCTTGAAAGTAATGAAAAACTGGGACAAGACAAAGAGCCTGAAGAAAAGAAAAGGAAAAAGAGGAAAAGGAAAGAGAAAGCAGCTCCTCAACAACAAGCCTCAAAGACAGATGACGCATCTGGAGGCGGCGGGTCGGGTGCCACTCAGAGTGAAACCGCGGCTGTGGTTGACGGAGGAGAACATATTAGCAGGAACAAGAAGAGAAAGCTGAAGAAGAAACGTCACAAGGAGAAGCTGCGCTCCATGGGTGTGATGCCCAAAGCTGCCGCCCTGGTGTTCACTTACCAAAAAGACGGAGCGCAAGAAGATGAGAGAGCTGCTGAGGTGACGGACTTTCTCAGAGGAACACTGAAAGTCTACATGTCAGACAGTGAGTACTGGGCAGAGGCCGACTCCTTACATGTGTTACTGCCACAGTCCACAAATGTTTTTCTGTTTGTTACTTTACAATGAGCTCTGCTAATTATTCTCAAGGTCAAGGTCAAGGTCAGCTTTATTGTCAATACCTTCACATGTACAGAACATACAGAGGTATCGAAATTACGTTCCTCGCCTTCCCGTGCGCTGACAGACATAGACAATACTGAACGAAAAACATTAAGGTGCAATAACAATAAGGTGCATGTGTAGCTTTAAGGTGCTGTATGGTCTGTAAAAATATATACATGAGGTACATAATAAATATAGTAATAATATAATTAGCAGCAGATGAGGTGGTAATAGTGCATTGTATTACAAGTCAATAGTGCATTTATGGCATTTCAACAGTGCGGTGGATATGTAAAAGAGGCAAAGGTACAGGTGGATGGTGGTGAGTACGGAGGCAGACAGTGCAGTGAGGGGG
>NC_024307.1:2860700-2867739 GCF_000523025.1 Cynoglossus semilaevis | reverse complement strand
TCCATCCATTTTCATCTGCTTATCTGTTACCGGGTCGCGGGGGCAGCAGTCTGCACGACCGCCCCCCAAATCACACTGCACCGTACCAACCCCCCCCAAAACCTTCCTGCAGGTGGTGAGTCCACTGGAAGGTACCAACCGCCCTAACCAAGATTCAAACTTGCCCAGGAGGTTAACCCTGGGGTTCCACAACAATGACAGAGACATTGCCTCTGGGCCAAAGTGCCACTTGAAAAAAAAAAATTTTAGAAAAATTTTTTTATGAAAAACTTTTTTGAAAAAAATCTTTTCAAAAAAGAGAAAATTTTTTTTTTTTGAAAAAATTTTAGAAAAAAAAAATTTTGAAAAAATTTTAGGAAACATTTTTTTGAAAAAAAATTTTTTTTTATGAAAAAAATTTTTTTTTTTTGAAAAAATTTTTTTTTGAAAAAAAAAAAATTTTTTTGAAAAAATTATTTTTTCAAAAAAAATTTTTCAAAAAATTTCCATCCATCCATTTTCTTTCACTTATCCGTTGAAAGTGAACTACTTCTCAGGACAGCTCTGTCCAAGCTTGTGGACTCCTTTCCCAGAGCAAAGTCCTCTTTCTAAACCATCAAGACATTCATTTGTGTGTATGAGAATCAGGACCAGTCGTGGTGATCGGGTTAATCCTGCTGTTTCCTGCTGCATCGCTGCAGAAATGTGATAAACAGACCCTGACAATTGTTGCCGTGTTACAGTCTCTGTCTGTCGCCGTCACCAAGACGACGCTGCAGTTTGTTGTCTGGTGTATGCACCACCCACACTGCATCCTAGGCTGCTCCCACTGACCTGCATCGCATGAGTCATGCTTCGGCGTTCGGCGTATTTGAATGTTGTTTTATTTTCGATTCAACACCAACTAAAGCCTTTGACCTGCCACGTTTGGCGAACGTCCAGTTGTGAATTTTGATCAAATTCACCGTCACTGCAGAACAAATTCACTGTGAACGGTGGATAATTAGGACCTCATGATTTATTTTATTTTGGAGTTTGAAATAAAAAAAAAATCAGTATTTTTCAACAGATACTATTAATGAATTTAATCAAATGGCTGATTCTTCTGATAGAGTAAGTGATAATGTCATATTTTCTATTTAAGAAAGAATGACCTTTACGTGACCTCAGTCGGTCCGTTCCCTTATATTATACGTTTTGTTTTTCTGCACTGTGATAACATGCTGTGAGTAACAATTGAAATTCTCACATTATCAGCCTGTAATCTGTTAGCAATAAGAAATATTACGTACCTCTAGAACTGAAACTGTTTCTTATCCGAATCCAAAAAGTCGATCGCAGACTCTCCTCACATTTCACTCTGGCCTTTAAAGTTTATTAGTAATCTTAAAAAATATCCAGGCGGACTGTATCCCATAATATTAAAGAAGCGATTTCATTGCGTTGTGTATGAAAGACCTTTCACTCACATCCCTTTCTGCACAGAATATGTAAATAGAAGGCGAGAGTTTGAGTCTGGGATGATCTATGGTCTGTCCGTGTGATGACTTGCAGGGGATTTTTGATTTCTGTTCCTCCAAGTGTAAAAGTAATTAATTCTGTGACACTGGCTGACATCTTCTGTGGGGTTGTCATCAGGAGAAGTTTGAAATGAAACGCTCTGCCTCTTCTTCTTGTCTGCCTGTTTCAGATGAATCGGCTGCAGTCGTTTCCCTGTTCCAGTACTGGATCACAGATATTCTGCCGATGCAGGAAGACGGGTAGACAGGACGTTCCATCACGTACGTACTACAGTACGAGACTGACAAAGTGGGACAATCCAGAGGAGTTGGCTCTGTATAAACCACTGCAAGAATGATGGACTCGATATAAAACATCATTTACATGAAATATTTTTTTAAATATTTTATTTTTTGCCATCTTAAAAAAATGTTATTGAGTTACTTTGGTATTTGTTAGAGGCTTATGAAAATATTGATACACTGAAACGATACTCTATCAATATTTTACAGCACTGTATCAATGTTTTTTTTATCACCAATTCCCAGTCCAATATTCCTGGTGTTGGTTCATTTTCTTTCTTCTCTGGTGATTCCAAATCTAGATCCCTCTGTTCCAGTGTTAGTAACCTGATGTTCAGATGGAACAGAAGCAGACTATGATGACAATTTTTTTTTAAAAAGTCAATATATCTACGTACCTACGGTATCGCAATAAATTGCAACATATCGGATTGTTTCCCCATATCATGATGCGTATCGTATCGCCAGATTTTTTCCAATACACATCTGTAGTATTTGTCTAGAAAACATGCATTGTGCCACTACATGTTATGACCACAAGAGGAGCTGGCGCTCACCTCCCCTTTTTCTGATGCTAACATTCATCGCACAGCTAATCGGCATTAACCTGACACTCTTCCAACACATCCAGGCCCCTAATTGTCAGCTGTTAAATGTCAGCTCCGTGTTGTTTGCTGATGTTATGACATTTAGACTTGGCGAGTTATTCTAATAGCTCCTCAATTATCTACAGTGCACTCCCTACAAATCAATTCCCCACCACGTGGCCGTCCTGCCGGCCTTTTCATTGGCATTCCTGAGGGGGGGATTCTCCTGACACTGATGGTGTCTCAGCAGCTCATTACCAAACTGTATAATAAAAAAGCAGCGTCTCACTAATCCTGCAACAACACTGTGACTCTTATCTTATCTGATGGTGAGGAGGAAGCAGCAGTGTGTTGTTGATAGACCAGTCAGTGGAACTGAGGAAGTCAGTGTCTAATGAACCTTTATCATCACCACACACATGTTCTGTCCAAACCATTCATTCATGTACAGTTACCCTTACCTCAGAAAAGAGGGCAGTGGGTTTAGTGTCGCGATGGCGAAGGTTGTTATGTACACTTCACCCACATCTGTATTTGACAGAGGTGGAAAAAGTACTAAATGTAATTGAGTAAAAGTATCTTTGCTTACATTCTACTCAAGTAAAAGTACCCATCTGAAAATGTACTCACGTCAAGGTAAAAAAAAAACTTACTTTAAAATTGACTTTGAGTAAAAATTACTCTAAATTACTTGATCATAGATCATACATCCAATCTGCACCAGCCCTCAGCCAACCACAGGCTTCAGTCTGTCTCTTAGTCAACGTTATCTATTCCGCAAATTGTAAGTCTCTTTGGGATAAAATAAAAGTGTCTGCGAAATGTAATGTAATTAAAATAATGGGAAATCCACTGGCGTACGCAGTTTTCTTTCTAACGCAGATTGGTTTTTTTCCCGCCTTTAATTTTTTACTCACTAATGGGTTATTTTCCAAACTAGCAAAGTAAAATACTTGAAGTGAAAGTAAAATGACCTATTCCAGAAAATACTTTAATAGTTACTCGGTAAATGTAATTCCCTACTTTCCACCTCTGACTATTTGAATACAGAGCCCAACTTTTGCTTTGTTAAGTTTAAGTCACATGCCTTCAAGCATTCATTTAAAATTAATTTCCCACAGGGAACTCCCGTGGGATCATTAAAGTTCCGTCCATCATCCTCCACTTATCCGGGGCCGGGTCGTGGGGGTAACAGTCGGACCTGGGACACCTGGACTTCCCTTTCCCCAGACACTTCCTCCAGCTCTTCTGGGGGATCCTGAGGCGTTCCCAGGCCAGCCAAGCGACAGTCGCTCCATCGTGTCCTGGGTCTTCCTCTGGGTGTCCTTACAGTCGGACACGACCCGGACACCTCCCGATAGAGGTGCTCTATCCATCCATCCATCCATCCATCCATCCATCCATCCATCCATCCACCCTCCTCTATCTAAATGATTAATGATGAGTTTTTCCTTCTACTGTAGGTGTCAGTATGGAACTAAAAACTACCAAAACTGTTTACCAGCAGCTGTTTTTTTTTTATCAAAATGTCACCTGGTCACCCTTTAGGTCTGTGTACACTATGGTGTATCTGGAAAATCCTAAATTTCTCTGCCTTTTGTGGCAGTTTATCCACTCTGCAGATTTATCGCTAGACTCTGAGATTATTCATGGTTGTGTCTGTGAGTTGGGGGGGGGGAGCAGAGGGGGTCTTATTACTGGAGATGATATCAAGGTCACTCTTGGCTGGTCTTACTGGAGAGAAAGCCTGGAGAAAAAAGTTGAAGAGAGACATTACCAGCTATCCCATAATACCTCTCTGTAAGCACAGGACCCCGAGGCCCCGGAGGACACCGCAGCTTAAAGAAAGCTGCTGACATGGCCGTTCTCACCGTCGACAGGAAAAACAGTCGGATCAATACGTGTGGCAGATTCATTACTGTATTATTAGACTGTATGAGGCTATTGTGGGAACTGCTGATGTTAGAGTATTGACCCTGGAGTCTAATGGGCCTAATTCACCTGATAATCAACAGGTTATTTTATTCATTTGGTTAAACATATGCTTGAAATAGATAAAAAAAAAGAACTCTTAAAAATGAATGAAAAAAAATGTTTACCAAAAATATTTTGAATCATATTGATTTAACAAAAATGTGCAAAAACATATACTGTATGTTCTGAGAAATAATGTTTTTCTACTTTCAATTTACTCACAATTGTTTGACTTAGGCCTGTTTTGTTGAGCACAACACTGATATACTCACAGGAATTGAAGAAAGACACACATCTTTGGTGTCTTTTTTTTATTTTTAGGTTAAACAGCCATCTGCTGCCACCTAGTAGAAGAATATTTATCGTTCAACCTCCAACTGCTGAGGCTGTTTTTGCTCAGTTGGTTATAGCATGGTGCTAGTAACGCCAAGGTTGTGGGTTCAATCCGTAAAAATAATATTTTGTGGGACTGTTCCCCAAGTGCTCGAGCTGCCCCTGCTCACTTTGGTAATGGGTAAAACGCACAGGTCACACTTCGTTATTAGTCTTAAGACTAAGATTAAGTTAAGAGAAGTTGGATGATCTCACCTGCCAAATGAATGAGCGGTGAAGCAGTGGTTTCACGGTGGTATCGCTGCGGTAGCAGACTGAGGTTAGAGACAGAAGTGTAATGTGACCTGTCATCTGTGTCACCTTGTTCCAGCTCCTGTAATTTCATACATTCATGTAATTTCATTTATATATATACTGTATATATATATATAACATACAGACGACCTCCAACAGATGGAGTTGCACCAGTCCATCCTACTTCACCTTGTCTTAACCTAGAACTCAGGTCTTCAACCTGTGGCTCCTGAACCGCCGGCAGCTCTTGAGCATCTTTGCTACGACTCTTGCAGTGAAACAAATTTAGCCTGTCCTGAAATTTAATTGGTCAAAATGTTTATAATTGTATATTGTTTGTACAATAATTGATCATTTTGTATCATGATTGTTCTCAATATACACCAATTTTAGGTTGCAGGTACGATACCTTTACGTTATATGTAACCTTTGTTCTAAAACAGGCAGGGGCAAACTAAGGCCCGGGGGCCCGGATGCGGCCTGTTCAGCTATTAAATCCGGCCCGCTGATCCTTTCCAATTTATATAATTTATTAATATTATCATTATAGTTCTGCCTTTTCCTTGCAATACCCACGTTTCCCCAATAGATGGCGAAGAAAATTATTTTTGCCTTTATGTGAGTCAAAAAGTTTGCCCACACCTGTATAGAGAAAAGAATGAATGAATGAATTGTTTTAAAGGCTGACCTTTATTAGAGTAGGTCTTTTATAGATTTCATACCAATACTCAAATGTAAGCAAACTTTTTCAGTCTTCCATTGGGGGGCGATGTGAGTCCATGTAGCTTTGCTGATGGCTAGTAACTACAGTATAAGATTTCCAAAAAGAGTTTTATAATTTTTCATGTACAGGTTCTGGCCCCAACTCTTCTAGACCATACTGGTACTAAGACTCCTGGACTCCACAGCGCTGAGTCAGTACTGGTTGCCTGCTGTGGAATGCACTTCAGTGCAATTTATCTGCCCGGGGCAATATGTTTTGAATAAAGTCATTTTTTTCTAAAAAAAAAGGACAGAAGTTTTTTTGTTGAATAAAGTCATTTTTTTCTAAAAAAGGACAGAAGTTTTTTTCATTATTAGATTTAAACAGAGTCGTCCTCGGAATGCTGCGTCTTCGCTAAGACACCACTGTAACCAGCAGAGAGAGACTTCAAACAAAGTTTCAGGAGTTGCCAGTAACCAAGTAATTTGGTGAGGTTTTTACTGATTAACACTTGTGCTGCCAACAGACAACCTTTTTTTTTTCTTTTTTTTTTCTAATCTTCACTCAAGTGTCTGAGCAGAGTAAGCTGTGCCAAGATAATGAAACGCAGTTACTGGCATATTAAAAGCATGCCATTCAGACTGCGGTGATTTTTCACTTTAGCTGGTTGAGCACACACACGTTGTTTACCACAAACAGTGGAGAAATCCAAGTCTACGACAGTCCATTTGACTGCAAATGGGAATGGGACCTGGATGAGTGAGCCACGGGAATGGGTTTTTAACTACCTGTGACACAGCTCCATTAGAAAGCGTGGAGTTTCTATTATTTGCTCATCTGTGCTCTTCATAATTGTCAAGGACTACAGAGAAAATTGGCGCTGTTTCAAAATAGACCATCCCTTTTGTTTGTCAGAAGAGACACAGTGCCATTTGGAAAATGACAGAAAATGGGTTTTAAATTTCATGGGCACTGGGGGTGAGGTTACCGGGGGTGGAGGGCTGAGGTGAACATATTGTGAATTCACTCGTTTGATACAGACTGTTGGTTAGAAAAATGAACCGTGAGTGCAATTATCCTCCGGCGCTGTGTTTTAAAGAGCAGGATTTGAGTTTCCTCTGTGCGTGTAACAACTCATAATTCTGTGGATATGCTCAGAGAGATTTTGGTATTTATTTTGGTCTGCAGTTCATGTCCATTTTATTCTTGTACCAAACATTCCTCTGGTCTTATTTCAGTCTCTTCTTTTTCTTCCCTTTCAGACCTAAGATTATCATTAATGTATGAGCGAGGCCTCCAGCTGAGAAGACCGCGGCAGCTCCTCCCCACAGAACGGCTGCGCCTCCGCCCTGGTGACGGGCAGCACA
>NC_024307.1:2827563-2860566 GCF_000523025.1 Cynoglossus semilaevis | reverse complement strand
TGCTGGGCAGAACATAAAACCAAACATCTTATTAATGGCCTCCAGAATATGCCTTTTCCTAATCATGGTTGACAAACGTTCATTCAGCGGCAGATCCAGGACGATGCTTGAATTTCAGAACTTTTGCAAATGCAGTGAAAGGGATTTGTTTGTCGCTGTGACACTGCACACAACAAAATGTGTCTTCTGCATTTAACCCATCAACAAAGTGATCAGCGGGGCAGCTCGAGCAGCCGGGCTGCAACATGTGGTACGGTACCATGCACAGTTCACCTCAGTGGCAACTGGTGGATTTGAACCTGTAACCTTCAGGACTCACTGTTATTTATTTAGTGCAAAAAATTCCACTTTGTCTATGACGCAGTTAGTAGTTTTTTAAATGGAGAAACTCAGAGCTGTTGATGAAGATCTCTGTGTTCTTCTTTCTTCAATTCCTGCGAGTATATCCGTATTGTGTTCAGCTCAACAAACCCAGGTGTGTACGTTTTGCATTCATTGGCAGCTGAAAGACTTTGAGAAAAATAAAAGCTCACAAATTGAACCATTTTCAAGGATGTCTCTGTGTAACATTTCGATAATTATTGTGTAGCAAAATGGTTTTGACATATTTGGTTGATTAGACAATAATTATTTTTTGTTCAGATTTAAAAAAGGTCCTAAAATGAATGCGTCTAATTGTTGAAAAGTCTAGATGTAGACATAGCGCATGTGCACGATTATAATGCAAACAACGCAACACCCGCCATCGCTACTAAATGTTAAAATTGTTAACGTTTAAATGTTCAGACCCTGAGTATAAATATCTGTGAGAGACAAACTCTAAAGTCCTGAATACCCAGAGCGAGTACTTAGCAGTGTGAGTGATCAGAGCACTGTGTAGTGATGCTGCGGCTGAACGTGGGCTGAATTGGCTAAAATGTTTAATTAGCCGACATTGTGTGTCTCCTTAAAGCCTGCTGAATTAAGGGACTGATGCTTGGCAGTGCCCTTTCCTCCACAGATGGTTGGCAAACCGTTTCCTTTACACCTCCCCACCACCTCCCTCCGCCTCCACCACCTCCACCATGCTTTCCAGGCACACTGCCATGCATAAGTGCTTCAGCAGCACGTCCTGCCCATGACTTCAATTGATTTCCTCTAAAGAGGAGCAGTTGCCATCTATCAAGTAGCCCTGGCAGCGGCACTGGCCAAAGTCTGCCATAATCTGTCAATCAGGTGGCAGTGCTGGAAGACAGCGAATGAAGCTGAAACAGTCGCTGTCAAGGTTTGGTTCATGGCTGGAACGGCAGCGTGCGTCAGGGAAGTCCGATAATACATTTTTCTTAAATTAATATTTTGTATTCAAGTTACTAATATTGTTCATTGCAGTGTAAAAAAAAAAGATTTTGATTTGTCGGGTTATGAAACTCTGCTGTGGGCCATACGGATTGACTTGGCGGGCTGCATGCGGCCCCCGGGCCCTGTGTTTGACACGTGGAACATAAATATTTTCTGCCGACCATGTACATATATAATCTATATAAATCAATATCTGATCTGAAGTGACATAAAAGGCCGCTCTTTAGTTCTCAATAAACTGGAAGCGGTTTTTACTGGAGTTCCAGAAGGTTGTGTGTTTAGAGGTCAGCCAAATCTGGTCATGCCCTTTTCTTTTTTTTTTATATGATTGTTTCAAAGCCATCTGCCAGGTCTGACACATTAGTCCAGTGGTTAGTTGTGGCAGGTTGGGAGTTTGTAAAATCCTCAGTGGCAGCGCAGTCAGTCGGTGCAGTAATTCACTAACAAAAGTGTCATAATGCACTCAGCAGAGGGAGCTACAGGCTCCAACTGGCATCGGGGTCTAAACAGTTCATCACTTTGGACTCTTGATCCATGAACAGTTCCATTATGGCAGCATGACTGTGTCCCAAAAAATATCTGGATGCTGCTGTTGTTCAAATACCAGAGGACGATGAGGTGTGAAGAACTGTGGCTTTAACAACCACATGTTTTAAAATACTACAGCGTTAACCAGTCAATGCAGTTCAATTTATGCAGACAGCAGTGAAAGTATGCGTTGGGTGTTGTGTAATACACCTGACTGCATTTGATGGATTCTCTACTGCAGTACACGGCGAGTACACAGCGTTGTGAAAACCTATTGATCTTGAGTGAGGTAAAGCGTGTCCCCTCCCCTGCAGCAAAAACGTCCGCTTTCACTCAGCATTTTATACTGTTTATGAGATAGAACAGCCAGGACAGTGTACTGACAGACAGACAATCTGGAAACACGGTGGAATGAAATAGAGAGGACGGGTCAAAACCATAGTACTATTCCGTGTTCTTTCTGTCTTCCTTGGCTTTCACACAACAACGCTCGTCCAATAAAACCCCACCGCCGTCCGCCGTCTGCAAACTCCAGCCAGTCGATGCGAGGAGAGATTTGTTCTGTTAGCATTGTAGTTAATATTAAATGCAGTGGAGTTTGCAGGAAATTAAAAATAAAAGCCTCTGCAAACACTCCTCTCTGTGTGGCACCTCGGCCAAACCTTGGACTCTGTGTTTATACAGAGCATAAAACAATAAAGTTATTGTGTTTGGTGCCAAGGCGTAAATGTTGTAGGTAAAAACTGGTTTTGTGGATTTGTGCTTACTATAGTATATTTTGTATGCATTATATATATATATAAATAAAAATATATGTGTGTAAAAAATATGCATTGTATATATGTATTTGTATATATGTGTATATTTATGTATGTGTATATCTATCTATCTATCTATCTATCATATATATAAATATACTGTATATGTAGTTAACTTTTTTCCTTTTTAAGTATTTTTTTGCAAAATGAGATGTTTTCACTTATTCTCAGCAATTCAATGCTAACCTATTTTTTGCTAGCATTTCTTTAGCATCTCTGGTAACACTTGAATATGTCTGACCAAATGTTTTGTTATTATATTTTATACAAAGTTGAACTATGTTTATTAATGCTAAGTATATGATAGCTATTTTTCACCTTAAATTGTTGACCTGCTTTTATTTTTTTGTAGGCAAATGTTTAACGAACTCAGATTAGTCCTGTTTATTTCATGCCTTGCTATCATTAGCCAAGGTCTTAATATTCTTTAGGTACTAATGTTTTTTTTTACTTTTGGTATAATATTTAATTTCTAATCGAGTACATTAACGAACTTGTAGCTTATTGGTCATTCGTGTTTGCGTTTTCGTCACTAAAATAAATTAGAATGTTTTTTTTTTTTTTACTTAAAACAAACAGAGCCGTAGGCTAACCCTGGCCCAGCAGGAAGTTGCGTATGTGTCATTTCTTCATTCAGTCACGGTATGTGAGTGGAACATTTCCCATTTACATTTGATTCGTCTAATTGATCGTAACCAAATTAAGCTACTGTGACATCGGAGGTCCTTGAATCAACAGCCTGTGAGAATCAGCAATGAAGTGAGGCGGGCCACCCACAACAACATCCCAGAGGCAACAGGTTTTCCTTGAAGCAGCCTCACAGTGCCCTCTAGTGGACAAAGTCAACAACTGACAGCCATCCTCCGTTTGGGAGTTTGCTGCATGTCGCTGTTTAAGACTAGTGATCTGTTATGTTATCAGTATTTATAGTTTGTTTACAGATACAGGCCGTAAAATGGCGCTAACCTTTGTTCGGAGGACGTGTAGTTAGTTGCACGTTGCTAGCAGCCGGAGCCTCCTGTCTCCCCACGGTGAGGAGCAGCGGAGGAGCAGCAGTGCTTGTGGGGCTCAGCAGCACCGGAGGAAGCACAGCGTGGATACGAGGAGTTCAGCAAAGTCGCAGCGAAAGGTCTGGGACTGGTTATTTTTTTCTTCTTCTTAGTTTGTTGTCACTTTTGTTGAATGTTCTGTTAAAGTTGTGGACCTTAAGTCGCTTCGTGTTCGAGTATTACTTTCTCATTTCCCATAGCAATTATTTTACGCACTGCTATCGAACATTGTAGAAACTTTCATGGCTCGAGATCTTTTAAGTCGTAACGGTTCACTTGACGAGTTAATTTCGCTGGAAAGACATTGTCACGTTTTTAAAAAACGTCACAAAAATGTCGGTTAAGGGTTCGCGGTCCCTTTTTTTTATTCTTATCTGACTCAGATATGTTGTAAAGTTGACATGATGCCAACAGTTTATTTGGCCCATGTGGTCATTGTTCCCACCTGTGCTTGGTGTGATTTGTTGTACTTTCCGTTGCTCTTGTTTGTTCAGTTGTGTACATAATGACTCAGGCTGAAAACTGATTTTCCTGTAGATATGGTTTTATAGTGACCCAATGGTGACATGTTTCTAGATCTGGGTCGCGACCATGTCTTCTCTCAGTCACTAGACAAGTTATAATAATAAAAAAGTGTTCACAATAAACCAACTGAGTTATGTTTTAAACTGTCACTAAAGTTTTTTTCCTGTTATGTTTCTGGTTCTGTACTGTTCCACAGTTAAACTTTGTTGGGTGGAAGACTAAAAAAAAACCAAAAACAAACCCCGACACCTGCCTGCTGGTCACACCTGAGACCCCCGACCCTGTTGATCCAGTATGGGCAACTTTGCCAGCAAAGAAAGCCATGGACCGACTGGTATGTTTATCATCACACACCCAAGCAAACATCAGCTGTATACAGCATGACAAATCACCTGGGTCAAAAAGTTCTGAGAAAAAAGTAGCCTAGCTAATTTGAGTCTAAAAACTCGTCAAGGCGTAGAATTCTTTAGTTAAAGGCTGTTTTACATTGCGTTGCGTTGTATACGTTTTTCTAAACATTCCAGGTTTTAGAAAAGTAAAGAAATCAGCTGGAGTTGGATTAAAACATGTCGCAAACTTTCAATGCTACAAACATGTTTCCGGTAATGTTTGGGCAATAATCTGAGGTTTGCTCTGATTTAGTACTTTTCACTTTGAGGATTGAAAAGCTCGATCATAAAAAACATAAAACATAACATGGCCCAAAGCTCATAACTTCTAATTTATAGCCATAAAACTGTCAAAGCTCCGGAAAATGCCGGAGAGACGTTTATCCAGTCTGGTTATAATATTTGACGCTGTTGAAATAACAACTGTCTCAGGACTTTTTGACTGACCCTGTTATGTGTTTGTGTTGGCTCTCGGCTTTAAAACCAGAACAACTCAGGAGCTGAGAGTGGGTGAAAAACAGAGGAAGTGAATAAATGTTGTACATTTAAAAAAATAAAATAAAAAATTCCCTGAAGAGAGAGGAGACGAGGAGGAGGTATAAGAAAGAGTAAGGTAAAAAAAAAAAAAATAGAGAATCTGGCAGAAAAGATGGGGTTTTTGTGTCTTTGTGAGTCTGTGCCCTGAGCAGCAAGAGAAATCCTGGCAACTTTTCAGGCTGTTGCTCAGTGAGCGGTCATTCTGCTCGCGTCCCAGTGTGATTCGTTCTGGCCCTGCCGGGGCCAGCTGTGATGAATCGACAGAATTCCCCGGCTCAGCACAAGGGCAGCGGATTAATCATGGGATGCCTAATGTTTTTAGACGCACACACACACACACACACACACACAGTCAGTCAGTCAATCTGCCGCCCATGCTTGGACAAGCACATTAAGGTTCTGGAATGGAGAAACAAAAGTCTGGAGTGGAATGAGGAAAAAAAAAAAGAAAAAGTTGTGAGACAATCCTGTCGTTTTTCTCCTGTTATTAGACGTGGTGGCAGGTGGAGCATGACTTTACTGATGTCTGACTGCTGCTCTTACATCACTAAAGAGGGAGGAGGAAAAAAACCAAAACAACCTACATTAGTTTTATTAACATCAAGGCTTTTGTCCAAATAAGGTAAAGGACGAAAGACCTGACAGAGACACGGTTCTTTCTAGGCTCTTTCTGAAGTTATTTTTGGGCTGGAAAGGAATGTCGGAAACTGAAAAAATGAGGTGTTTTTGTGTGTGTCTGTGTGTGTCTGTGGCTCTACTTGTGATATTCAGACGCTCAGCCTGGGACATTTGTCCTGTGTGTGTGTCCTAAAGTTAGGAAGTGAGTGTTGCAGCAACAATGTGGATGAGCAGTTCAAGAGAAATGTCTTCATTAAACGTGTCCTCAGGGTCATGAGCTCACTGTCCAGTAGAATTATCCTGTTCTAAACTAGGGGAATTAAACGTGTCCTCAGGGTCATGAGCTAAAACTGGCCCACTAGGGTCTTCAATCCGGCCCACTTAATAAATTTTGTACTCAAACACTTAATGTTCAGGATATTTTTTGTAAAATTATATTTTATTAAATATGAAGGGGTTTGTTTTTACATGTTCTCAGTTTTTATCCAATACGCATTAGTACAGGTGGGCTGCATTAAACGACATGATGGGCTGGATTTGACCCATGAACCTTTATGGAGACTGAAATGAGAAATGAAAATGGTTCAGCAAACCTGAGAAATAAATGCTACTTCAACAGGTTTGGGGAAACAAAGCAAAAATAGCTGCCGTTTTTATTTTGAAATAATTATAATAATATATTTTTTATTGACAAATAAAATCAACTCTGCTTTGTCACCTATTACAAATAGCGACATTGGAGCTTTTAAGTACCTCCAAGCTAATGACTTGTTAGCTCCTGCTTGTGGCTGTGAACTTCTGTCCTTTGGCGACAGACCGCAATGCGTAAAATGATTGGCTGCTAAATCAGTGAATGAGTGGCTAGTGCAGGTCAGGGTCGATCATGACTTGCTGGTTGATTGGTGCATCGCTCTTAGCCTGATATTTGGCGTTGAAATGCCTGAAAAGTGAATGGTTTTGTCTTTTCTCTTAGGCCATGGAGATAGTTTCCACACTCCACCTGCGTCTCCACAAAGTGCTGTTCCTCCTCCATTGCCTGCTGTTCCACAGCACCTTCAGCCCCCCCCACGTCCACCTTACCGTGCTGCCCCGGTATCAGCTCCACCTCCAGTCCCAGTTTTCACACTGCCTCTGAAGAAATCACAGCCCACCAGCCCTTCTCCTGTCCCCAGGCCTCATTCACCGGTCGCCTCGAACAGCCCGACTACGGAGCTCGGCGTTAGACCGGGGACCACTGGGCTCAAAGGAGCAGCTCCTCTGGGGAAAAATGGAGCCCCTCCCACGTCGACTCCTAGATCTCCTTGCTCCCAAGGGAAAACTCCGGCTTTCAGCCCCACAAAGAGCCCCTCTGCTCCGTGTAGCCCCTCCCCGTTGGGGGGGGTCAGCCCCTCACCTTTGGGGGTCAGCCCCTCACCTTTGGGGGTCAGCCCCTCACCTTTGGGGGTCAGCCCCTCACCTTTGGGGGTCAGTTCCTCACCTTTGGGGGTCAGCCCCTCACCTTTGGGGGTCAGCTCCTCGGGGCAGAGCTGGAGAGAGAGAGACAGTGGGCTGAGCCCGTCTTTACATGAATCTGTCAAAGGTCACACTGAGGAACTGGAGATGCTGCTAGACGAGTGTCGGGCGTTTCTGGGTGTCACGGCCAATCACAATGGAGTCACTGACACAACAGGCAAGACTGGTTTATTTCTCCACTAACATAACATAAAAAAAAAAAACTTCCATAGAGGTGAAAAGGTTAAAAAAGTTAAATGATTAGGGCTATGTATTGGCAAGAATCTGACGATACGATATGTTTTGCGATACAGGGGCAACTGAACAATATATTGCGATATACTGTGATACCTTAGGCAATGCAATATATTGAGTTTTTTTTACCCCAGTATAGCTGTAGTCCAGTGTGATCCTAGTCTCAGACTCTGTTCCATCTGAACATCAGTTCCTAACTCTAGAACAGAGGGATCTACATTTGGAATCACTAGAGAAGAAAGAAAAGAAAAAGAAAATGAACCAACACCAGGAATATTGGACTGGGAATTGGTGAGAAAAAATCAATAACTGATGGAGGAGGAGATTGATACGGTATCGTGAAACGAAAAAGATCAAGATATTCCAGTGTATCGATATTTTCCTACAACTCTATAAACAATCCAATCAAACAAAATCTCCTCTCGTCAGTCAGACTGACTTTATTTTCAGATGTGAAAATGTTAACTAGACCATAAAATCTCCTCTCGTCAGTCAGACTGACTGTAAGTCACCAGAATAGATGTGAAAATGTTAACTAGACCATGATCTAATTTTAATTTTTCTGCAGCCTGTAGCTTTAGCTTCGCGTAATTTTAATTTTTCTGCAGCCTGTAGCCTTAGCTTCAGCTTAAGGTAAACAAGACAGACAGGATTTCTCAGGGTGTTCACAGTCAGAGCTTCATGCCCTGTTTACCAACACTAACTGAAGAATTACTGCATACTGTACCTTCAGTAACTGTCAACTGTAATGCCAACATTAGAGTTGACATGGTGCTCCGTCTCATGGCCTGTTATCGTATCATTCCCACAGAGGTTCTGAGGAGTCTCCTGGCAGAAGCCAAAGATTTGAAGAATTCTCTACAGGTGAGTTGTTTTGTTTTTAAAATTTTTTTTTTTTTTTTTGCTCCAGTTTGAACTTTTCCACTTCTTTCATGCGTTAAGGAAAAGCTTTCAACCACTCCCATGAACAGAATGTATTCCTTCTGGGTCGGTGGCCAGGGCTAGACTCGGCCTGCATCACTGCGTCTGAAATATTTATTGAGCTTGTTTTGTTTGACAAATCAAAGGCTGGCAAAACAACACAAAGAGACTAAAAACTTTAATGATCGCTGAGAAGGGATTCTTAAAAAAAAAAGGGTGGTTTGATGCAGTAACACAAACTGACAGACAGGGGTTGAAACTCCAGCATTGAGAACATAAGGCAGCTGTAAGGTAAGGTCTCCAGACCTAATTAAATCTGCGTCTGCTCTTCTCCACTCCGGTGTCCCCTGGTGGTCTGGTAAACAAACAGTGCGTGAGAGTCTGGTCCAGTAGATGTAACATAAGATCATGAAGAGAGTCGTGTTGTAGACTACAATAACAAAGATGGAGACCTCGTGTCAGTAACTGTCCGACGGTACATGAGAACTCCCGGATGTTTGTTATGGTCGTAAGCTTCATAAACAACACACAAAAAAAGAGTTGAGATGAGTTGTTTAGCAGCTGTGAATCACTGTATGTTGTGATTCACGACCTGCTGTTCTGCTGTGGTTTCACGCGTGTATTTGTTCCAAACCCTTCAGTACAGGATGTTTCCAGTCTTATTGTCAAGGTTGGTTTTTGCACCCCCTACGGTCACATGTCTCGTCATTGCTGTTCTGCACAGGTCACCAACATGGTGGCGCCTGGTAACCCCCATGGACTATCTAATGCATTGTTTCCCAAAGACTGGGTCGGGACCCACAGGTCGGTCGCAAGAGATTTTTTTTTTTTTTGGGTCATCTCGCATCATGTTTCCCAGAAGTTTACGAATAATGCCTATTGACTTGGGTCGTGAAGGTTTGTGAACTTTTAAAGTTTGGTTTCCCAGAAGTTTACGAATAATGCCTGTTGATTTGGGTCGTGAAGGTTGGTGAACGTTTAAAGTTTAGGAAACACTGACCTAATGTGCCCGTAGGGGGGGGTATGTTTTAAAATAAAACTAGTCAACAGGAGAGAGTACAAAAAGTTCCTTTGCAGAGACCAGCAGATGTAGTGAACCATGATCCAGTCTGGGTCTGAAGACCAGACCAGACGATCCATTTATGTCTAATCTTGAAACACCAACATGTAGCACTTAACTTCCTTGTTAAACAGTCTCAGAGAAAGAGATGTGTCCCAACCTGATGGGGTTCAAACATTGTTTTAAACATGTTTTAGAAATAATTCTGACAGTGTCTAACATACAGTTTTTTGCCTTAGTGTAGCGGTTAGCAGGCCAGAAATTTTTTTTTTTAAATACATCAGATTAAGAAACTCATTTTCAAATCAAACTTTTTTCAAAACATTTTTAAATAAATTGCAGAAATCAGAGACAACAAACACAGACATCTCAGTCCAGAACTATATCAGTCAGGTTTTGGGTGAAGTTGATGAGGTGATGCTTCTTGTCCTTGGACTTTATTATAAGGCAATTAAACGCTTTTCAAGCTCCAGAGGGCCACACAAAATCACTTTGTGGGCTGCTTTTGGCCCACGGGCCTTGAGTTTGATCTATGATCTGCATCTATCCGTCTTTATCTAACGCCATAACAATAACTAAATGTTATCGTGGAGTAAAGATACTGTCGGTCAGACAGATGAATCCTGGACTGTAAAGACGACGAGAAACTTTTACTTCAGGGCCAAAAGCTAAGGCGTTTCACGCTCTTGTGAGGATGCTGATATTCTGTGGTCATTTCCTGCCCTTCACTGGTTCCAATTCCTGACCCTCCCGTATGAGGAGAGCCAGAGGCTTCCTGGCTTCCTCCAGATCTGCTCCGTATTCCACAGCTGCAGTATCATCTACAGTGAACCCCATCGGCTCCATCTGCTTCACCGCCTCTGCTTACGCCTGCCTTTCATTTATATTCTCAATGAACGAAGTCAAAATGTATTTCCACTCGAAGTCACGTTGATTCCCACCACTTAGTGTGTTGCGGCGTATATTTAATCCCTCTCCTCTCGTTTCCCTTTCGTTCCTCTTCCGCTCACATTCCCACCTCTCCATAAGGACCTGGAAACATGAGCCTAACCCTAAACCACAGAACAGTGTCAGAAACCTGGGCCAATCCAGCGCCGTGTTTACACGGACTCTCCGTAGAGCAGTATCGTCCAGCTCCCGTCCTCTGGGCCTTTTTTTTTTTTTTTTTTTTTGTGGAGAGGAGTGGAGGAGTGTGGAGGAGGGGGTTCACATTCTGCTGTTTGGGAGACAAAACTTGTTTTGTTTTGTCCTCTGTGAGTCGGGGTTGGGAGAGGGCTGCAGCTCCGAGTGACTGGCCGGCAGTGTGTGTGTGTGTGTGTGTATTCTTTGAGACAGGGGACTCACAAACAAGATGCATTCCAAGTTTTGGCAAGTGGTGTAATTGGTTTCTAGCTCTGAGGGTACACCTCTCTCACCCTCACACTGCCCCCCCCTCCCCTCAACCCCCCCACCCCGTCTCTCCAGCTTCCCTTGCCGTGCCTCTTTGCCTTTTCTTCAGTCCCTCATTCTTTCTCCATTAGCTGTTTGACCACTCCTCCCTGGGCAGAATAACTCAAAACAATGACTCCGGTCCATCTCTTTCTTCCCCCCCCCCCCCCCCCCCCCCCCCCCCCCCACCTCTCCCCTTCCCTTTCGACCATCTCTGCTCTTTCACCCCAATCCGTCTTTTTGTCTGACCCATCCTGTCTCCTGACGGTTCCGTAGTGTAGCGGTTAGCGCGCCTGCCTCTGTAGCAGAGAGCAGAGATTCCTGGGTTTAAACACAACAGTTTCTGGGGCAGTGGTGGCTTAGTGGGTAAGGAAGCAGACCTGGGTCTGGGAGGCTTCAGGTTTGAGTCCACCAGCTGCCAAGTTACCACTAAGGCGCTCTGAGCAAGGCACGGTCCCCACTCACTGCTCCCCGAGCAGCTTAAAGCTGCCCCCTGTTCACTTTCCTTTCCTTTCTTAAGTACTTTTTTTTTTTTTTTTAGCTCTGACCTCCTGGTTTCTCCATATGGTTTCAGCGTCTTCACTCACGTCCCCACTTTTATATGTCAATCGTCCATAACACCAGAGTGTGTGTATTCCATCTGTCTGTGTTTTGGTTCCACCACCGGCCTTGAATGGACTTAAACCAACAAATACAAAATCACTCCAGTGGGTGGCGCCCAGCTGATGATCACTCCATCTCATCAGCCGGCTTTGGAATCTGTTCCAGGTGAAAGCTGCGGAAAATTTCCAGGAATGATTTCCATGTTCCCAGGCTGTAACGGAGACCGCGGAGGCTGGTCACATGTAGCATGACAACCTAGTTTCAGTATCTGAGCTGAGGCTGAACGTAGCCGTGGAGTTTAATCTGTTCTGCTAAGTGAACGCTGGAGAATCGGAGACGGGTTTTTTTTTTTTCCTCTTGTTACAGTAGCGACTCACTTGAAAGTGAGTCTTTTACTTCCACTGACATCTATTGGGTGTGGGGGGGGGGGGGGGGGGGGGGGTTCACTTTTTAATACTGTATATTAGAAAAGTATATGTAGTGAAATATAATATAATTATGGTTAAAATTTACTCTTAATTTACTGAAAACCTCAGCCTGTTTAGTTGAAAACCGTGCTGATATACTCACAGAAATTGAAGAAAAACACTCACAGAGAGATATACTCACAGGAATTGAAGAAAAACACAAAGATTTTTTTTTTACATTTTTTTCATCGTCATCTGCTGCCACCTAGCGGAGGACTATTTAATTGTTCTGCCTGTCACTTACGTATTGACGAACATAGAAAAAATGATTTGCAGTAAGTAAAATAATAGTTTTCAGACCATTTAAGTGATATTAATTACATTTTTTGTAGCTCACTCGATGACCTCTCGCGGCCGACTAGTGTGCCACGGCACAGAGGTTGAGACTCAGTCCTGTAGAGAGGAGGGTCTTCAAAGGATTTGGACGTTTGTTTGTTTTTTTTTTTTTTTGTTTTTTTTTTGTTTTTTTTTCCTCAGTTTGTGATTGAAAGACTGGGTGTGGAGATGAACCAGGACAGATAGACTAAGTAAATCCCTCAAGAAATGACCCACAGCCTCACAGCAAGACCAGATGTTCTGTGGTCAAGAACACACACACAAACACACACACACACACGTGCTTGTATACACAAATGTGAAAGTCAAATTTGCATAAGCAAAAATATATATTTACATTTTTTCAAAAGTGTCTGACATCATCACACTTCATGCTTGTGTCTGTGCTGGTGCATACGTGTGTGTGTGTGTGTGTGTGTGTGTGTGTCTTGAGGCTGACGGCCCACACCCTTATCTCAGTGTGGACCCTGGAGCGCCCTTCCTGTTTCCTTATACAGACACGCTCCAGTTGGAGTGT
Organism: Cynoglossus semilaevis; assembly: GCF_000523025.1. NCBI lineage: Eukaryota > Metazoa > Chordata > Actinopteri > Pleuronectiformes > Cynoglossidae > Cynoglossus > Cynoglossus semilaevis. The sequence continues at coordinate 2,847,686 of NC_024307.1, read as the reverse complement.
TCATTTAGATAACAGAGATGTGACTCTCTGTGTCCTCGTGTATAATTAGTAAGTACTGCAGTACAGATACTGCGGTCGTACAGTACAGTACAGTACTGTCCACGTGACACGTGTGAACAGGGAGAGGAAGAGCGTTCTCCCGGCCCGGCTGCTCTGAGCCGACGTTGGGAAAGTGAACGCAGCTCGGTGATGAAGTGAAAGAAAAGGGAGGAGGAAGTGTGGGAGGAAGATGAGGAATATGATATGTGTGTGTGTGTGTGTGTGTGTGTGTGTGTGTGTGTGTCCAGCATAATGGGGTCCAGCTGTGGTCAGATGAGGAAACCACTTGGCTCAGACGTGTCCTCCTCCACATCTCGCTCCATTCTTCATCTAATCACCTCCTTCCTTAACAACAGTCCTTCACAGAACTCTTCCTCACACTCCTCACTCCTCATCACATTTCCTTTGCTTTTGTTTTTTTGGTGTGTGTGTGTGTGTGTTTGACCCGTTCAACAGTTCATCTTTGTCCTCTGATGTCTGGGACATAAGATCCCCCGTCTGCCCCCCCTCCAGAGATTGAAAGGCGATAATATTCTATACAAAAGTGCTTCATTTCAACATCTCTGGTCTGAGGGGCTGAAAAGTGTCGAAGAAGGAGAAGGATTCCAGAGACCAATGATCAATAAAAAATTACAATACCAACATAAAATAAAACGATATCATAATAGTTTTATGATATGGTAATAGTTTTATATAAAATGGCCTCAATAATATCCCTGTTAGAGGCCCAAAAATCCCTAGCTGCACCTCTGTTTTTGATCATGATCTTTTTGACTTCATTGACACTAATATATATTAAATATATATAAATATACTGTATATATGTATATATATGTATGTATATGTATATATACACATATATGTATATGCATATATATGTATATAGATTTATTTATTTATTTAAATATATGTATATAGATTTATATATATATAAAATTAAAATTATATTTATATATTTATTTATTTATTTCTCATTCTTAAATGAACAACTGAAGCATTTTTTTTAACAAACTGCAAAAAAAAAAAAGAAAAAAAAAGGGCCAGACCTTGTCCATGGCCCGGGAGTTTGTACGTCTTTAATTTTGTAATGAAAGTTCCTTCACCCTGACAGAGCCTCAAGTCTCTGATGGATGTAAAGCAGCCTCAGTTATCTCGCGCCCGTGTCTCGACTCGTCGACAGAGTTCCGTCGGATACCGTCGGATGACATCAGTGAAAACCTCTGGCTCCCACGGCTGTTTTGCTTCATCAGTGACTGACTTACCGTCACCCTTGCTGAGACTTGTTCAGTACAGCTCGTACTAGTGTGGTAACGGGAAGTCAAATTGATACTTAATTCCTCCTTGACCAAAGCGATTGTCTTTCGGCCATTTTTTGGTTTGGCAGCGGAACTGCTGATTTCTTTCCCCAAGGCTGCTTTTACCTTCGCGACNNNACGGCGGGTGAATAATAATGTTTGTTGAAGAGTTGAAGAGTGTTTTTTTACTGTTTGTACTCTGGCGTTGAAAACATGAGCTGAAGTTATTTTCCCAGCATAAAAAAGAAAGGGAAATGGAAAAAAAAAAGTCGTAAAAAAACATTGTTTCAAATACACAAATATTTTAAACCCCAACCTTTTTTGTACCAAGGACCAGTAATACCACACCATCATTGAAGGATCATTAACTTCTAACTTCTGAGTCTGAATGACCTTTGACCTGTTGTTTTGAAACATTGATAGATTATCTTTGAGTGAAAACATTAAAGGGACATGACTGGATTCCTTATGAATGAAGTAAATTAGTAAAACTGAAGTAATGTTTTTTACTGTGTCCCACTGCCACCTGGTAGTAAATGACCTACGGACTGCCACTGGTCCCCAGACCATGGGTTGAGGACGCCTGTTTTAAACAGTCACCGTCATTTCATTAGAGGACCACAATAATGTTTTTATGTTCAGTTAGTATTTTTGTTTTTACTAAAATAATAACATATAGAAATATTTACTTAACGTTTTTTTTACACAAAGTTTCAAATCAATTTGTTTCATTAATTAATTAGGGTTATTTGGTCTTTTTATTATCTCTTGTCCCTAATAAATAAAAGTGCATTTCTGTATGTATCACATCAGAGAGTTAGCTGGAGGCTAAAGTACTAGCAAGAACTAAAAGTATTTTTTGTTTTTAAAGAACAAGCTTAAAGAAAAAAAACTGCATTTAATGTTTTGTTGTATGTCTCCTTCTATTGTTTATCCTTCCAGTCAGAGCGAGAAGAGTGGCTGCAGTTTCAGTCTGACCTTCAGGTGGCAGTATCGGTGGCAGACCGGTTGCGAGGTGAGGCAGACGAAGAGCTGACGGCGCTTCGAAAGGCGCATGAGGATGTGGAGCGGGAGCTGGCCGCTGCCCAGCAGAGGCAGAAGGCGGCTGACACCCAACTGGTCACCCTGAGGGGGGAGTTGAAGGAGAGCAGGCAGAGACTGGCATCGCTCAACCAGGCTCAGGGAAACACCGTCAACCAGCCGCGTCATGAACGGGAGACGTCCAACAGCACCGGGGCCAAGGACGCCCCCCAGAGGGGCACGGACGGAGGCGTTCCCAGGGGGGCACGGACGGAGGCGTTCACAAGTCTGAACAAGAGGCTGTTGAAAAAAGCAACGAGAGCGATGTGACGAAGAAGAACGGAACATCCTGCAGGGGTGTGGCCATACGTTACCTGAGGAATGTGACCAATGAGGACAGAAACGAGGAGGAGGCGCGGCCCAACGAGGCACGACGGGTGGTGACGACAGAAAGATCCAGGTGCGACCGACCGGCCAATCATGTGTCTTTGTTTGGATGTAAATATTCATTAGAGATGCTGGAAAAAAGCTTAAAATATTTAGATTTTTGTGCAACTCGTGATACTATATTTTTTTTTTTTTTTACTAATTTCTCCGATATTTTTTATTTGACAGCACATAATAGAAAAATAACGAACCGTTGGTCGCCAGTCAGTGTCAGTGATGCCAAAATAACAAACTGATTCTGATCACTGGTCAGGTCGGTCTCTAAAATATATGCTGGGGATGGCTCGATCCAAAGCTCAGGATCAGTATCGGTCCAATATTGGTCAAAAAAAAACTACAGCCGACGCCTGAGCCTAAATACTCAACTTGCCTCAGCAACACAACTGATATCGGTATCGGCAGATATTCCAAGTTGCAGTATTGCTATTGGAATGGGACATGAAAAAGTTGTATCATCCCCTATATATATATACATATATATATATAAATTTAGTATATATATTTGAAATATAAAGTAATCATTTTTACTAATCGTTTCAGGTTTTCTCGGCTCCTCCATTGTCTTCAGACATTTGAAAACAAAGCCGATTTCCTTTCTCAAACATTTTTGTGTCTGAGACTGAAGCCATAAATGGAGAACAGTTACCAAGTTTGGTCTGCACTGTGATTATGGCTTCGGTTGTAAGTCATGCAGTAAAATTTACAGCCGGTGCCGAGTTAACCAGCGAGATCAGGAGTGGTTGTTTTATTTGTCCCCTGTCTGTTCCCTTCATCTCTGTGATGTGGCACTGCAGGAGCCTGTCCAGACTACCTGCCGCTGCAGACCTCCTCACCGTGCCAAATGGAACGCACCAGGCCAACAACGCCACCACGGCCGCACAGTCGGTGAGGTTCGGAGGAAAAGTCGCCCTAGGTTTTTTTTGGGGGACGTTGTTCTAACTTTGTGTGTTCATTTCAATTTTTTAAGAACGTGGAGCAACAACGAGGGCGAAGAACTCTGGACTGGCAAGACCGTAGGTCCAGCTCTGGTATAAGTTTGTGTGTGTGTGTGTGTGTGTGTGTGTGTGGTCTAGGCCTAGCTGTCCTGGAGTTTAAGGTTTACTTTGGAGCAGAGGTGGAAAGTAACAAATGACATTTACTCACGTCACTGTAATTGTAATTTTTTGAGTTATGTAGTATATCTATCTTTAAGTAGTATCGGGAATAGTAAAAGTAATTTTACTTTTACTTAAGTACATTTTGACTCCAGTATTTTACTTCGCTACATTGGAAAAGAATCATTGACTGAGTAAAAAATTGGATCATCGAATTCTCAACTTCTGCCACGTGTATTTAAATTGTTGATAAAAAACAACCAGCTGCAGATTGGTTGACAAACTTGTACTTTTTTGCATCAAGTAATTTAAAGTAACTAAGTAACTTTTCTGAAAAGTAAACTTTTCCTAAAATTAGACGGAGGGCCGGGTCAGGAGCAGATAGATGGAGCAGTCGTGTGAACATGTAAAAGTCATGCATAAAGGCTACAATGCTATGCTAATGCTTTTAGCCTTTTCTGCAGAAAAAGATAATGATAATATGAATTGAAAATATAATTAAGACAAGTTTGGCGGGCCGGGTCATGATCAGGATTAGGCATACATTTGTACTGGTTAAACTGAAGGACTGTGTAGTTTGCCCATGCCTGGGTTAGGGTCATGATAAGGATTAGGCATACATTTGTACTGGTTTTGTGTCTATGTGGAGTCATAAAAACCTGAATATGTGTGTGAAAAACATTGCAGTATTATTATTCTAGAAACTTTTTTTCTACACGTCCACTAAACTTCTAGGGTCCCACAGTTTGATCTTCAGTGGTGCAGTATGTTGATGTCTTCACAGACCGGTTCACTCTGACAAAGGCAGGAATTACAATGTGCTGCAACACAGAGCGGGGAGTGAGCACAAAAAAAAAACCCCAAAAACAAAACATTTAAACACCCGTCCCAAAAAAAACTCCGACTCTGGGGCAGAAACCGACGTGTGATGTTGATGTTGCGTTCACTGCCTGAAGTTGAATTAGTGCAGCTCCAAACTCGTAAACGTGTCACCGACCCAACCATCAAAACATCACTCTTGTCTTTGCAGGAAAACGTGAGGAGTGTCTAAACAAGTACAACTCTGCCCTGACTGAGCTGCCGCCCACCAAGTGAGTGTGTGCATGTACACACACACACACACACACAAACGTGTTTCCAACCTCTGTATAAAAACTACCAAATTGTTTGAGTAAAAGTGGCAGAAAATGTCAAAAAAACCCAAACAAATACTTACAAAAACCACTGTTTTTTTTCGCTGCAGTGTTGAGACATCAATCCTAGAACTTTCATTTCCTTGTTTCCGCTCTAGATCCCAGGATGGTTTCAACCTTCTGCTGCGTCGCCATGGAGGCTCCAAGCGGAACTCTATGCTCCGCTGGTGTCAGAGCCGAACCCAGGGCTACAAGGTGATCCACGACAGGGTTTGGAACTGATTCTACCTCCCACACCCCCCTGCCTGCCCCTAAACAAACCCCAAGAAATCTGACTAGTCATTTCAATTTACTCTGTTTTTCAGAGTAAATTTAATCATATGTTGTTACTTTAACATATTTTCTATTTTTAAGCTGTTTTATGGCTAAATGTAATTTTTATTGTACAGTAAATCTTTTTAATCCAATTTCTGACTATTTTGCTAAATGTTTGTATTTTTGACTAATTATAACTTTGAACTTAGGGCTGTCAGATGAAGACATTTTTTCAAGTTTGGTTTATGAGCAGATTAGCTGTGGATTTATCATGATTAGTTGTGATTAATCACAATTAATCATCATTCCTAAATTGAGATTAATTTCAAGGAAGACGTAAGTGTTTCACATGTGAGATGGTATTTTAAACCTGAGAAATGTATTGGATGAACAGTGCACGTCATTCAACCCCTACGATAATTTGAATCTCTTGGTTAACGTGTTACATTTTACTAAGCACAGATATCATTTATTTATTTATTAATAAAATGTTTATTTATATTTTAACTGTGTCATCTTGCAAAAACAATTCCCGGCCATTTTGTAGCTAAATGTTTTTAAAATGGAGTCTGTCAAAAGAATGAATTTTTTTAGTTTTGCTCAATCACAGGGGAGCTGGAGATTAGTCACGATTAATCACATTTGATCACGATTAACTGTGATTAGTCAAGTTGAAAAATATATAAATCTTTAATTTTCCATCTCCTTGGTTTTATCAGAACTCTTCATCCGTTCACTGAATCCATTCAAATCTCTTCCTTTTCTGCATCATATGTTTTCTTTTTTTTCTTTTTCCAGAACATTGACATCACCAACTTCAGCAGCAGCTGGGCCGACGGCCTGGCCTTCTGCGCCGTCTTCCACACCTACCTCCCGTCTCACATCCCTTACAGCAGCCTCACTCCTGACAACAAGGTAAACGCTTTGTCCGGGGCTGTAGAGCCGCGGAGACTAGAATTCATTTGTGCCTTCAACTCATTGTCTTTTGTTACAGAGGGACAACCTCAGCTTAGCATTTAAAACCGGAGAGACGGTGGGGATCACACCAACCCTGGTGAGCCTTAGATTGATTCACATACCGTATTTTCCAGACTAAAGGTCGCACTTTTTTTTCATCCTTAGGCCGGGGTTGCGATTTATACTCAGGTGCGAGTTATATATAAAAATATATAATTTCACACGTTTGTTATTTTCTCACTGACAACCACTAGAGGGCACTCTAGGACTGGAAACCTACCACTGGAAATTGACATGCTCGTTAATTTCACATTGTCAGCCGCTAGAGGGCACTGGTGCGACTTATACTTGGGAGCGACTTAGTCCGGAAAATACGGAAAATGTTTTTTTTGGATTAATGTCAAGGTACGTTTCTCTTCATTAACTTGGTGAAATCCTATGTTGATCAGACGGTGGAGGAGATGCTAAAGGCCGGGGGTCCTGACTGGCAGCGCGTCCTGGGCTACGTCGAGAGCATGTACCGACACTTTGAGATGTGACTGCTGGAGGTACGGACAGGACAGATGGAGCGTCTTGAATGTTTGTCACAATAAATGTTGAACCTCACCACTGCTGACTGGTGGTCGAACTGGGGAGACTGGCTGTACGCATAAAAAAAAAAAAAAAAAAAAAAAAACATGGAACTGCAGATTTGACACGGTTGTTGTTCCACTCATTGTGACTTTATGGACGCTCACACTGACCAGAATGATTTTCACAGATTTTCTTGGAACACTGGAGAAAACATTCAGATCGATCAATAATTCACACTAACAAACCCTAATTTTTTTTTTTTTACTTTTTGAAATTTCTGAGTTTAAGTTCCCTCCGACTTGTTTGCTGTCCTGCAGCTGCGAAGGCTTCTGATTGGTTTATTACAGTCTCCATGGACGGTCGACAGTCAGTAGAATTTCCTGAGAGTCTGATTCTGCCAGGAAATTCAGAATCGAACTCCCTTTTTTTGGCCCTAATGTAATTATGCGCTTTGTTCACACAGCGGAGATCTAACAGAACCACAGTTATGCTGATGGTATCTCGGAAGACATTCATCGTTAATAGTTTTCACTGAGAGCACGCCACTGTAGTGGGGTGAAGGAACAGAACAGAGGTCAAAGAAATTGTTCACTTGTGGTGTTATCATGTCACTTTTTTTTCTCAACATTTTTTTCTCTCAGCGATGGGGAAACAAGTTGCCTTTTATTTAAAGCTGTGTTTTTGCCAAAGTTGAACGTGCCAAATTTTGCAGGAAAAAAAAGAATACTGTTTGTTTATATGAAAATAGTGTATAAAAAAAAAGAAATAAAATATTTGTATCATTTATCTTTCGTAGTTATTATAACTTCAACAGTAGTAAAACTGTCCCAAACAATTAGATTGGTAAGTTGTGATGAGATAGTATTGAGTTTGCTACCCTCTTGTGGTAAGACTATGTTATTACAGGCGTCCTCTAATAAAAAAACTCCAACAACTTTGTTTAACGTACATATCACATTCACGATCAATCATTTCTTCACTGATCCGGAACATAAATTATTTCTCAAGTAGTTCCAAAATTCTACAAACTCTATCAAAGGCAATTGGCGCAGCCCAGTGTGTGTTTTTATATACTGTTTTAATTGAAATCGAGAGGAGGTGACGTCACAGGAAACTTTTACAATTTACGCAGAGTAAAATGTATGAATTGTTGAATTGTTTTTTTTTCTTCTAAATGTTGCTGTACGATCTCTGTTAGTTTAACGTTTTTTCCATTCATTTTCTTTACTTACTGTGAATTTGCTCTCCCTCAAAGTTGAACTTCCGCTTCACAGGAAGTTCCGCAAAATCAACAGTTACCAAAATAAAAGTACAACACGAACACAAACTTCGGTCGCAGGCAGATTACATTTAAAGAATTAACATACACTCCGCAATTTATTTATTTATTTATTATATTGCTAAAAGTCAAGTTATAACATACACTCCGCAATTTATTTATTTATATATTTATTATGTTGCTAAAAGTCAAGTTATTATTAAGGCTGGAGTTTGTTGTTAAATGTCTTTGCTTTGTACGATTGTAGCTGGAAATGTTAAGTGCTACATGTCGTTAGCAATCACAGCCAATCAGTTTATTCTCCTGTTCTGAACATATGATTTGTTACTGTTAAGATGTATTTGAGTGGATTTGTTGTTAAGAAAAGAGGTTAATCTCAGAAAGAGAACCGTTTAGGCAAACTATCCCGATACCGAAAGTCGTCTCCATTTCCACTCCAACCCTGAACACTCCCTGTTGACTTGTTGTGTTGTTACACACTGTACCACCTGTCCTCCTGGCATTTCAATTCTATTTTCTTTCTTTTATGTCGGACTGAGTTAAACCATAATATTTCTTTTTGCCCCCGACAGGAGAAGGAGTTGTCATTTGCTGAAAAGACAGATGAGATAACGTCCCCCAGGCACCCTTCCCCTCTACCACCGTTTCACTTCTTTATTGTCTCTAACAAAGGGTTATACATGTGATAGTGTGAGTAGCAGAGTGTGTGTGTGTGTGAAAAAAAGGAGGTGGAGTTCAGGTCAGATAAACCTGTGGAAGTTCTCTTTCCTGTCAGTTTGTTCTGTGAAGTTAGACGAGTTGTCGTGGGAACCGAACCATGGACTGGACCAGGACCCTGATCGTGTGTTTGGGATGTGGGCTTTGTTTTGTTCTTGTTTCGAGTCAGAGTCCATCTGCGTGAGTAAAATTCATCAAGTTTTTTTTTTTTGTTTGTGTGTGTTCTGTTAAACACTTCAACCAGTTGTCAAAAAATTTTTTTTTTGTGTGTTCTGTTAAACACTTCAACTAGTTGTCAAAAAGTATTTATTACTCCCTCTGGTATATAGAATGTATGCGATCTCTGGTCCAGAAGTGTTGCATGCTGGGACATCCACCTCGCTGGCTGTCACCATCTTAACAAACACCGGTGGTACGGTGACGGCCGAACTGGCACATGGTGACATCAGAGTGACGCAGACAGCGGGGTATGATGGAGGTAGGAGAGTCGATCACACACTGATCTACGACCACGCAGTTTGACTTCACCTGAAATATTAATTTTTTAAAATATTTTTTAAAAGGTGTGACCAAGGTCCTAACACTTCCTGCTGTGAGTACGTTCACCCTTTTAATTTTTGTTCCTCATCATCCAATCCACATGACTAACTCATATTTCCACTCCTCCAGATTAATGGCTCTCTTCCCCACAATTCCCTCTTTACGTTGACGGTGACGGGACACAGGGGCAGTAGCGTCGTTTTCACCGACACTATCAGCCTGAGATACAACCTGAGGAATGTCTCGACCCTCATCCAAACTGACAGGTTACACTACCGACCCGGAGACACCGTGAGAGCCAGAGTGGTTTCTGTGCAGCTGGACAATCTCCCGTTCAACGGGAAAGTCAAGGTGTCCGTGCAGGTGGGCTGCCGTCCCAGCACAGGCCGGACAGATTGTTTTTGTGGCCATTGTCTCGTCTTGGCGAGGTTTGATGGATTTGTCTTTGTCTCATACAGGATCCCAGTGGGAATATTGTCGACTGGTGGGAGTCCACGGGGAATCTGGGCATTGTTTTGCAGGAATTTTCTTTATCCCAGACAGCTCTTCTTGGACAGTGGACAATCACGACAACAATACATGTACGGTATTGTCCAGATTCAAGTAGTGATGAGAAAAAAAAGATATATTTTTGCCTAAACAAATATTTTTCTAAAATTCAAATTCATGTAATTTCATGTGATGTCAACTCATTTTTTTGTTTAAGAATTAAATCAAAGTTCTCTGTCTGTGAAAACACTGGAAAAACAATCCTTAAAATTCATGAAGATGTTGAAGGAAATCAGAACCAATTTTTCAGGAACTGGTGTTTGTAAAACCTTGACAAAAGAATCTTTTTCCAATCTTTTCGTTCTGTGTATCTCTGCAGGGTGTGACTGACGAGAAAAAATTCACTGTGGATCATGAAGGTGACAAAGATATATTTTTACTTTTGTAACGTTGTCTAAGTAAAGTATAAGTTACGACTAGGATTTCTGCTGACGTCGGCGTGAAGGAAAACCTGTTTGGAAATTTATTTATAACCTGTGAACAAATCCCTAAGTGTTTACTTTTTAATCTCCTATTATGTTTGTACTAAAAAACAGTATGACATACTGTGTCTGTAGCAGGCATGGGCAAACTAAGGCCCGGGGGTCGGATGTGGCCCGTTCAGCTTTTTAATCCGGCCCGGCAAACGTTTCCAAATTATATTTATATTATCATTATACTTCTGCCTTTTCCCTGCAATACCCACGTTTCTCCAATAGATGGCTTAGAAAATGATAAAAGCATTTTAGCATTTCAGGCTTTAAGTATGACTTTTACATGTTATATGTTTTACATTTGCCCACGCCTGGTCTATAGCATTGTTTCCCAAAGACTGGGTCGCGACCCTCAGGTGGGTCGCAAGAGTTTTTTTTTGGGCGGGGGTGTCGTCTCGCATCAGGTTCCCCAGGAGTTTACGAAAAATGTCTATTGACTTTTAAAATATCTGTCCCCCGAAAAAAAAGTTTGGGAAACACTGGTCTATAGTTGGACATTTATACAAATAAAATGTAATTATAATTATTAGTCAACAGTTTTTATATTGAATCATATCATATTGTATCGTATCATATTGAATAATATGGTATAAATTTAAATTATTTTATATTATATTGTATTGTATCGTACTATGTCATATTGTATCATGTAGTATTTGGATAAATATAATACAATACGTACTATATTTATCAAAATGTTTTTGATCTACATCTTAAATGATCTTTAGCGCCAATCAGACCAAGAGAAAGTTGAGATTTCGTTACACGTACCTTAAGAAGGTCGCAAACTTAAACATCCATGTCAATAATTTGTCGTTATTGTTACTCGTCGATTCTTGCAGAGCGTCCTCACTTTGATGTGATAATCAGCACAAAGCCGCAGATTCTTGTTGACGAAGATCTCACAGGATCAGTCAGAGCATTGTGGGTAAAACTGAATACATTTCAATAACAGAACATTTACAACATTGGACATATGTTTAAAAAATATAAAAAAATTTAATTCACTGTTGTTCAGTTACCCTAGCGGTCAGCCTGTAGGGGGAACTCTAACCATCTCAGTCCGTTTGGCCCCAGACAAGGATATGGACCGCGCAGCTTTAGCAAACGAGCTAACACAAAGTAAAGAGGTCAGTGATAATTGTTGTTGGAGTTCATGGGAAAAAATCTTTATCAGCGTTATCCTTATCTGCTTTTTCACTGGGCTTTTGTCAGGACATTGTTTGCAATTTTTTTTTTTTTTTTTTCAGATTTATGGGTCGACTCAGTTTTCCTTCAGCAAAGACCAACTTCAAACCCTTCTCGCTTCTTCAGGAGTCAGTGGTGAAGTCCGAGTGCTGGTCGCAGCCAGTGTTACCAGCAGTTTCGTTGGTGAGACTCAAACCTGGTGAAACAACGTATGAAGTAGTCCCTTCAGACCACGGAGTGATGTCACTGCATCTCCTGTTCCTGTAGGGTCTGATGAGAAAAGAACCGTGGAGGTCCGCCTGTTCCAGAACACATACCAGCTAAGGTTCCACGATTATCCACCGTCAATCAAACCATCTCTAAACTTCTCTACAAAAGTAAGTGAATTTTTACGGCTCCGTTCATCCCAGTACAGTAACACCTCGAGATACGAGCACAATCTGTTCCAGGACCGAGCTCGTAACTCCAGGTGCTCGGATCTCAAATCATTTTTTCCGCATAACATAACAGAAAAAATAATTCATTCCAGCCCTCTAAAAAACTCCCTTATTAGTGCTAATAACAATGGAAAAAACAGTGTTGTTGTTGTTAATCGCTATAGAGACATACATTAGCGGCTAATGGCGGCATGAGGAGGAGTAGGAGGGAAGAGAGTTGGTCCGGACATAGACTTGGTTCCATGGCGTACCTTAAATGTACACCTGTAACATATAATAGAATTAGAATTAACTTAACGAACATATTTTTTAAACTTTTCTTTTTTTAAATTTTTTTTGCTTTTTTCGATTCTTTAGCGAGCACCACGCTCATATTTATCGACAATTCCCTGCTTTATTTCTCTGGTCATCGTGCGTTTCTTCTTCTCACCACCATCCTCAACACTCACTCTCTTAGGACTCATCACTATTATGAAGAATAATGCACAAAACAGAGAGAAAAAAAATCACATAGATAACGCAAACACAATACTGAAGACTCGCGGAAGGCGGCGGGGGCTGCTCCGAGTGCTCGGCCACCTAGCGTCAGCGTCTGTAAGCGTGCTCGTATCTCAAATCCTTACTCGTATCTTGAAGCAAAAATCTACTCGAAGGCTAGCTCGTATCTCGAGGTATTACTGTACTTAGAATTCAGATGTATCACAAACTCAAATAAGCCAATGAGAGCCACAGCTGCCACTGTGCCATTTCATTAGGGCCACATCAGATTTCAGTGTTCAGTTCTCTCCTCCTTCTCACCCCTGCAGATATTTTTTTTTAAATTTGTTTTTATGTAATATAAATACTGTACAATACTACAGCTGGGAGGCAGGTTCGTTTGTTTTTTTTCTTTCTCGTTCTTAAATAACCAACTAAAGCGCATACTTCAAACTCAAGGCCCGTGGGCCAAATATGGCCCGCCTCATCATTTTATGTGGCCCACCAGAGTTCAGTTTAGAATACAGGTGTCTTAAAGTGAAAGTCTACAATAGACAGTTGACACTTGACCACTAGATGGGGTAAATGCAGTGGTCAAATCCCATCCGTATGTGGAAGTTAATAATTAATTCATTGTCATTGCGACTCAGCACACAACCAAATGTGACCTCTGTTTTTAACCCATCACCAAAGTCACTAGGGGGCAGCTTTGAGCACCCTGGTAAATTGGCAGATGGTGGACTCGAACCTGAAACCTTCCAGACCCAAGTCCGCTTCCTTAACCACTGAGCCACCACTAACCGCGTGACGGTTAATTTGAATTCTCTTTTTTCCAATTTTGCTCTATGTTTTTATTTTGAAACTTTATTTTGAATTTTTTGTAATTTTATGGAAGAAAAAGTCGTTGCCGTCCGTTGTTGTCTGTGAAGATTCGTCCAGGTCAAGTAATTTGAATTCTCTTTTTTCCAATTTTACTCTGTTTTTATTTTAAATCTTTGTCTGTGAAGATTCGTCAAGTTATCCGAGTTTAGTTCTAAGCAACTGGATTTTTTTTTCTTTGAGCTCGAAAGACACTAATCTCTGTGGTTGCCGTCTGTCTAAATTTTTTTTTTTTTTGGGTCGTCTCGCATCATCGTTTCACACGAGTTTATGAATAATGTCTATTGACTTGGGTCGCGAAGGTTTGTAACTTTTAAAACACGGGTCCCCAGAAAAAAAAAGTGTGGGAAACACTGACCTACTCTGATGTACTTCACAGCTCATGATCTCCAGGTACAACGGAGAACCTCTCAGCTCGCAGGATCTGACGGAGACGGTTGTGCTCGAAGTAACTCAGCTGAAATCTACGGAGATCGCTGACACGGAAACTCTGACCTTCCCAGTGCCACAGGACGGGGACGTCCACGTTAATATTAAATTACAGGATCTGGTGGAGATACTTTTTATTCGGGTGAGTAATGTTTGACACGCAGCGCCTTCGATGTTGACGCTCCAGGAAAACAGGACGTAACAAAACAACGAGACAAAGAGAGGAAAAAAAATATTCACGTCATCATTTATTCATCTTTACGTTCAGGCGTTATTTAAATCCAGCGAGGAGACTCTGAGGGTCTACAACGACTTTGTGTCGCCCAGTAACTCATACATCCACATCGCCCCGATCGCTTCCCTACCGGCACAGGTAACCTTAAACATATTTGTTGTATGCAAAGAAAAAAAAAATCCTCTTCTGTCTGTAATGAAGATGGGTAAATATTTTTAATTTCCAGGTTGGATCAAGTTTCCATGTCAACGTGGAGAGCTCATTCAAACTGACTTCACTTCACTTTGTGGTAAAGTAGGAAATAAGAATTTTGGGAAATTAGTAGAAGTCGAACCTGCGTCACTTCTGTGGTTTTTTTTTTTTTTTTATCTTTCTGAACTCGATCCTTTTTGTATCAGATTTGATCAGGACCTTGTTTCCAGTTTCAGCGTTTCCTTTTTATGTTTCAATACGTTTCCCGAAATCTGTGTCTTGTGGTAATACAATATTATGGTCCAGCCTCTGTTATTTCTTCACCATTGTATTGATAAGGTCTCGAAGACAAAAACTAGTCACAAGATTTTACAATAAAAACTAGTTTTTTTTACTAACCCTCACCTCAATTTACGGGCTTGTGTAACTAGATCACAAGTTGTTGGTAAACAACCTGTTGACTGTTCACAGCCTGGTGTGTTGACGGACTTAGATCTTACTTTTATTTATTGTAAAATTTCGTCCATTCTTTTATTTTAAAAAAATACTTTTTATATATTTATTTTATTTTTTTGTTTATTTGTATATTTTTATTTATTTTGTTATTTGTTTGTTTTAAAATTAAATTAAGTTAAATTATGCTCTTTGTGTTGCCATTAATGTTTTTATTGCAAAGCCAGGGTTCCCAACCAATGGGCTGGGGACCAGTACTGGGCCGTGAATCATTTGGTCCTGGGCCGCACAGAAATAATAAAAGCTTCGTTTAAATTTAATTTATTTTTTTAAATTTGTTTAATATATAGTCTGCGCATTATTTTAATTTCTTTATTTTTTTGTCACTTCTAGTATATATATATATATATATATGTTAATATATATATACATGCATACGTTGCAGTGTAATAATAACAGGAATGAATGCATTATATAAAATTATAAAATTGTAATTATAAATAAAAATATATATAAATATAAATTATTAAGTTATATATAAGTATATACATCATACATAAATAAATAAATACAATATAAATAAATTATAAGTGCACTTTATCGTGTTTTGTGTTGCACATGATCGCACACACTGTGGACATATTGTCTTTCATAAAACTGATCAAAAAAAATAAACAACTGTTCTCTACCTCTGTACTTCCAGGTGAGCTCCAAAGGTCGGGTACTTGACGCAGGAACGAGGAACTCGCCCTCATTCTCTCTGACGCCAACCCTTTCCTGGTATCCCGAGGCCTGCGTCACCGTCTACCACGTCCTCCCTGATGGAGAGGTCACCAGCGACAAACGTCACGTACCTGTGAAACAACCACACGACGTAATAGGGCCTTTAACCATCTCCCATAGTTCTTTGCTGGTAACGGTCGTCCTTGACTAATTCTCTGGGTTGAGCCTGTGGTTGCGTGTGCTTCGTCCTGCAGATCTCTCTCAGCTGGAGCAGCCCCCAGGCCCAGCCGGGTCAGCAGGTGTCACTCACCGTTTCTGCTCTGGAACCAGGATCCCGACTGGGAATTGTGGTCATAGGGATGCACAATGACAGCGCTCCTGTGGCCGGCCGAGACGCAGCGGACGCACAGGTGTGACCACTTCTAAAATTAGGTTCTCAAACTCCACTGAACTCAGGGGCTACTGTCGTTTTATGTTAAGGTAGTGTTTCTCAAATACTGGGGCGGGGCCCCCCTGGGGTTGGGGGTGTATGCATTGGGGTCCCAGGGGGAGTATGAGGGGCTTTCTATGGGATATGGCACGCTGGACATAAGTGTACCACTGCTGTAATGCTTGAATGATAACAAGCCTCCAGTCACTAGGTGGCAGCACCTCATACAGTGGTTTGTACAGCTAAAAAAAATATACATGTTACCAGGTTCTCAATAGTATTTCAATTTGCGGGGGTGTGGGTCGGTGGGGTAATAATTTCTTCCATAGTGTAGCGGTTAGCACACCTGCCTCAGAGGTGGAGAACAGAGAGTCCTGGGTTCGATTCCCAGAGGAACCACATGTTGACAGCATATCTGCTGCTAACACAAGAGTTCCCCAAATATGGGGTCAATAAAGTTCAAATTATTAATATTATTAATGGAGAACCACTGTGTTAAGGGTTCAGGGCCCGGGAGTGTTCCCTGGGCCAGAGGTTTGGAACCTCTGCCTTAAAGCAAATTATTCGAAACACACAGTAACTAAACAGAATCATTGTGAGGAAATGATATTGCGTTATTCTCACAGTACTGTTCACATCGCTGTTGTCTGTTATGGAACTTTTCCAACTTTTGTCGAAATGCATTCAGACTCTGAAACCAGTTGTTCTGGATGTAACAGATCTGTGTGTTTTGTGGACGAAATGACTGCTTTTTCCTCAGAGCTTGTAACTCTAGTCTGCTCGGTCTGTGGCCCGAGGCCTAAAGGCATCGCTAGGATTGAGAAAACAAAAAAAAAACCTCAGTTTGTCCGATGATGACATTAAAAAAAAACAACACATTCACTAGGTGTGATTGGATCATTTTAAGATGGAACTCTCCTCTGGCAGTTTAAAGTTTTACACTTGTTTAAAGTCACAGTCACCTGGTGTGACTCGACTCGACTTGACTTTCTCATTTTTCCTCTGACTCTCACGCACAGGACTGCTGCGTCTGGCTGCTGACCAACGCCACACGACACAGACAAATGCAGTGTGATGGATCAGAGAGTGGTTAGGTTTTTTATTTTAAATAATTTTAAATGTCATTCTTAAATTAAATATTTGATTTCCACCTCATCACGTCTATTTTTTATGTGTTCAAAGATGGTGTTCAGTTGATGGAGAAATCCTGGAGCCACTGGTTGGACACCACGGCGTCCTTACTGTGGTCTGATAGGACAGTTAGGTGAGAACCACGTTACGTTAAGGTGGTAAAGAACTCATGCAGTCGTCATTAGTTACGGATGAAATTTAAATCTAATAAAAAAATGTTTTTCTCTCAGTGAACACACGTGGACGACGGGTGACGTCAACGTTCCAGATACTGTTGATTCTCTTGGAGCTGTGGCTCTGATAATGTCAGCCAGCCTGGGTTTGTCTTTCACTCCTGTGCCAATAAAGGTAAACAGATGTTCAAAGGACGCCACTGGATTGTTTTGAATGTAACATTTTTATTCTATTTTTTTTTTCAGAAGAACTCTCCTGTTAGGAAAAATATTACTGATTTTTTTTATTATTTTTTTATTCTCACAGCTGCCAGTTCTGAAAGATTTCACCTTGTCTCTCAATGTCCCATCATACCTCATCAGAGGAGAGGAGATCGTGTTGGAGATCAACGTCATCAACCACTTAGAGATGGAGCTTACGGTACGAGAAGCTGAATTTTGGCGATTTCCGTCTGATGTGTGAACTGCATCTGAGCCACGGCACAACCTCATCAAAGGAAAATACAATCATCTAATGATAGATCTGAAGACTGGGCCTGTTTAGTTGAACACAACACTGAGATACCCACAGGGATTGAAGAAAGACACGTACAAAGGTCTTCAACAAATCTCTGAATCGCTCTAGTTTTCAGAACCATCTCCTGCCACCTAGTGGAATAACCTATCAATGTTCGGCCTGTCACTGTGCATTTGCACTAAATAAATAATATTTTTTGGATCAATTAGTTTAACCAAATATTTTTTAAACGGTTCACCTGAAGATCGCTCAATGCACGCGGAACAGTGGTTGGGAATCGCTGCTTTAACTGATCTGACATGTCACACTTTTTTCACTTTCTAAAAACTTAATATTTAAACTCTTTTGCCGAGCATTTATAGGAATTCCTTTTTTTTTTTCTTTTTTTGTCTGCAGGTTATCGTGCTCCTTGCACAGAGTGCGGCCTTTGAGTTTGTTCTGGCAAAGGAAGGCGACGTCTCTGTGACAAATGCTCAGAAACTCACCATAGGAGGTCACACCACCGCCGTGGCCCGCTTCCCTATAAGACCCGTAGCTCTTGGTGAAATGGAAATATCAGTGGACGCCGTATGTGCCGAGAGCTCAGACAGCCTGGTGCAGATTGTGTTCGTGAAGGTACGCGGCGATTTGATTGGATGAAATCTCACCTGAGCATGATGCACGTGGACACAAAGTAATCCTGTGTTAACGGTGGTGTTGTTTTATTTTTTTCTCCTACTTTTGAAGCCCGAGGGAGTTGAACAGACCTTCACACAGACTCTGTTCCTGGAGCTGGCTCTCAAGAAGAACTATTCCGATTCCATCTCCTTCTCCTTCCCACCAGATGTGATTCCGGGCAGCCAGAGGACTTATGTGGCTCTCTCTGGTACGTATAACGTTTATATCTCCTGTTGTGCCAGCGGCGGGTTTATCATGGTGAAATGTATGTTTGTGATACCACGTCTGTTCAGTTACAGATATATAGAACAGCTGCCTTCATTTCTGTGTCTGTTTGGATTAGTGATTGGAGTGCTATAATTGGTCAAACCTGCCATCACACGTCTTAAAAAATAATAATAATAAAAAAAAACATTTGTCCCATTGCGCCCCCCTGCGGTAACTTCACGGCCCCTAGGAGGGCCCCGCCCCCCACTTTGAGAACCACTGCTTTAAATATTGGCGATAAAGGATATTTAAATTTGTATAAAATGTGGAACTGATCCAGAATGGGAAACTGTCAGGAATGTTAACAGTGGCTACATATGCTGAACAGCTGTGGTGTCAAACTGAAGGGTCCTGGGATCCGTCATGGCAGAGAGGCAAGAATTTGTTTTTTCTGAACTACCTTATTGTCTTATCTTCTTTTGAACCACATCTGAGTGGACTCAAACCCAGGACTCTCTGCTTCCAAGGCAGGCGTGCTAACCGCTACACTATGGAACCGACATGTTAATACTTAAGAAAAAATTTATATTATTGTTATAAAAATGGGTCAAATAACCCAGAGAGGGACAGCGAGTGAGACAGCGCCACACAGTGTCGAGTGGCAAAAATGGAGCTAGATGTTTCCTCGTATCTCGAGGCATATCTTGCAAAAGTTGCTTACTCATACTCGGAAATTTTGTATCTCGGGGCCCCACTGTATTCCACCCCGTTATGGCGCCTCCTGTGGCAGCCTGTGTTGGTTCTAAACTCAGTTTTTCAAATATTGCATGTAAACAGTTGATCCGTCAGATGTCCGTCTTGTCAGTGACCAGTGTCCTGTCTGCTCCGCTTCATGCAGGTGATCTCCTGGGCTTGTCCATTGATAATATGGACTCCCTGACCCCGATGCCAGTGGGCTGCGGGGAGCAGAACCTGATCCACTTCACCCCTAGTGTCTATGTTCTCGACTACCTTGAAATGATGGATGTGAATAAAGACGGCATCAGACAAAAGGCCATGGAGCGACTGATGGCGGGTGAGACGTTTCTCCTCAGTTGTTTACTGTTATTTATTTTATTTTTATTTCTCAATTGAATCGTTCCTTTGTTGTTTGCTTTAAGGTTACCAGCGACAGCTGCTCTACCAACGAGACGACGGTTCCTTCAGTGCTTTCAGGGACAGAGACGCTCTGGGAAACACATGGTGAGGTTATACTCGACTTTTACTAAAAAAGTAAACAGTGCCTAGTACTTATCCTTTGATGTTCTGGCTTGTGGAGATTCATTTGAATCGTCTCAAAGGCTTTGACAGATTTTTAGTAAAATATTTTTTTATTAGGGCTGGGCAACGGTTACATTTTTTTTTTTACAGTGCGATTAATCGTATGACTTCTTGCGATTAATCACACTGTCCAAAAATCTATTCAAAAGTAGTGTGTAGTGCACTTTTATTTTAAATGTACTGCCTTATGAATGACACTGACAGCCACTAGAGGGCACTCTAGGCTTGTGTACCAGTATCTGCT
>NC_024307.1:2819632-2826913 GCF_000523025.1 Cynoglossus semilaevis | reverse complement strand
AAATTCCCAGAGGAACCGCATTCTTGGCTCCTGCAGGGGGCAGCCAAATATATCCAATATCCAAATAGAATACCTCATTAAAAATATATTTTACAACTTTTAAGAGCAAAGTTTCCTGCTAGACTTATGTTGAACACAGATGCTTGTTGTCGTATGTGTCCGTCCATGTCACACATTTACAATCTCAGTGCATTTGGCTAAGTGGCAGCTGAAAAAAATAAGCTAAGTCCTATGCGTAGATATTAGCTAAAAGGGAATAGAGACTGTGTCCAATTTAAAGCAAAAAATGAAAAAGCTAGAAAGCTTGATTTTGATTACCGGTAAATCAAAATCATTTTGAAATTTTTACAAAAAATAAAGGCAAAAACCTGTTATCAAACTAATGAACTGGAATATTTTCTATGGAATACTCCTTAATTTCCCGAAACGGAACTCCATCCACCCACGTAGATATTAGCTAAAAGGGAATAGAGATTGTGTCCAATTTAAAGCAAAAATCATCCATCCATCCACCCATCCATATACTCACCCATTTATCCATCCATCATCCATCCATCCATCCATCATTTTAAATATTGGTATCTACAGTAACTGAGTCTTAAGTGTAACGTTCCTTAGACTCAGGCTTCCTTTTGGAGTATCTATTTTACCTAACAGTTAAATATGTCATCTGTGATGATGTGAATACACTGGTTATATTTTAAGACTAAATTGTTTTTCCTCGAAGATGGAATCATGATGTGGGGAACATCTGCTGGGCTGAGGTCTCACGGGTGGCAGCCGTACTCTGCACAGATTGAGATGACCTCTTACATACTGCTGGCTTTTTCGCTGCGAGGCGACTTCGAGCAGGTCTTTGACCCGCTGAAGTGGCTCTGTAAGCAGAGGAACTATCTGGGAGGCTACGTCAGCACACAGGTGGGTCTGACAACGCATTCCAGGTCATAGGTATGTTATGACATCATTGGTTATTTATAGTTTTTTTTTTCAATTCTCTTCAGGACACAGTGGTTGCTCTGGAAGCTCTGTCGTTTTACGCGGCGTTCAGCGGCGCCAGCGCCATCGACCTCAGGCTGAATGTCTCTGTCCCAGCATTGTCACTTCAATCTCCGTTTACCATCAACTTTAACAACTATCTCAAGTATCAGACTCTGGAGGTAATTCACTGGAATGTGGAGTTCCACAGAGCAGTATTTCCC
Source organism: Cynoglossus semilaevis (assembly GCF_000523025.1). Classification (NCBI taxonomy): domain Eukaryota; kingdom Metazoa; phylum Chordata; class Actinopteri; order Pleuronectiformes; family Cynoglossidae; genus Cynoglossus; species Cynoglossus semilaevis. Next base: position 2,825,714 of record NC_024307.1, on the reverse strand, counting down.
AACCTTTCTTCAGCCACAGCACATACTTCACATATGACAAATACCAGGGTGCACCACAAAAAAAAAAACATACATGATGAAATCTAATGACCTTCTGGACTTACTCTGTGTGAGACCTGGGCCTCTTTAGTTGAACACTACGCTGATATACTCGTAGGAATTGAAGAAAGAAGCACACAAAGATCTTCATCTCAAGTTACAAATATAGTTCATTGCTGTGTAAAAACTAACGTCTAATTTATCAGGTTAATAAACTCAGCTGCATGATCTTTATTAAATGCTTTTTAAGCTCCCGCGGGCCACACATAATGACTTGGTGGGCCACATTTGGCCCCCGGGCCTTGAGTTTGCCACACTTATGAGGCGCCACACAGCTGTTGGGAATCACTGACATAGAGGATGTTATTGTTTAAATATGTTGATATCTTAACATTATAATACTGCATTTCCACCCACATTTATTCATCTGTTTTTAATGTTTTCTTTTCAAGCTCGATGGCTACGATGGTTCACCCATTAACATAAACTTCGAAGGACGAGGATTCGGCCTGTTTCAGGTAAATGACGCATTTCTTTTTCCCTTAATGTTTTTCTTCTCTGCCAACGCTGTAAACACCGTATTTTCCGAACTATAAGTCGCACCAGCCAAAGGATGAAAAAAGTACTGGTACACAAGCCCTTTCGAAATTATATATTTTAATATATACAGTAAGTCGCAAACCTGAGTATAAGTCGCAAACCCAGCCCAAGGATAAAAAAAAGTGTGACATATAGTCCGGAAAAAGCGGTAGTAAAGGTAAATACCACACAAAGTTCCTGCCTAGAATACAGTATAATTGACAGATCATGGCTGATACTAAGGAATTACCCCCCCCCCACCCCCACCCCTCCCGGCCAAGACAGCTCAATGCAAATATACCAGTGGTTCTCAATTATTTCCTGTCATGCCTCCCCCCATTGGGTACAGAAATGTTTTCATGCCCCCACCTCGACCACACCCCCGCAAATTGAAATATAATTGAGAACCTGGTAACATGTATATTTTTATCTGTACAAACCACTGTATGAGTTGCTGCCACCTAGTGACTGAAAGGTTTGTGATCATCATTCAAGCAGTGGTACACTTATGTCCAGTGTGCCATAGTCCATCGGAAACCCAAAATGCCCCTGCGGGCCTGCCCCACTATTTGAGAAACACTGAAATATACCAAGATGGCAGTTTCAGTAGCACGTCCAACAGCAGATAACATCGCAGAGACGATGATTGTGCTAAAATGTACATCTTTTCATTGTGACTCGCTCCACCTGATATCAGCCCGTAATTTAATATCTCATTATGGAGAGAAGTAAACCAATACACAGATATTTTTCATATCATTGGTTCTGTGCCGTGGGTGTCTAATGCACAGGGGAGACACTGAATGGAACCGATACTGTTTTCTAATCACGTGACTATACTGGCATCAGCTTGCAGTCAGATTGAATTGTGCTCTGTAGTTCTTCAACAGTACTCATGTATATATTTATATATGTGTGTATATATATTCCTGGTACTCTGTTCAGATGAATGTCTTCTACAACGTGGAGAGCGCGGCGTTGTCACAAAACCTAAAACCCACTGCGGACGACACCTTTTCCTTAACCCTCGATGTTTCCGAGGAAGGAGACCACGACCACCTGCTGCTGTATATTTGCATGAGGTACTGTACCGACACTTCTTAACATATACTGTAATATATTGTGTATGTTTGATGTTGTCATTATCGACCCTGACCCTAAATGATCCTTGGTCTTTGTGTCCTCCAGCCTGAAGGAACATCAGGTGATATCTCAGACAGGTATGGTAATCCTAGACGTGGGTTTACTCAGTGGTTTCACCGCGGTGTCCCCTGCAGCTGCTGCCACCACAGATCTTATCAGGAAGGTGGAGACATTTCCTGAAAAGATCTATCTGTATCTGGCTTCAGTGAGTGTTCCCTCAACAGTCTCAGTAGAACTTTAGCATTGCTAGCACAGTTTATTTAAAGATAGAAGGCTTTGAATTAAACTGAATTGTTTGGACAGATTGTGAATTATTTCCCTTTTTGTCAATCTGCAGCTCAACAAGTCGGAGGTTTGCATCAGTCTTCGTTTCATCAAGATCTACAAAGTGTCGCGTATACAAGACGCTGTGGTACAGCTGTATGACTACTATGAGCCCCGTGAGTGCACGGCCACAGACTCGATATCCGATATTGTCCAAACACTTAATTTCCGATTCCGATATCAACCGATATAATGGTAACCAAAATAGTGGTTAAGGAAGTTAAGTGCTGTCTGCTCACTAAGGTGACGGGTTAAAGCAGTGTTTTTCAGTCAATTTCTGCCATGCCCCCCCTAGGGGAGAGAAGTATTTTTTTCAACCCACTTCACCACCGGTTGCTCAATACTATTGAGCGTCTGGTAATATTTATTTATTTATCTGTACAAACCGCTGTATGAGTTGCTGGCACCAGCATTCTGCATACAATAACCTGATTATTAAAATAGATTACTAAAATGAGCTGCAATGCTGCCATCTAGTGGCTTTCACTTTCACGTGCAGCCATTTTTCCCCAAAACAATTTTTTAGGGTACACATCATTCGGCGAAACACGGGCGTTGTGTTACTGGGTTTTTAGGGTACACATCATTTGGCGAAACACAGGCGTTGCGTTACTGGGTTCATTATCATTATCGGGGGAAAAATGAATAGCAATTATTGCTGGTATTACATAATTATGCCAATATCGGGCCGATAATATCGACCAACTGATATTACTATCCATAATGTCAACTAATCAGTAAAGAATACTTCAAAATGCCAGGCATGTCATGTTACACGTCAACATTTACATATAGGTTCATTGTATTTAATAATCCAATATAAAACTGATATTTTTAGTACATAAATACGTCTCATATATTATTTTTAAATGTATTTTTCTTTGTCTCACAGAGAGAAAAGCAGTGAGAACGTACAACTCTGATTTCTTTCACAACATGGACTCGTGTTTTTACTGTGGTCCCAACTGTGACGACTGCAGGCCAGGGATCAGCATCTCAGTCAGCCCTCCAATCTTCTCCCGCTCAGGAAATGCTGCCACCTACAGCCTGGGATAAAAGATATAAATATTGCAGGTCTACACACATACACATATGCACTGGATGCCATTTAAAGGGTGATTGCAACATTTAGACAACGGTTGTTGCTGCTGTTCTACAATGTTCTCTCTTGTTGTTTAATATTTAAAGAAAATTATTTTTATTAACAGTTAAATTTAAAAAATGTTGTTAAACCTGTATATGACTTCTGATGTTCAACTTCATATATTTTTTTCTTGTTGATGCAGTTAAAATTATGGCCATTTTGTTTGTTCCTGGTGAATGTTTACTTTCGAGCCTACTGTGAACGGACGTTGCTATCAAAACACTTATTTTGCTAATGTGCTATCAACGAAGTAAAAAAAACTAAATAAAATAAAACATACTTTTCTGGGATTATACCATGTCATCGTTATTATACGCACGCTATTTGTCATATTTATGCGACACTTTTGCCCTAAACACGAAAATATGACCCTTTTATTTCATACATCATTAGCATGTAGCGCGAGCATTCACCTTAAAGCACTTTTTAAGCGCTGTCTCACGTGCCTCTTTAACAGCCTATCAACGCGCGATGACGCACTCGGCGAGGCACGTCGTAAAATAACGAGCGCTCAGTGTGTGAAAATCTGCTTTACGGGCTGTGATGTGCACGACTCTGATTTGGATTTACGGCAGGTCGTCCTCGTTATCATTTGTTTTACCTTCAGAGAACGCGACATTACGGCATTTCCAGTAAATAAATGCACAGCTTTAATTCAGAGATGACCGATGTTTGAGAAATGTTGCTGATATTACGGTAGGCACTGTACTTTGTCATCGTTTGTCTTAGAACAATTTTTTAAAACTTGTGTTATATTCAGTAAATCATTTCACTCCCAAAATTCACATATTGCAGTCTCTATTACTTGACATATAGTAATTCAATGCTTATTTAGAAAGTATTTATCTAAATTAAAAAACAACTTTTACGTTGTTTGGGCTGTAAGGCTGTGGACATGATTTTGTTGCATTACTGCCATCTTCTGGTCTTTTCGTTTTTTTCACCATAGTTTCACCTTAGTATTTTATTACTACTCTTTGTTGATTGTGATCAAAACCAACTATATGGACAAACAGATCGATACTTCAAAAACTACAAACTAAGTACTGCAAACCAAAACACACGATCACGTATCATAAAATATTTTAATTACTTGGACAGGTTAACAAGTTAAAATTTACTACAGCCTTCATGGGTTGCACTAAAATACGTGTTTATCTCATAAATACTTTTAATAAAATAAAATAACAGTAAACAGACAATTCATTCGATTTGTTGATTTTTTTTCTCCAAAACAAAAGATAATAAACTGATAAATGCATACAAAGGCAAGTGTGATATTTACATATATTAAGAATGATATATTGTATTACAATTAGACATAAAACTGTCAGAAAGAAATAGTTTGTCAGTAATTCAGCCCTAATCATCAAACACATTATTGACTTCACTCCATCAGGTGGGTGGTTAAACCCCCGGCAGCTGCCCCTCCTGCATCACTGACCTGCGGCCTCCAGGACACGCCCGAAACGTCACTGTTCTCAGTGCTGAATTCCTCCTGCAACAGTGGCAAAAACACTTTAATATGGACGGGTGTTTTTAATATAATATTTACGAGTGTAAACCTGGTTATCTACAGCAGTTTCCCATATTTAATGGGACCCATATTTTAAAAGTCACAAACCTTCGCGACCCAAGTCAATAGACATTATTCGTAAACTCCTGGGAAACATGATGTGAGACGACCCAAAAAAAAAACAAAACTCTTGCGACCTACCTGAGGGTCCCGACCCAGTCTTTGGGAAACGATGATCTAATCTAAGTTTATCTTCTAAAATGAAATACCCTCACCCTGCTGGAGCGCTGTTGAATTTCCTCCCGGAGTTCTTTGATCTTCGTCTCTTTCTCGGTCACCGTCACCATGAGCTTCTGGACCAGCGCGTTGTTCTCCGACGCCTCTTTGATCAGCTGCTGTCTCTCCGTGTCCTGGTCGTTATGCTGTTTGCTGAACTGTTTCAGGACCTCCTGCATCTGAGTATGCTGCCTCTACAGGAGGGAAGCGGGACTGCGGTCAGTGTGGGCTGTTGTGGTTCAACTTTACTGTTGACTCATTTTGTTAAAAACGTCCATCAGAATAACTTTGTACACGCTCATGACTCACCAGCAGAGACTCGACCAGCTCGTCGTCGTGTTTGTTCTTCTCCATCAGGGTGGAAATCTGGACCTTCAGAATTTTCATTTCATCAGTCAGAGCTTTGTTTCTGGCTTTGGACGCTTCCAGTTTTTTCTTCACCTCCTCGTGTTCTTTCTGCAGCTCTGCGTAGTCCACCGAGATTTTCTGTACACGTGCAGGGAGAGAGCCACGGTTTTACACACAAAAAAAATCACCATATTTAATGTCATTTATTATATTGATTCTATGGGCTGTGTATTGGCAAGAATGTGGCGACACGATACGTATCACGATACAGGGGTAACGATACGATGTATTGCGATATATTGCGATATATTGCGATACTTTTGAGTTTTTTGTAACAATTTAATTGTATGAAATTAAAAATAAATTAATTAATGTCCTGAATATTTGCATGTGATCGATGCAGTGCCGTGTAATACCGATGCGGTATTGTGAAACAAAATATCGCAATATTTCAATGTATTCATTTTTTTTGAGTCCCACCTCCATGAGCTCCTTCTTCTCCTTCTCCATGGAGCGAATGTGGCTGAAGTGTCGCTCTTCCAGCGAGTCTTTCTGGAGGTTTTGCAGTTTTTTTTTTGCCGACTGTTTCAGCTGCTGCTCCAGGTCTTTCACCTGTCGGAGGTCGTAGCATTAATCACTGTCAGTATACAGTTAGTTAATGAACAACTAAAAATGTTATTGACTGATCGGTCAATCTGACCCTGGTCTGAAGA
>NC_024307.1:2795671-2819582 GCF_000523025.1 Cynoglossus semilaevis | reverse complement strand
GTTGAGCAGGGTTTGAAGGTTGACCTCTTCTCCGAGCTCACTGGCCAGAACCTGCAACAGCGGTCAAACGGCTTCGTCAGGTTCAAGGTCCCTGTCGTGTTATATTATAACATTACTGTATATGTAAAAGAAGATTTTACCTTCTGAGCTATTTTCAGTTCCTGTTTCACGGACTGAACCTGGTTGCGATACTCGGTCACCTTCAGTTGGGAAGCAGTGAATTTCTCTTGAAGGGATTTCAACGCTGGGTTTTCCTGCTTTTACGAATTAAAAAAAAAGATTCTGGTTGAGTAAAGATAAAATTTTGAGTTCGGGTTTTTTTTTTTTTTTTTGGACTGTGGTTTGACTTTGCGTCTTTACCTCAGTGTCTTCACACACGCCCTTCTCCTTCTGTGACTTTGGATTCATCTCAGCTGCCCCGGGCACCGACGCTTTCTGCAGCTGTAGAAAAAAAAAAAAAACATGTTATAAATATGAAATAATCTAACGCAGCGGTCCCTGACCTTTTATGTACCGAGGACCGGTCAGCTGGTATCATCCGTTTCTGTGGACCAGTAATACCACGCCATTGTTAAAGGATCATTACATTTTCAAAATAAAACCTCTTTCAAACTTTCTTCTGATAGTATCAGAGTCCGAATGACCTTTGACCTTTGACCTGAAACATTGTCAGATTATCTTTGAATGACAAAATTAAAGGGATATGACTGGGTTCTTTTGGAATGAAGTACATTAGCAAAAACTGAAGTACATTTTTTTTACTGTGTCCCACTGTGGACTGGTACCAAATGACCTACGGACTGGCACGGGTCCCCTGACCAGGGGTTTGGGACCACTGATGTAATGCATTAGACGATGACTGTGGAAATTAAACTGAATTTCCACTTTAAATCCATGATACAAAAACTATGTAAATGTATTACCTTTACCACATAAAATAATCAGTTTGTTGATACAATACAATAAAAATAATAAATAATAATTTAATTAAATCCATATACAATACAATAAAAATAATAAATAATTATAATTAAATAATTATAATTAAATCCACGATACAGTGACTTTGCATAGAGAAATGAAGTTGAATAAAATCAAATTGAATTAATTCAACTAAATGTGCATCAATCCAATGTAATTCAGTTCAATCCAAAATGAGTCCATCTCCGTCCAAACCTCTCTCTCCAGATCTCTGACTCGGTTGCTGCTCTGCCTCGTCTTCAGCTTTTCCCGCTCCAGCTCGGTGGACATGTCCCTGATCTTCTTGGACAGTTCGATGATCTTGGTGGCGGCCATGTCTCCTGGCAGACCGGCCTGGCCAAACAGTGCCAGGTGCTCCTGGTTGAGTTCCACTTTCTTCTTCAGCTTCTTGATTTCATAATCCTTCTCGTCCAGCGCTTCGAGGAGTTTGTCGTTTTCCTCTTTCACCTGCCGCAGCTGATCTCGCAGGTTCCTGTTCTCGTTCTGCAGAGGTCTTAAAAAAGGTCAGGAGAAAAGGTCAGGTGAAAACGAGAGAGAGGGAAGATCATGAGAGAAGAAAAGTAGGAGTGAGGTGAAGGAGAATCTCACTTGTCATTTGTGGCCACGTTGTCTCCCTGAAACCCCTGCTGCAGCAGATTCAGGTCGTCACGTAAAATGCTTTTGGCGTCAAACTTATCCGGAGCTTTCTTCTTTTTCAAGGCCACTTTTCTCTTCTCCTGCTGCTTCTGCAGTTCCTGGAACTGAACTCGCAGATCGTTCAGCTCATCCTCGGGATTCATCGTCTGTGGAGTGAGGAGAAATGGATCAAACTTGAACACGGAAATGTTTTTGTCTGCACAGCTTGTGTCGTCATAGCAACGCAGTTGATTATACGTCGATTATGTGCTATATGTGGTGTTCCCTCTGTAGAAGTAAAAGTATTGTTGATTAAACTTTTTTTTTTTTTGCTGTTTAAAATACTAAAGTAGTAGGGTGTGCCCCAAAAATGGATCACACCAGAATATGGAAATATTTTTTCTACAGTTCTCTGAACTGAACCAGCAATGTTATCATAGCAACCGGTTGATTATATGTTGCTATATGTGATCAGTTCTCTGAACTGAACCAGCAATGTTGTCATAGCAACCGGTTGATTATATGTTGATTGTGTGCTATATGTGAGGCTTCCTCTGTAAAAGTAAATTTTTTTTCTTTGCTTATTTAACAGACCAGGGTCTAAAATGGTGGGGCGTGGCCCAAAAGTGGATCACAGGGCTACATTTTAAGGGAAATATAAGATATTACAAGGAAGTTTTGAACGCACATTTCTGGCATGTTATATAACAACTTAACTTTAAAACAAAGTGTGAGAAAAATATATTTTTTTAATTTTGGGGTAAATAACACTGGACTATTTCTCTTAAAACATAAACGTTAAAATACCCCTCAAGAAATCCTACCGCAGGCACAACTTGATTTTTAGATCATTCTAAAAATTAGAATGAAAATCCTACCGCAGGCACAACTTGATTTGTTCGCTAGTTTTAAAAGTCCAATTTTTAGATCATTCCAGGACCAAGTCATTTTACCAACAACTCTAGCCAAAAAAAAAAAATAAAATCCCGACATCACTCACTGGATCTTTGTCCAACATTATCGTGAAGACACTAAAGGACGACGATGTTACAGAACATTAATGCTGTTCCTAATAAAAGGACTCTGTGTTTCCTGCAGATGAAAGGCTACAAAGGAGCGACAGCTGCCGTGATGTCAGCGACTGTTTTGAACGTCGACGCCGACGGCCGTTTGAAGTAGGTGAGTAGTATAAAACACACAGATACTTGAAGCACTCGATTTAACAGAAGTACACTGAAGTATGCTGCCAAGAATCTGGCAATACGAGACATATCACGATACGGGGCATTAATACAATATATTGATATATTTCAATACTGTAGGTACGGCAATATATTGATGTTTTGGGAAACTGTCAGGGTAATAAACATACAATGATGTTTGGTGCTCAACATCAGGTTATTGAAAAAAAAAATACTGGGCTGTAGAATACTGATATGGTATCGTGAAACGAAATATCGCGATATTTCAGTGTACAGTGATCCCTCTCCTATCGTGGTAGTTGCGTTCCAAGACCCTCCGTGAAAAGGGAAAAATCGCAAAGTAGAGGCGAGATAGTTATTATATTATTTGTGTATATATTTACCCTTTACGAACCTCCCTAGACTGTTTTACCCTTTCTAACAAAGTAGAGTTGTAGAACGGCGACGCCGAGCGAAGTGAACGAGAGAATGGTCGACAAACGCGTAAATGCTGAGAGATGCTACGATGCCTGAGCCAATCAGCGCGAGGAACAGAAGAGCTCTTAGCATTGCCACTAGTACACAACAAGTACGCATTTTATTAGCCAATAGTATGCTGTGTACGATCTTGTTTAAGTAAACAAAGCTACCGGCGATCGTTTGCAAATCGGCTTATCTCAATTTCTAAACGAGAATCCACATTTTTAAATCCAAAACTTTCGTATGTATGAATATTTTATAATAATGATTTTATAATGTCTTTTAGTTTATTTTTTGCTATATTTCGTGAGATCGGATTACAAAAAAAATCTGCGATGTACTGAGGGAGTGAAAGGAGAACCGCGAAATAGGGGGAACACTGTATCGATTTTTTTTTTCTTGCACGCGTACCACAGAGGAGGAAAATACCCCGTGAGGTCATTTGCAGTGGGACACACGATGTCTACACTTCTGCCCTGTCATGGCGGAGGAATGTGGGCTGACCTTCACACACACACACACACACACACATAAATAATGAGGAAATATGTGTGTCATTTCCAAAATGTAAGCCGCTCACTGCATCACATATTTCAAACCTACAAACCTCATCCCAACTCCTTTTTTGGTTTCATTCAACAGTAATCACACACACACACACTTTAATATAACTAATACTGTAATATAAATACACAGCAGTATATAAACTCCTGCAGTTTATCAACTGTTTATCAACTCTTCCATCTAACAGTTGATAAATTCCGCAGTAAAACTCCATTAGGTTGAAACTAAATCAACCCTGATCTGGACAAACATGGGCCTCGTCCAAACTTTGTGAAGCTCCGCCCCTTTCTGCGCTACACTCCAGCTGAACATGACCTTTGACCTCATGGAAAATATAAGACACAGACCAAAAAAAAAAAACAACAAAAAAAAAAATGCAGATGTTTCAATGGTGAGTCACGTCTGCGTTTTATGTCTGCCATACTATAAAGACCCCCAGGTGGTGCAAGTTTCCTGTAAAGGTAATAAAACATTTGGTTCATAGAAAAAAAAATATAAAAATACAGACACAGACACATATATTAACATTTGGCATTTAAACGTTTGACCTGAGAATTGATGACCCAACGGTGAAGAATAAACCTTTAAAATGATCTACATTGAAATTAATGAAAATTTTACAGTTTATTTACACCTGCTGTACATTTACTGTACCGGTAAAATGAGCTAGGTGCTTTGACGTTGTTTGTCCTTTATTTACTTCTTCCAAGTTCGCCTCACTTCTTAGAAACCATTACATTTCATGAGCGTCTTCTGCATCCTTAAATATTTTTCTCTTGAACCGTAAGCTTTATTGCCCTCGGAGGGCAGTTGCTTCCAGCTTTTTTTTACCACGTACTGTAAAAAGCAGACTTATAGTTTAAACAGCTTTGTTTCCGTGAACATATTTAACTGGTTTTCTGATCGTACGTAGTTTCCTGCAGTTTTCTGACTTCCTGTTAAAGTACCCCCCCCCTGCAGTTTTCTGACTTCCTGTTAAAGCGGTACCCCCTCCTTTCCCCCCACTGTTTCTGTGAATTACGTTCAAGAGCGTACAGCTGCACTTCCCAATGTACACACTAGATGGCAGCATTGGTATAACTGTACGATGGGTCCAACTGGGAGATGAGACCTGAAGGCCCAACGAAGTAATTACGGCAGTAGCTGGAATGTATTTTTCGGGAGAATAAACACATTAATCTGTTGCTGCTTTCAAAATAAGAAATGTTTACGACGTTGCTAAGATCTAAGGTCAAATAGTTTTGCTATTTTAAATACAGACATTCAGGAATGTGGAACCTTTTCCCCCACTGGAAGCATCTGTCTTCCACAGGGGTCTCAAACCTCTGGTTCACAGGTAAGATATTTGATCAGCGATTGTGCCCTAACGTGATGACGGTTCATTCGTGGGCCTCGGCTGTGTGTTTGAGACCACTGGTGTTCACCATAAGGAGAAGAAGTAAAGTGTCAGAGAAGAAAAAAAAAAGGAGTGCAGTAAAACTCTGGCACCAGTACTCCAGTATACGATCACTGCAGAAGTTTCTCAAGCTCTCGATTGAATCATATCGTGCCCCAAACATCACTTAAAATCCAAACCCATAAATCAGGTCCGATGATTAATGTTTACTCCCGTCAATGTTGCTGTGAGAGAAATAACGCTGGCAGCGGGGGCTGATGAGATAAACAAAGATGGGAGCCACTATCGGATGAACACGTAACGTTGCTGTCGTAAACGTGGACTGCAGGTTGTCTCACTGACGGCAGGTCCTGCAAATGTATCATCGAAAATGAGACGCCACCGAGACGAATGTGTTTCTGGTTCAGAGACAGTTGTTCAAACTGATGAATGTTTCCGTCAGTGGAAACACCACCGTGATGCTGTGATATATGTCATGGTATGTCATGGTATATAGTTTCATACGATGTCATGACCACAGTCATCCACAGTAGGACGACGTGGTCAGGAAGTACTTACAGACAGTTTGATGCTTTGTTTCAGCAAAACATTTATTTGAAAAACAGACATTGGAAATTGCTCCCTGCGGTGCCGCTCCGGATGACATCAGACGGAACAAAAATCATCATCACGATGCTCGACCACATCATCCGTTGGTTACGTGAGACAAATGGGGGGTGGTGGGAATAACAAAGATCAATGGTCAGGACGGAGTCTCGCTCCCAGGAGACGGCGAGTGAACGGCTCCCTCTGTCTGTGACTGGGAGGAGGATGAGGCTTTTGTTTGGCGAGTCATGCTCCATTCACTGGGGCGAGTCATGGAAAATCCCTTTGAGCTTCTATCCCACCCGGAATGAATGTGTATTTACACAACCCCCAGGTGACCCTGCATGCACCGGCCCAGACAGATCCATCCATCCCAGACGGAGGCAACTCCAGAGGAGCAGAGCAGCTGCCTGCTCTTCCTGTTTGGGAAAACTCATTTGTGACCTCATCATCGTGGCAGGGTCCAGTCAGGTGAAGATGCTCCCAGACCCAGACCCAGACCCAGACCCAGAGCGTCTGCTTTACATCACAGACCGTCAGCTGCTACGGTCTACAGCCGGGCAGCACCAAACAGGTCCAAACAAGTCATTGAGGATTTCAGGGCTTGAAGTGACCGTGACTCAGACATCCACTGAAAACATTGAGCAACCTAGACCCATTAGATGGAGCAACTGCCAAAGATGGAAAAGATGACAAGGAATCGCTGCACACTTTCATAGGAGACGGACAAGAGAATTCACATTTGTAGCTCTTACGGTAATGTGGGCTGTGGCATCGGAACTACTGTATCATGACTCACTTCACAAATGTGTAGTCATATAAGTAAGTGTATTTTAGAAAACTGTAGTAGAACAGGATGAATACTACAGGACAAATTCCACCAAAAAATTCCAAACAGCCAATGGTCTGGTGTCTCAGAATTCTATTATATTGTATCACAGAGGTGGCACTTTGGCCCAGAGTCAATGTCTCTGTCATTGGTGTGGAACCCCAGGGTTCACCTCCTAGGAAAGATCGAATCCCGGTCAGGACGATGGAGGTCAGGGAGACTGCTGCCCCCGCGACCCGATAAGGGTGAAAATGGATGGATGGATGTATCACGGAGCCCTATATTGAACCTCACTTTCCTAGGTTGATGTTTTGTCAGATCTAATGATCCTTTAACGATGGTGAGGTATTACCGGTTCGCAGTAACCTGGTACAAAAATGTTCAGGGCATGCTGGGCTAAAGAACTACATACATGAAAAACAAAAATGTCGTCCCACCGCACATTAAAAATCCTGAAAACCCTGCTTTCCTGGAGCACATAGCACCATCTGCAGGGCAGGAATGGGAGGGCCGAGCTGTACAGCAAACTAAAAATAATAATGGACTGAAGACATTATCTTTACCAGGTTCGTCCACGGCCAACGCTTCGTTTCCATCTGTGTGAGTAATTGTTCTCTCCCGCCACTGACGTCCCAGGACAACAGAACAAAGCTGTTTTCATAGTGTTGAAAGGGCAGCGATACCAGCTCGTGGAGCGTGATTGATTTGTTCTGCCTGGGGTCCTGACTCATTGACGCTGGGCTCCATTCATCCACACTCACACTTGTTGTCCCGTGAGTCATTTGGGGGTTCTGCTAAGTCTTAATGTGTGTTTGGAGTAGCGAGAGCCAAAGAAGGAATGAGTCAAAGTGGAGGAAGTGGAGGACAGACGAAACCTAATCAGTCTCGCACACGCAGAGACCAAACAACCTCTGACTCCTCTCGTCCGTACGACTTCTTTCACGTCAGTGCTTGCGAAGTTTTTCTGCTCATTTTTCAGCAGAGGTCACTTTTGCTACTACTCTCGGCTGCCGCACGTTTCCTCCAACTCAGCAGTCAATTAGAGTAATCAGAAACAGGTGCTGCCATGTGTGTACGTGTGTGTTGTACACACACACACCCGCACACACACACACAACAAGAGAGGAAATGAAAGCGTCATTGTTAATACATGTGAAAACCAGCAGCCGAGTGTTTGTGCAGATATATCTGACTGACACGGGATTATTATGTGTCTAGACCACAGAGCGATCAGGAATCCCTGCACTCTGATTAGCCGAGAGTCGTCGCGAGGACGAGCTAAACACGTGTGACGCGAGGGTTCATGCAGTAGCAGCGATCGGGGGATTGATGAATGGAGGGAGCTGTGCAAATAAACGCTCCCACTCTGTTATTCCACTGACGTATGCCTCGGTGATAATGACCATGTGAGAGCGCAGACCCGACCCATGCTGAAAATACTTGGGGTTCCAGCCTAGATGGAGCGTGCGACGCAGCGCAAATCTGTGGAAGATGATACTTAATTATGTCTCATTAAAGATGTGATTAAAAGTCGCTTATTTTCATGCCCCGTTCTTTTCCGGTTTTCTGAACTTCTGCTACAAATTCTTCTGGCGTTAGTATGTTTGAGCATGGGTCACATGGCGCCACCTACAGGGCTAGCATGTGTACTACAGGGACCAGAGTTTAAATGCTAAATTTTCTTTAAAAAATGGATGGATGGATAAGCGGACAAAGATGTATGGATGAACGAACCCATTTTTTTTTATTGATTTAAATTTTGATGGACAGTGTGACAGTGGATCGTATGACAGAGACTGAAAGACATTTAAATTACAGTTGTTATTGACCCATGAACCTAATGCTTCATGTTTCAGGACTGTAGAAGTGACTGTGAAGTGTCTGTAGAAAACCCACGCAGATGATGAAATACTCTATAGACGCCATTATTTATCAAACCAAAGACCTTACCGTAAGCCAAGGGCTCTAACCACTCTGGTAGTGGAGTCCCGCGGTGACACAGATAAACACCTGGATACAAAACATAAACTCGTAGAGAGACTCGCAGTTATTACTTCGTGTTTCTTTGCCTTTCCACTAATGTTCATGTGTTTGTTAGAACTCCTCTGGACCTGTGGTTCACCTACGTCTGGACTCACTGCACTCCTGACGCACAAGAAACCTGTAGAAATGGTTTGTTTCCACACAGGTTTTCACAAGCTTTAGAACCACCCCGTGTGTGAGGTGGGTGGATAATGTCGTTTTCTGTAGAGACAAGATCTAAGGCAGTGGTTCCCAAAGCGGGGGCGGCGGGTTCCCTTAGGGGATACTGAGTTTTTGCATGGGAGGCACAGAAGGTCAGAACATTGAAATTTTAATATTTGTACCACAGAGTGAAATTTCAGTAGTTTTGTAAAAAAAAAAAATCCCTCCTTTGTTTGCTGTAAAATTACATCTTTGGGAATTTCAGTGTTTTAATTAAAGTTCAGTGGAGTTTGGAAGCAGTAGCTGTGAATGTAACACTGGTCTAAGGTTTGTGGGCTAATGTCCAACCCTGAAGTAACAAAGAAGGATTTACGTTTTATATCTAAAATGTACCTGGGAAGGTATATTTACATCAATTTATGTAAAAAAAAAAAACCCTAAAGACAAATGTATGTATTTTTGTTTTCTGAAAAGAAAGTCAACAGAAGAAAAGAATTGCTGAACAGATTATTGGGAGTCATTTTCTCCGGCCCCTTGGCGGTGTCTGGTTCCATCTGCCCCGTGATTCCAGCGCTGCGCAGATCTTGTTGTCTAAATATTTCCTGTCTCAGTTTGAAGAGTTTCACAGGAGGGCAGATGGAGGAAGACTCAGAAGTGCAATAATCCCCACTTTAAAATGGGGCTCCAAGGAACTTCAGGCCCACAGTGATATGGAGTGACCAAAGTATGGGCCGCCACACTGAGTTTACACAAAAGCTAACATTTCAGCGGGAGTCGAACGTGGCCTCTCCATAGTCTTTAATGAGCCTGGATGTATTTGTCATTTAGTCCACGCTGGGGAGTCGCAGTCCTTCATGAGATATTAGTCAGCCAACAGGCTATAAATCCCGAAACATAAAAACTTTATTTTAAAGGTGCTGTATTTGTACAGGCACATGTAGATTTATTTTAAAGCATCGTTTCTGTTATTCTTGGTCCAGACCTTGTAAAACTTAAAACCTGAACCTTTACCTTGAACCCTGACAGTCAGGTCGCTGCTTCATCAACCGGGGATGTTTGTAGGAAACTGATTCAGTGATAACCTTTGACCTTAAAGTGCATCCTGTGCTTTCTTGACAACTTTAATAGAGTTTTGAAGAGATTCCTTTTCAGCTCTTGTAAATGTTAATGCACTTTCAGAGTTAAGTTTTCAAAGAAAAGTACGACCGACTTATCCAACTGACTAATCATGAAAATCCCGCAGTTGGACAATCGTTGTGTTTCATATTATTCTTACAAACAACACGCAGCGGTTAGCATTCATTTGTTTGAACAAAACTGCATCAGAAACACATTTGTTATTGTTATCAAGTGCTTTGAAAATTTGTGAGAAAAGCAAACAGCGTCAAATGTAGCTAGTTTTTCTGCATTTATTAGACACTTTTAAAGGCTGTGACGTAAAGGCAGGTGGGCCGCTCCCTGTCCCAAAGCACCCACAAAAGTCCGTCCCAGCTGCGGTAATTCCAGAAGTTGACCTCTCCTGTTTAGAGTGCTAATGAATTGGCCATGCGTGAAGTCACCACTGACCGACTCCGCCCTGACCTACAGACAAGTAGAACTTATTTACGGTATTTTTTACCCAACTTTTTAGTCTTCTCCTGATCAAACTAGGGATAGCTCGATACTCGATACAAGTTTTAGATACAAATCTGAAACCAATACTGCAACTTAGTAGAGTATCTGCAGATACTGATATCAAATGGATACCGTCTTTTCGTCTTGAGCAGGCCACCGGCTGCCGTTGTTGAGTCTACAATGTCAGTGTTTGCATCATGACGCGCAATTGTACGCTGAGCATTTGGGCTGAGGTATCGGATCAGATAGTTGTGGCTATAGTTGATGTTCAATCCTGAAATTTTCACCAATATCGGACCAATACCGAGTATAGGTTCGAGCCATCCCTAAACCTCACTACTCTCTACCATGGTGTCTGTCGTACAATAATATGCACACTACCAATTATGCGAATTAGCTGATGGTGATTTTTTTAGCAACTTTTGAGACGATCGCCAGGCTGGGCTGATCGAGCTGAAAATCAGAATAAGAAATTACTTTGTTGAAATTCTTAAGTCGATTCCGATCACTGGCCGGTCGATCGGTCTAATGTGTGGTTGTGACGTGTGTGATCGTGCGCTCATCATCTTGTCTCTTCTTTTTGCCCGTGTACTGTATGAATGAGCGAACAGACATTCCACACATTTGTGGGCTGTTAACACATCAAAGACCGCACGCCCAATCTGCTCTTCATTTTCTACCCTTCACTGTAAACTACCATCAATCCTGGGTGTTTGGAGACGGGCAGAGCAAAGACAGAACAGGAATGTGTGTCCGCTCAGCATATGTGATACAACAAGGAGTTTAGGGCAGCTGAACCAGTGTAAACTGTGGAGCACTGACTGCTTACACAACTGTAGTCACAGAAAAATATTTGACATTGTCTTGATGACTGAGTGAGTAAATAACAGAAGGAGCATAAAAAACATTTTCCTGGTATGTTTGGAGATATTATCACTCACCATGTTGAAATAAGCGCAAATAACATAACATTACAATTCCATCATCTATCCGTTATCGTAGCGCTGATACGCATTTAGATACATTTTAAATTACAAGCAATTTGGGAAAATGGTTTTTTTTCACCACAGCACCTCATGATTGAAATCCCATCATCAGCTCCCAGCATGTGTTTGTTGAGGCTTCAAAATCAGGTCAGCGGCCCCGGGTTGTGTCAGAGCAGCCAGACTGAGATCAGGACAGTCAGTCAGTCTACAGCTGTCAGTCTGACTGACACAACAGTCAGGTGGATTGTTCAGGTCTGTAGACTGATGAATGTTGTTGAGGACAACCACTGGACTGGAGCCTAGAAAAAACCACGTTTCACATTCAACAATGCAAGGGTGTAGGAAAATATCGATAAATTGAAATATTGCAATATTGCATTTCACAATACCGTATCGATAACTTACAGCACTGTATCGATTTTTTTCTTTTCTTTCTTCTCTAGTGATTCCAAATGTAGATCCCTCTGTTCCAGTGTTAGGAACTGATGTTCAGATGGAACAGAGTCTGAGACTAGGATCACACTGGGCTACTCTTAAATTGTTTAAAAACTCAATATATCGCCGTGCTTAAAGTATGGCGTCATTGTCCCTGTATCGTGATACGTATCGTATCGACAGATTCTTGCAAATACACAGCCCTAATACAATTGTAGATCTTGCCCTCTTGCAAATACACAGCCCTAATACAATGGTAGATCTTGACATACGTACGTATAGTGAGGAATGTTCTAACTGGCATTAGATCTGCGACTTGCCTTTCCCCAAACTGTCCACGTGATGTGACCCGTTACTCTTCATGCAGCCATATTGTCCATATTTCCCCTGGACTCGGGAGCTTTGGATCAAGCTGCTGCTCCACTGACAATGTTGACACACATTCCGGAATTTTCCTTTAGCAGCAGCTCACTTCAAACATCTGAGCGCCACATGCTCCCAGTCCATCATCTGCTGCTGCAGCACCTGTTTTCTGTAGTCGCCTGTGTACCTGGAAACCGACACAGCCCAGCACACACAGCCACATACGACCGATTCACTGCGCTCCGAGTGTAAACACACGTCCGACACAACACCCAGGAAGGATGTTTTACTTGGCACTAGAACCAAATAAATCCTTAAATACAGTCCAGAGCTCGGGCACCAGTCAACCGTGGGTCGTCCATGTTTGGACTGTTCATCTAAATACGATTTACTGGACAACAGGTGACAGTGAGGTCTGTGATGTCATGTTGTTAAAAAAAAACAAAAAACAAACCAACTCTGTTCTAACGTCTACATATATTCTTAACAATACTATGGTCTACTATACTCTACGGTACTACAGTATACTACACTTTACTACAACTTTAGTGTAATATACTACACTACACTACAGTATAATCAACTTTAGTGTAATATACTACACTACAGTATAACGTACTTTGCATCACTATGTGATACTACATTATTTTACACTATGCTACACTTTACTGTAGTATACTATACTATGCTATTTAATACAATACTATTATATACTTTACATTACTATCATTTCATATACTTTACTACAGTATACTGGTCTATACTATACTACTGTATCCTTGTTAATTGAAATATTGTACGGCATACCATACTTGTATCGCTATACTACAGTATACTATCTAATATGATATCATACTGTACTATACAATACTACTACCCTACTACACTGAACTTTCCTTTACTATACTACGCCATATACAGAATACTATACAGCATACTATACTACTTATTATACCGCACTTTAGCATGCAAGTGTATACGATCACATAGGTGTATTTCTATGCTATATAATACTTGAAGATACTATACTATACAATAGACTAAAATATGCTATAGGATAGCGAAGCATACCATACTATACTATACTGCAGTACATTACACTATACTATGGTGTGATTGTACTCAATGTCCAACGTGTCTTTTGTCACAGTTGAAACGTGCATTTCCCCAGATGTCAACATTAGTTCAGTTTTCCTCTCATGTTTTGCTGCTGAAGTTTCATCTGTAACAGATTCATCACATCACTCCCCTCCGTAATAACATGTGGACATCGTGAACACATGAAGTAGGATTGATGTCAGGGAAGTGTTGAAAAAGAAGAACATGCATGTTCAACTAATCTGCTCAACCTTTAACAGAAGGGTTCAAACCCTCAAAAAAAAAACAAAGTTTCCGTTTTCTCTACTGTTCGACTGCATCTCGACCGTGAGGCAGAAACATCTACTGGAAGGAGACATGGTTTTCTGAGCCTCCTAAAATGCTGAGACAGGGAACAAGGCTTGAAACGTTATAGCACTGACCTAAATAGATTTCACAGACGCCCACTGGGGGAGCAAGCATATGTAGAAAACATTAAGCTGCAAGGTGAGCAGCAGCAGCAGCAGCAGCAGCAGCAGCAGCAGTAGTCATCCCTGCCCTTTCACAGTCTGGCACAGAATATGGCTGGGTTCAGCTCAGTACCATGTGAGCCTCAGTCTGTAAACATGGGAAAACGGTTTTTGGAGTCAGCGATGCCAAGTGTTACATAACTTTGCCGAGACATGCGGTCTTTGAGCCGTCCCGAGTCCAAAACCCTGCCCTTTTTGTAAACCAGGTAACCTCTGTAGACCATTGTTTGAGTACACCACAGGCAGGAGGCTTTAACTGCAGTAACAGAAAGAGTGAAGGAGGAAATAGGAAAAAAATGGGGTACACCCCCAGGATGTGTGGGAGAAGAAACGTCAGAGTAGAGAATTTAAGACAGAAGATTGATTATGCATCAGGCTTCGGGGGCCTTCGGGTCTCTCGAGTGTAGTAGAAACCTTTAGGTTTGCAAGACGCCCCGTAATGTACGATGGAAGTCCAGACCAGCTCTGGGAGGGTGGGAGAAAGGACAATCATCCGTACCAGAAACCACCATCTCCCTGTCTGAGGCCTCTTTCCATGAGACGCCACGGAGCCTCCATGGTGAGCACCAGAAGCTACTGACATTAAGTCATGGAAAATGGGGGCCCCGAAAGCTAGTAATTGCTTAATTGGTTAGCCTTTCTGCCTCAACTATTTCTCTAGTCTTTATTTTTCTCTGTAGCCTCACACGTTGATGAGAGCATAAACCCAAACCTCTCTGTCTGAGAGGTGTGTATGCACACAGTGTATGTGCCTGCACGTGCATATGACTATTGATTTCTGGAGTGCCTGTCTGTGATTAGTGGTTCTCTGATTTAGGGCTTTTTATTCCACATGAAGCCACAGAGTTTAGATGCTGAGCTGCTGGTCGCATGGAATCCAGCCTGGATCAGAGCGCGATTGTGTGATGACGGTGATTTGTGTCGAGAGCTTCGCTTTGATTTTACCAACTGTACTCTAATAGGCATAACAGCCCTCGTAAACAGCGAAAGAAGCCCGATGACAGGAATCTGTGAGATTACTTTTCGTAAACTGATGTTTCTCCTAAACATTTAGATATTTGAGAACTTGAACAGAACTGAGAACTCTGGAAACTTTGTCCAGGATTTAGGCATGTCAGAAATCTTTGGATCGGGATTTTGCGAGCCACAAACATGGGCGGATTGATGGATGGACCAATCGTTCTAGAGGTTCTATCAGAAAAACCCAAGTCAGGGTTTTCAAACCAATTCCTGTTGATCATTGTGTGGGTCACCTTGGCATCGAGTCTCGACGGGAGCCCCTGAAGTTTGTTCCTGTTCTGTAATGTCCGACGGGCTGGTATCAGTTATGCTGTTTTTACAGATATTGGAAGATCGGAATCTTCTTGGTAGAACACCCAGACTCGGTCTTTATTTCTGGTGAACTCATTCAGTGGCTTGAGCTTACGGGCTATGAAAATCGGTAGACCCTGTAACCCTCCGAGAGCCGCAGTGAGGCCCACCCTGAAACTGAAGCGCAGCAAAGAAGCACTAGAAAAAAAACCAAGTCAGGATAAGGTTTATTGTTCCACGAGATCCTCTTCTATACGATGACTTCTACTCAAGAGGAACGTTTTCCGAGAGGCACGGCTTTGACAACAACTCTTTCCATATGTTCTATTGTCTGAACGATAATGGCAGTTTGTGCCAGAGGAGGTGCAGTGCATTAACCAGTCAATATCCTACCTCTGGAGTTCACTTTACACAGACGATAATGACACTGTTGTGACCATCGTTGGAATTCATTGGTCGGAGGAGACCAAGTCTAGCTTAAGAGTCGTTTTGTTTTCTCAGAAACAACAGATTTCAATAAATCCACTCACCCCTGCGTCTCTGATGTAGGAAGAACAGCACGGTTTGTCAGAGGATTTCCTACCACATTAGTATTCATGTCGTTATTAACCTAAATAAGAAACAAATTCTTGTCATATAAACCACAAGTGGAACTGATTCTAAAAGCACAGTAATAGTACCATTTTTCTGACCCTCTTGTTGACTATTTTTGTTTTAAGAACATGACCCACAGGCACCTTAGGTTGTCCATGGGGGGGCTACCAGGTGACCCCCTGACACCACGTTGGTGACCCCTGGTCTAAACAACAGTACATTGTCTTCACATTGTTTATTGTGAAGCAGCTTCTTTGTTAGCAGAGACATTGTTTTGGATAAAAAGAAAAGCTGCTGTATTGCACTGAATTTTCACACCAGTCCAGTGTAGTACGTTTGACTGCTAGGAAAAATAAGCACAATTTCTTGGAAGCGAGAAGTCAGACGTATCAGCAACGACCACGTCTGAGAAAGAAATCAACATCCTCGCTGCAAAGACAAAAACACTGAGGTGAAAAGGCTGCTGTGTGTTTATGTGGTTTCACTCCTGCCACCTGATAATTATGAAGCTTCGCCATCATAAACAAGATCCAATAGTGTTTTATAAGTCTTTAAACAAATAGGAAACATACTAATAACGAGTCTGTCGTTGATATCATTTAACATGCACCGATGCCAGCAGCAGTTCTGGAACCATTTATGAGCTGTAGGTCATTTCACGTGATCTGAAATACAGACGGACCAGTGAAAAGATAAATATCTGTGTGTATATCACAGGTTTTTTTTTTAGTCTATCCTCTGTCCTTACTTACCCTCAGCACTCGTCTCCTGACCCTAAAAACCACCCGGGGGACAATAAAACGCACAGTCAATCAGAGAAAACAGACGAAATCGAAGATAAAAAAACAGCTCAGGAAAATTGCAACATTTCGCCATAAAGTTTTGTTCTTGTAACCACCTTGTTCTCCTGTCGTAAATGGCACGTTGCATATATTTATTTTAATATTCCAGTTTTTCTTCGGTGTCGTAAATGGCACGTTGCATATATTTTTTTTAATATTCCAGTTTTTCTTCGGACCATAAAATCACCATTCCTTTTTTCGCACTGTCGTAGGTTAGCGTACGTAGGGTCGTGTGTTAGGGCAACTAAACACAGTCTTCTCCATACCAGGAAATCTGAATATCAAATGACCATGGATACAAAAAAAAAAAAAAAAAAAAAGTACCCAACATTAAAAGTTCCCTGGGCTCCAAGTCACTGAAGATAGAAAATATTTCTAATGCACTTTCCAGAGCCTTGAGATCTGGATTTGGTCCTTGAAGGTTCCTTATTTTGTTTCCAGACTAGTTAAATATTGACAACGCCAACAACGATAAACTACGATTATCATGAAGACAACAACACTAAGAACTCGTGCTGTCAAACGATTGAAAAGTTGTATCTGATTAATCACAATGTAGGTGTAGATTAATCACGATTAATCGTGATTGTTATTAATCATGACAAATCAACGACTGACTGTCCTGATCTCAGTCAGGATGCTCTGACACACTCCGGGCCGCTGACCGCAGGTTGAAGCACCCACTAACAAATGCTGGGAGTTGATGATTGGATGTTAAGATCCAGGAGATTTAGTGAAAGTTAAACTTTCCCACAGTCTGCGTAAATGCCAATGACAAGTTGATTGGATGGATGTTGGAATTTCTGAATAAACGGGGGTGTTAAAGAAAAACTTTAATCAGATTAATTCTCACAGATTAATTATCATGTTATTTTGATAGCCGTACTTATAACAAAAAGTACGTATATGTACTGAAAAAAAATCTGTACATAAGCTATGATGCGTCGGAGCAGGTTGAGGTCAGATAAATAGGAACAGCCTTTTCTGAATGTATATTATTTTAATACTAATATATACATATGTATATATATACACATATGAATATATTTTTGCATGTATATATATACACATATGTATATATTTTTGTATTTTCATGAAACAGAGTGGTTAGAGTGGAGTCTGTAAATCTGCTTGTCCTCCCTCACCACTTCTCTCCCCATCGTTAGCTTCACCTCCCACACCTGTCTCCTCTGTTTCTGTCTCTCTAACAATCAGCCTCATCACTCACACCTGTTCCCCCTGTTTATATAAATGTCCCTCCCCCACGTCATCTTTGTCAGTCTGTTGCTGGTGTCATTCTTCACCAGTTTAGTGGAGGGTTAGTGTCCGTTTTATTTTCCTGTGGTTTTGGGGAGGGTTCAGTTTCTGTTCCTTGTGTTTGACACCCTGGATTCTTGTGGAATAATTTCATGGACTGAAGGACTGAAGGAACTCAAAATGTTCTGTGTTTCTGTAGACGTGTCCACGTAGACCAACTCATTCTCTGGTGTTTAACCCACTTTTGAAAGTCGACGTTTTTGTCTGTTTCTTTTGTCTGTTCCTGGTCTTTTCATTTGTTGTTTAGTTCCAAATGATTTCCAAAGGGTTTGACGTGACGATGTGTTTAACATCCGTCTGATTCCGTCCAAGAGACGAACAAGGGGAGTGAATACATGACATCGGTTCAACACATCGCCTCAGCGGTGACATCATCTGTCTTGACCTAAAGAGTGACCTCATACTTAATCTAGCACATGTGTGCAGACCTCCTGCTAATGGATGGTGCTAATAGAAAGTTAAAATGCCTTAAGCCGGTTCTGACAAGCCCATTGGTCATTCTTTCTACATGTAACATGTCGACTTTAGAGGAAGCTAACTGTGGAAAGCTGACTTCCTGTTGACGACGGACAACACGGGGAATCCATCTTTAATTCAACACCCACGGAGCCTCATGATTACTTTCCAGCGTGTTCAGCTCCCAGTCTTTATTTTCCACTCGTTAAAACCAGCACTCGCACCTCGCTGGAGCGTGGCAAATCTCTCCGCTCATCACTTTTCTCTGCTGAAATAATAAAACGTGCCGACTCAGCACTTCCTCCGCTTCCCACATTTGTTTTGGGTCTGGGTCTGGACTTTATTGGCTGTTGCATGCAGGGCTCAGAGGTGTAGTCATGGGTGCAGTGGAGGTGGAGGTTCGGTCAGAGGAAACAGATGCTTACAGGAGCTTACATGTACCGTCTATGATGTCAGCGTGGCAAAAGTGTGAAGTGGAGAATTTTTTTTTTCATGTCCCGCCAATGAAAGTTTTTATATATATATACAGTATATATATATAAACATTGCCAATCAGTGATCTAATGGTGACAAAAGCCAAAAAACGTGCTGAAGGATGGTGTGGAGCTAACGATGCTAGGAGACACTGAGGCTATTGTCCAATGTGCTGATCAGCGCTGATTGCACGTGTAACAGTATACGGTCTGGTAGGAAATGGTGACACAGAACTGGGTCAGGTGTCAACGCTAAAAGGCATGACCTCGTCTGACTCTACGGAGGCGACGTAGAGCTGCCACATCACAGTCAACCTGAAGTCATTAATATCATCATGAGCTCATAAATGGCTTCTACAAGTCATTTGACGCCTGAAGCAGTCGTTAAAATATACCTCACAGAAAAATTCCACCCACCGCCTCATTTACCCCCCCCCCCCCCCCCCCCCCCCCCCCCCACAAAAAAAACACTTTTACACAAAAAAACACCTAAAAGTTCCATGCTGTGGTGACATGCACTCAGGGACATTTTCTTTTCTTTTACACAGAAAACACCTAAAAGTTTATAGATTATAATTTTATTCCTCAATATTTGTGATATAAGAGTAGGCGAAGAATGTGGTTAAAATATTTGTGATATAAGAGTAGGCGAAGAACGTGGTTAAAAATAAGGGTTGATTTTAACAATCTGAGATTTGTGAATATAACTAATGTTTTAAGCCAGTGTTTCTCAAACTTTTTTTCTGGGGACCCATATTTTTAAAAATCACAAACCTTCGCGACCTAAGTCAATAGACATTATTCGTAAACTCCTGGGAAACATGATGCGAAGCGACCCCCCCCCAAAAATAATCTGTGGCGACCCACCTGAGGGTTGCGACCCAGTCTTTGGGAAACAATGGTCTACGCTTAGTGTTTCCATATAGGGGTACGTGGTTTGAGGCTAAGGTCAGGAGGTCAGGGTTTGGGACAAATGTATGGACATGAAATATGTTCAATGAGTTTTGCAATTAGAGTTGATGCTGACGTCATTAGACATTTTTGTTTAATATACGTACTTTCTCAAATACTGCCCTGAGAGATCATGTTGGAAAATTATTCAAATTCACTTAATTGGTGTAAAAACTATAATTTATTTACTGCAAATAATTCCTCTTACTCATCTATGTAATGGTGACAGGCAGAACAATACTACATTCTTCCACTAGGTGGCAGCAGTTGAATTTACATACAATAAAAAGAGCAATAAAGAGAGTCTCCGAGTCACTAAAGAAGAATGACAAGTTTGCTTCTTTTTTCAATTCCTGCCAGTATATTGGCGTTGTGTTCAACTAAACAGGCTCAGGTTTGACACCGAGTTGAAAAATTGTGTGAACTGAAACTAGAAGATTATTATATTTTATTACATATACTTTTTGGAGGAGTTCAGGTCGGACACAGGTGTTAGCTACTTGAGCTGAGACTTAAATGACAAGTGTATCGTAAAACTCCTTTAGCACACGCCTATATTCCTCCTAAATTTGTGGAGAGCCAAATATGACTAGCAGCATTAGCAAAGCAGTGAAGGAACAAGAACGTTTTCTCAGAGTGGTGTCGTTATGAGTGTCTCTTTGTGGAAAAACTGGACCAATACCTGGAGGACACTGTCTTTTACTGCCTTTGGACGGAGACTAAGGCGGCGCTGCTGAAGCAGAACCGCTCAAAGACGTGAGGTGGTTGGGGGGGGGGGGGGGGTTTGGGACAATATAATATAAATGTGGAGGGTGTTTTTTGCAGCACTGGAAAATCAATTTGAACATGTTTACGACAAGTCTCGGTAACAACGTGTCTTCAAGTTTGAAATGTCATCGTAAATTCGGAGTATCTGGAGAGTTGGGATTTTCTGAGAATTTGAGTCGAGTTTTTGAAAGTGAAGCCACGCTGGCATCGAGACCAAGTGATGACAGTGGAAAATAATGAGCGCTCCATGTCAACAGCAAGTCTTAATTATTATGATCATTAATCACGGCACTAAATGGTTAATAATAATCATCATCACCATTTTGACACAACAACAACTGTTATTTATAATGTTTGACTTTATTTTCTAATAAATATGACTTTGATGATTAATCTTAAGACATTTTTTTACCTTTATTTAACCAGAAGTCCTATTGAGATCACAAGGTCCTGTTGCAAGAGAGACTTTTTTACTCATTTTTACCCACTCAAAAAAAGTACTTTATATTTTTTTCTTTGAATTTGAATGTTGACATTTATTTTAATCTCATAATTTCAATTGTATAATTTTATAATAATTATTGTATTATAATAATTGTTTCATAATGTAAGTCATGCTAACTCAGGTAATAATAATAATACTAATTATTATTATTGCATCAATGTCTTTTTATTATTAATATTGTTATTATTATTAATAATAATATAAGTTTTAGCTGTAGAAGTAGATAAATTGATGAATGAATCACTCTCAGTGAAAGTGGTGCTGGATGTTATTCTTTTTTATTGTAATTTTTTACATCCCTTGTTGACACTAATACAGTGAGTACACACTGCAGGTCTTTACTGTAAAAACCCTGTTGTTTTCCTGACTGTGGTTTTTTTTTTTTTTTTATGTGGTCGAAAAGAGACAAAAACTCTCTCTGTCATCTGAATCTGATTCACTTCAGCTTCTCC
The DNA here is from genome assembly GCF_000523025.1 of Cynoglossus semilaevis. Lineage (NCBI taxonomy): Eukaryota > Metazoa > Chordata > Actinopteri > Pleuronectiformes > Cynoglossidae > Cynoglossus > Cynoglossus semilaevis. The sequence continues at coordinate 2,798,093 of NC_024307.1, read as the reverse complement.
AAGTGTGCAGAATGGTTAAAGGTCGAGTTTGAAATAGACGGATAAACAAAGTCAGGAGTAAGTAGCACCGGGGGCAATAAAACAAGCTCCGCTTCAAAGCATATAATTTGCCCACACTGTGTAGCATTATTGAACTGTATTTTTTTGATTTACGTAATTCCTCGTCCTTCCTCCGAAGACAAAAAACGCTTTCTTTGTCACCGCAGCGAAGATCTGTTTTATTTTATCTCCACTTTTTGATGGTTTTCCGAAGTCCAAACAGACGGAACGCTGCTGCTGCCGCTCCTGGTGTTGTTTGTCTCTCTCTGGCTTCCATCAAAGTGCTGTTATCATTACACAGTACGTGCAGCTGATTAGTCACTCAGGGGTGGAAACTCTTTTGGGCTTTGTCATTGATTACAACGTCTACGTCGAAAGCCACATCTGAGGACGAGAGTTTGTTCTAATCCTGCAAACAAAAGGACAATCAGCCTCACCCAGCCAGAATCCGTGTCTCACCAGAACTTCATCTTTTCCTGCTATGTGACCAGAGGCCGTCTCTCTGTCGACTCCAGCTGCTAAGCCCTGACTTCTCTCTGAAGGCAGGATGTCAATAAAAGCTTTAACCAAAGCTCTTGGTCTGGCCAGACGGAGGAACTGCTCCGAGACTTTTTTTTTTTTTTTTTTTTTTTTTTTTACGGAGGCTCCGGTGGATTCACCAACAGATGTTGTGTGAACAAACAGGAGCTGAAAATGTGTGTGCATCACGATGAAGGTTAGCGCAGCTAACTCCTCAGCTTCAAAGCTTCAAAATGAAAATAAAAGAACACGACTCTTTGAGTCAGTGAGTAGTTTATGAAGTCTGGGTGGGGGGGGGGGGGGGTCACTGTGTGTACAGTTAACTCACCCCTAAAGGCCAGTGACTCTGTTTCACTGCATCCCATATGGGGGTTACACTAATACCACCAAGTGGGGCGAGACGCTACTGTGGGTAGGGCAGCACTTAACTTAACGGGGGCTTTTATTTGTTATTCTTTTTCTTATTAAACCTTAAAAAATGGGTCAGAGGTCAAAAAGCCAACCCAGGAAGGACCAGTAACGGGGCTGATTATGTAAACACGGCGGTGGCAGTATCAGCAGAATCAGCTGGGCTCAGACAGGCTGACTGTGAGTGTGTACTCACTCCTCCAGGGATTGGGAGGGGGGCTGAGAACAGGAAGCAGAAAAAAACGGATCGTAGATGTGGCATAATCTCATTTTGAAAACACGAGATTATGATCAAGACTTAATCTTAGATTAAGAAATAAGGATATTGTATTTTTGTGTAGCAGCATTTTTAATCTGACCACTTCAAAAACACAAAATCTGAATCGAATATCGTTCCTTCCTCCTCGTCACGTCGACTCTAATCTGTATGTCGGATAACAACACCACCAGACAGTCGTGCCAAGACGGGGATTAAAACTGGTGCCTCGACCAGCAGGTGTCACTGTTTATCTGCAGCATGACCTCCCACACTAATCCAACCAAGAAGATGCTGAGGGCTGATGCCTGATAAGAGCCGACACACTTTATCAGCAGCATCGTGTGTGAGTGTGTGTGTGTGTGTGTGTGTGTACGCTAAACCTCTGTAGGAATTACCCCCAGGCTGCACTCACCCAGTCTGTTTGGGGAAAAAAAAGACTTAGAATATGTGGGATTTCAACTCTGCCATGAAGTGGACACAGTGTCGGTGAAGAAAGGCAGAAGAACTGGAACTCTTCCTGTGATGGAACTCCTTCTTCTTCTGGTATATACGTGAGCAGCCGCGGGACACGTCTCCCAAGTTATAGACAGATCCTGAAAGTGAAGCCCATAAGCTTTTGGGAAAACTCCAAATATTAGAAGAAATATGGCCGTCTAACCGTTCGCAGTCCTTGAAACGTTTTGCGAAAAATTGTTCCGGGAAAAAAAGACTGTCACCAGTCTGGAAGAAACAAAATTCAAATAAATTTTATGGTTTTAAGACTCGCAATAATAGGGGAAAAACAAAAACAAAAAACCAAAAATTTACAGAGAGGAAAACGAGGCTGCATTAGCTTCTCTTAGCTCCACTTTCAAATTAAGATTAAATAAAATGTACTGCATTAGCTTCTCTTAGCTCCACTTTAGAAGAAACTAATTTAAGATTTGTAATTTAACCTGAAGAGCTAATTTTATTTTTTTTTCTTCAAATTAAGATTAAATAAAATTTCATAGAATTCTGATTAAATATCAAAAAAGAAGAAGTTTTGTATTTTTTTACTGCTCTACAAAGAAACATCTTTTGCCTTGCATCTTATTTAGTTCAAGTCTCGCAGGTTTTTCAACTAAACTTTTATCCATTTTCACCACCTGCAGAGCTGGAAAAGGCCGCTAAATGCCGTCTAATTACGTTCCAAAATGTCTTTAAATAAAATTTTAA
>NC_024307.1:2785140-2795089 GCF_000523025.1 Cynoglossus semilaevis | reverse complement strand
CCGACTCGTGCTACGGAAGATTTGGAGCAGATTAGTGGACAGAGACGAGCACTTACGGACAGATTCAATGAGGGAAAATCTGGAAAATTCACATCATGTGACTTCACATCAGACACCGCAGGCTGAGCTGCAAAAACATTCAACCTTCTCTGCGTTATATTAACAGGAAACATGTTAGAATCTGAACTTAAGTCAAAAGAAATTCGCTGCAAGCAACTGGGAAAGGTTTAATTTTGAGATATATAGTAGGTCTTCTCCGAAGCTAGGCTAGGTTAGCTAGGCTAGGCTAGGCCTGCAGTTCCCAAATTATAGGGTATGGAGATCTTTTTTTTAAAATCTATATTCCAGTTCCCAAATTATAGGGTATGGAGATAGTTTTTTTTTTTAATCTATATCCCAGTGAGAATATCAATTTTTAGGAATTACAGTGTTTGACGTGAAGTTCCGTAGACTTTTAAAAAGCAACAGCTGTGGCTGTGAGGAACCACTGCTGGGAGGCAACGGTACCGACCGCTTTTCCACCCTGTGACCCGACGCAGGTTCACTGCACATGTCACCCGTCCAACTAGTAAGAGATGGTACAACGGTCAAACACCATTACAGAGTACACTGGTCGAGAATGCAGGGACTGTTGTGATGGTGGAGAGAAAACACGAAACTGTGAGGACGTGTCATATGTACACACACATACACATACACACACACACACACAGTAGCGGCGAGATAACGAGACGCATGTGAAACGCATTAGGGCAGGGGCAGGTAATAACAGGGCAGGGAAATACAGCAGGGCAGGAAGTGGGAGACCTTGAACGACAGACGTCACAGCTAGAACAACAGTGTCCTGTAGAACCGATCCTGAACTCGACAGTGATCGGAACCTCATCATTTAGCAACAGGTTTGTGTTTGAATCCAGTTTCAGTAGGTAAAATAAATAATGCGTATCTCTTGGTTTATTAGTGACGTTGTCTGTTCCTCTTGCGTCCAGATGTGATGACCTTGTGTCGTGATGTCACTTCTACCATTGCGTTGGAGAACGTCGGTCGTACGCGGTCTTGTGATCAGAGGCTACTGCCCACAGTTGATTTTGATCGTCCCGTCTCAAAGCTCTTCTTGGATAACTATTCTTTTATCGTTTGTTCTCTGGGATTAAAGGGTTTTTTTTTGTCCAATGTTTTTCTAATCCCCTGGTCTTTGAGGTCCTTCAGTGCCCCTGGGGCAGTTCTCTCTGTGCTCCTCAGAGATGGATGGTCAGATCAGCGTCTCTTTCATCTTCCTCCTCAGGGTCACCGCGCCTCTCGTCCGCTGTCGTTTTGTGCCCTTGACACACGTTCACCCATTGAAAACATCTGGATACTGCAGGACACGTACGAAAAAACTCCGACAGGGGTCAATACACAGTACCTTATGTGTACATTTACAGATGTTTTTACACAGAAGTACATGAACTTGACAGATGACACAACCAGACAACGAACATCTCTATATATATGTATATAAGGGTATATATGTGTATGTTTGTGTGTGGGTATATATGTATATTTGTATGTATGTACATATATAAATATTAGGGATGTCCAATATTAATGCTTTGTCGATGTCCGATATGCCGATACTGTAGACTTAATGTCCGATTCCGATATCAACCGATACCGATATATGCGGCCGTTTGCCCCCAAGATTAAAGTGATCCTTTCCAGCATATTTGGCAAAACCCCGGCTTTGCGTTATTGGAGAAAAAAACGATAATGATTCTCACAGATATTACATATCATGCTAATATTTGGGCGCGAGTCGGAGAGAATCCGGTAATTTTTCAAAATAGACATCGTTCAGATTCAGATATAAATATAATCAGAACAAATAAAACAGAAATCATTTTAAAGTTATTCATTCCTACTGTGCGGCCCGATGCCAATCGACCCACGGACTGCCAGTCCGCGACCCAGGGGTTGGGTACAACTGCTCTACACTACAGATTTTTGTGTGCACTGTTTACAACTGAACCCCAATTGAGACCACTGCACCCGCACTGGGCCACAACCACCACCAGGGCTGTTGTATCGACGCACGAATGGTTGTTGTCGTAGTCGAAATTCCCCTCGTTAATATTTGACAGGCCTGAGAGATCAAAGTTTTCTTATTGACTATTCTACCCAGATAGTAAAAGAACGGTCAAAAAATGACTGGGATGGGTTTCTGATTTGGTGAAACCCGAAGAATCAGATGAAAAGGGACTCGTTGAGGGATCGGTGTGGTCATCTGTGTGTTTGGTCACATGGGACCACACGAACCTCCCTGTGTTTATTTATTTTAAACACCAGTTTCCGCAGCGCTCCGTTGAACCCCCACTTTTTATGAAGCTATAATAACAGCTGAATGGAAACTCTGTCTTTACCAAAGGGGCAACATGGGAGACGTCAATCAGTACCAGTAACCGAGCTCGAAGGGACAGCTGCCACTGGTGGCGGTACATTTGGTTTTTAGTGGATCTTCGGTTCCAGCACTCAAGACAAACACTAACATTTGCAGCATGTATGCTTTCCGCCTTTTTTCGTTTTATTTTTATGTATAAAATTTGGCTAATGTTCAAAGGCCAGGAGGTCAGATGAAGCCCAAGTACACAAATTAAAATACTCATACAGAGGGATGTCCGACATGAATTTTTTTCCAAAATCTGAAATGGCGATATTGTCCAAACACTTCTTTTCCGATTCTGTGTTTATATATCTATATAAATATATGATTTTTTCCCTAAACTGTGGTAAACGTCTCAGGATCCCACAAGCGATTCCAACATATTTGGAGAAACCCAAGCATTGCGATTTTCAATATCAGAGGAAAAACCGATAACTATTCGCACAGATATTAGATATTATGAGTATGCTGAGATGATCGGACATCCCGACTCTTGTTTCTCATTGTCGTACCCATGCCTGGTCAGAAGTGTGAATTGTTTGTTATTGTGAAACCTGCAGAATTCACAAGACAATATGATGAAAGTTTGATCTAAAAATATTTTCACCAAACATTTTCAAGAATTTTACCGCAATGCTTTAAAGCAGAACGGCACAAACTCTTTCGCAAGTTTATGTCGCAATAGTCCCGGGAAATCCACTGAGAACATGTACGTTTGATGTCAGGCAGCTTAAAGGTTTTGATTCGACGTCAGCTTCTCCGACTGTGGTTAAACAGCATCACGAAGAGTGCATTTGATCACTGCGCCTGGACGTAAATATTTAAGATTGACAATGTGCCTCCATTTAGAGTTCCATTTCCTCTTCCTCCTCTTGAAGCGACACATTTGTCATTGTATAGTTCATCCTAAATGAAGGCTGCGTGTTTGGGTGGATACCCACAGATGTCAGCGGCTGTTGCGCCGATTGTTCTCACAGTGTTTTCTCAGGGTCTCAGGGAGAAAAACGAGCGTCGCTCTGATGCCGCTTCTCTCACATTTGACTGTGTTGAAATACACAACTGTCTGTGAAGGCCTTTTATCGTTAATATACTGTTGTGGCGCGGCTGAATATAATCACACCCTGAGCCTGTGACAGCGTTTACTAGCAGCCGAGGACAGTGACATAAAAAGACCTTGTTCTCTGCAAATACAGCGTAATGAATTTAAGTGCTCACTCCAGAACAATAAACAGTATTTATTGTAATTGGTCACATCTGGGCAGTAGGCACATGTGCCGGTTTAAAGAGTCCGCCGTCGGGCTACAGGCGAAGCGAGCGGTGCGCGTCTGATCACTCAGCAGATGGTACCAGTGTCGGGTCGCATTATGAGGTATTTGGATATTCGGTCAGAATGCGCCAAATATTTGGAGTCGCTGTGGTCGAAGTGTTTGATCACAGTGTGAGTACAATGTGGCTTTCCATCTTTCATCTGCTGACATGTGGTGACAAGCAGAAACACAAGGATTTGTATAGGGAGGTGGAGGGGTAATAATAATTTGATCATTTGTCATATTATTATTATTGCATGAAATCTCTCCTGTTTTAGAAATGTGGAATATTTTAGAGTAAAGACTTTCGAAAGATACTTGCATCTTGGATGTTTCATGTATTTTCAGTTGTTTGAAATGACGGCCAAAAAAGAAAAGAAAAATAAACTTATTTTTCTCATGTTAAACTTTTACCTTTCGTGCTGGAGACCAGATGTGAGCTGTGTCTTTGAGACCAAGGCCGTCTGAGGTGCGTTGAGAAAAGTCAGATGAGGAGAGTCTTTGAAGGAGAACGATCACATCGGGATCAAATACTTCTGCTGCCGTTATACTCACATACTGTGTAGCTACAGTAGTAGTCGGATAGTCGTCAACGTCCGATGCCCAACATTTCTGACCTCAGCCTATAACGTGTCAAAATTGAACTATTGGCGACGCCAGGGATTCCCAAACTTTCTCCGCTGCGCCCCCCTTTGGTTCATATGATAATTTTTGTGCCCCTCACCCAAGAAAAAAAAACAGGACACACACATATTTTGTTTTCAAACTCCTTTATTTCACACATTTTAAATGTAACTGTTTTTACGCACCCTTAATGCTAATGTTGCCAACTTTGGTCAGGTCGAACAGGCGACAGCAAAAATAAGAACGAGAATTAAAAATAACATCAATATTATCATAAGATATTCATTTTACATCGCCTTCTACCAATCCGTTTTTTTTTTGCCAGTTTTGTGTTAAATATTTACAGCATTGGATTATCATAAGATATTCATTTTACATCGACTTCTACCATTTTTTTTGCCAGTTTTGTGTTAAACATTTACAGCATTGACAAATATGCTGCGTTACGTTTCATATATTTGTTCCATCCGTGCCAGTTCTGCAAAGGTACTTTGGCCCTCCGTAGGGGGCACGCCCCCCACTTTGGGAACCTCTGAGTGACGCCATAATCGATGATTCCAGGCAACCTCTGTGTTGTTTACACTCTCTTTGCAGCACATTGACCTCATAGTCGTGCGTTGCCACATCACGGGGAGTGAAGCATCACTACCAGAACTCTAACCATCTCGCTTCAATTATGTCTGACCACAATCTCGCTGTGCTACATATTTTTTTTGGTGCATCATATAAACACTGTGAACAGATGCTGGTGCATTTGACACGCTACTGCAATAAGGTAAAGGCTGTCTGTACACGTAAACACAACAGCCCCCCCCAACCCCCTCTGCTGGTTGGTGGGAGATCGTATCATTCCTCTTTCTTTGATCACAACACAGACTGTAGGCAGACGATGTCAGCGGTGTATTATGGGTCAACTCATTCAGTCATAATACTGCACTGAACACATTTGACTCTGGTTAAACTTTCAATGTTTTATCCATTTTGTTGCTGATATAATTTATGGGTATTTACATATTTGCTAGCAAAACCGCAGCGAGATATAAGATTAGGAGCTCGTCGGAACAAAGGCCGATTGAAAAAAGGTATTCATAAATGATCTGAAGCCATAGAATCTTTAGTAAGTCCAGACATGATTTTCTTAAAAAAAACCGCTGAGATGTCAGATAAATGTCACAGTTAACTACTGAGCTACAGCTGAACTATTAAAGTACTAGAAAATACTGTACGCAAGGCACGGGTTCTTAACCTTGTTGACTTTGAGGCCCAAATGACTTTGAGGTAAAAATAAAATATTACAGTTGATGAAGTCGAAAATTTAGTCCTTTTTCATTTTGAAAACTTCTCTATAAAGTTAGCGTCGAGAAAAAGACTTCTTCTTCTTCTTCTCTGTATATTGGAACTGACTGATTCATTACCCCCACCGTGTGGTCAAAAGTTGCATTGTAACAGATCTTCTCATGGATAACATACAGTATCTGTGGTGTCTCCAGTTGATAAGTCCCGTGGGCCACATTTACCAAACTGAAAGTCTTTTGCAGTTCTCTAGGTGGCGCTGGTAGCCCCAATTTGGGCTGCAACCCTATGGTTAACAATCTTTTCTGCATTGCCCCTCTCTTGCCCCCCTCGCACAGTCTTTGGTAGTTAGGACTTTTGTTGACCCCCCAAACCCCCCAAACCCCTACCACACTCCAGGGCACACATTTTCACAGCTCCTTCAACAAATGTTTTGCTGTTATTCCTACACCTTCAACAAAGGAGTTCGCTTACAAATCAGTGGAATTTGCCCAGTGTGGAACCAAAAAAAAAAAAAAGAATTAGAACTCATTGTACCCTGTACACTGTAACCCCCCCCCTTTAAAACCAATAAAAAAACACAAATCATTTCCTGCCCATTAGGGGATCCGTTAAAAATCCCCTCAGACGAGCCCACGGCTGAACTACAATTTAAACCAGTGACCTCCTACCTGCAGTCACCATGGTAACCAAGACCCCACTGTCTGCCCCCCCCATGTCATCACAGCACCAGACATTTTCTACTTTATTTCATTGGTCTTGGCTTTCGATAATTGACTTTTGTTGGTCGATTTTAAGCCCAAACGAAGGGATTAGCATTTTAGCTTTATATAGCTGTTGTTTTAATGCTGAGGCCATACAAGTTAACAATACATTCACACGTAAAAATACTGCAGGTCATTGAACGGCGTTCACGGTGGACTGCAGCCCACCAGAGAAAACCAGTTACCGCCGCTAATCCTGTTCTGACTGGAACACATATTTCTTTGTTTTAACGCTAATTTAAAAAAGTATATTTTCAGCTCAAAGTTATTTGAATGTTATAAATTCCTTGTCTATTTTATGTGCAAATCATAAATATGAGTGACAGGTTAAAAATCCTTCACCACATGCAACAAACTAACATAAATATATCAAATAGCAGCGCTAGGATTTTCACTTTCAAATAAACTTAAGTTAATAAATCAAGTTCTTACCCTCATACTGACTTAATTACATGCTCTTCTGTGATGACTTAGTATTGGTTGGTACTTGTCAAACTAATAAAAAGTAAAAAAAAAAAAAAGTAAATTATTACATGTGGATGTAAGATCACACTGTCACACGAGTGGTCAAAATGACCCCACATCTTGTTTCCTGCTGTTACAATACTCTGCTGTATTTCTATTAACGCCTGTGGGTACGTCATTAATCAATCCATAACTATACCACAAAAAAACAAACTCTAAGTCTAGTCATGAATCTTCGAGGCAGAGTGGCCACATGGACTGCACGACCAGGATTTATTAATGCCAGGAGAAATTCCCGGGAATGGAAATCCACAAAGCAGACAGAAAATGTGAACCAAACCTGGCGACTACAAAGAAGTCTGTGACATTTTTTTTCAGGCCTCCGATTGGTAAATGCTCAAAACAATAGTCACAAAGTACAGAAAGGAAATTATTTAACATCGTTTGCTGCAAACTAAATGAACATTTCTGGAGGACAAATAGTTCTGCGAGCGCTGGTGAAACCTTCCGACAGCAGGAAATTTGGAGACTTTCTCTTAATGTCGTTGCATAACAGTGTGAGTTTTTCCAGACCAGACTCAAGGCTGGGGAGTTTTAGGTGACATAACAGCGCCATCTAAAGTTATTTATGATGGTTTGTCTTGGACAAATATAAGACCAGAGTCATTGGGATAGTAATGGACGTGTCACAGAAATCATTTTAATTTCGCCTAAAGAATGTGGGCGCTAATGACGCTTCTCACCTTTGGTATGTCTGGAGGAAAAAGGTCGTACGAAGGACTTCTACTCCAAACTTTCCACCAAATCCAAAACCATCTGCTACAGCACTTTGTATGAGTGTGTCATCGTCTCAGTAGGAATTACTACTTAATGACGTGACCCGCTCCGAGCAGCCATTATGGGTTTGATTGGGTTCATGACACGGATTCCACAACTCTTGAAAGACTTGTCACCTTTAACCCACCACCACCAAAGTCAGCAGGGGGCAGGTCAGGCGTCCGGGGAGCAATGAGTGGGGACGGTGCCGTGCTCAGAGCGCCTCAGTGGCAACTTGGTAGCTGGTGGACCTGAACCTGAAACCTTCCGGTCCTAAGTTCGCTTTCTTAGCAACCACTGCCCCCAGTGGTGGCTTGGGGCAGTGTTTTTGGAGCCTTTGGAGTAACATCAGACCAGTCTTCAGGTGAGATCAGATGATGGGATTATTAATCTGGAAAAATGTCCATAAAAATCTCCAACAGTCAGAGTGAAACTGTCTCTTCATACAGTTGGTGTATTTCAGTCCTGACTGTTCATCTGGACCAGGGTCTGGTAGAACTTGTGGAACGTGGTTCTTTCTAGACTTCAGTCCAGTCGTTGTCCTCAACAACATTCATCAGTCTACAGTCCTGAACAATCCATCTGACTGTTGTGTCAGTCAGACTGTCAGTCCTAGACTGACTGACTGCCCTGATCTCAGTCAGGCTTCTCTGACACGAGCCGGGCCACTGACCAGAGGTTGAAACACCCACAGACACATGCTGGGAGCTGATGATCGGATGTTACGATCCTGGAGATTCCGTGAAACTAAAACTCATTTTCACAGTGTGTGTAAATAACAACATGTGTCAGAGCAGAGAACAACTTCTGGCTGGTGGAGTTATTGGATGAACAATTTCAAATTTGATTCTGATTAATCTTAAATTGCACAGAACTAGACAACCTGCAGATGGGAAGTGAAATTGAATGTTGAGCTTATTTGTATGGTGCAAAACTGAAAACAGAATTTATCTGGTGCATCTGACACAGGATTAAGATCTTAAGATACCACAGAGAAACACCGGAGGATTTCCAGCCGGCACTCGGTGACAGAGAAACAACAAATATCCAATGAAACCACTGGCAGACCCAGAGTCAGAGTGGGTGGTCTACAGAACACATTCTTATCCTGGCTTCAGAACAGACTCGTGGTCCAATAAAAGTAGCCAAACTCCAGTTAATATTTCTGTACATTTAGGCCAAGTATGGGACGAAGATGCTGCTGGAATTTTTCCCCTTGGACTTTTTTTTGTTAGTTTCCCGGAGGGAAATCTATCATAATTTTGAACCATGTGAATTCTGAGGCTAAAAGGATTAAAAATAGTGGGTGTTTTTTTCTGTGTAAGTTTTGAAAGATGAGTTCCCAAGACAATCAGTGTTGAAAGTTTTCAGGAACACATAGGTCGTACTTTTGCAAAAGGGTTTTAAGAAGGGCGCCGATTTACGTTTCTGCTGGTGGTTGCGGACTTTATCACAATCGCACGCAGTCTTCTCACTGGTATGGGATACGAGGTGTCTAATGTCAATGCGACCTAACGGTTCCATCCATTTTCATCCACTTATCCGTTACCGTGTCGCGGGTAAAGCAGTCTCTACGACCGCCACCCACATCACATTGCACCGTACCAACCACCCTGTACCTTCCTGCGGGTAGTAAGTTCACTGGAAGGTACCAACCGCCCTAACCGGGAATCAAACTTGCCCAGGAGGTGACTCACCTAACGGTTCCAATAAAGAAAAAAAAAACCAAAATCCATAATTCGACACCATAGCAAGGATTGAATAGAATACCAGGCGGTAACCTGACAGCCAGCATTTCTGCATTTTTTTGCCACAAAGTGTAGCGGTTAGCACACCGGCCTCAGAAGCAGAGAGTCCAGGGTTCGATTCCCAGAGAAACCACATGCTTGGTGCCAGCCTGTTACAGCAGATCTGCTGTTAACACAAGAATATTTCCCAAATATGGGATTAATAAAGTTCAAATTATTATTATTACTATTATTGTTACCCGTTATCACCATACAGTCTCTGTGTTAATAGGTAGCGGGAGGAGGTCGTCATTAGCAAATAAATTACAAGTTTAAGCTGATACACAAGGATGCTCGGCACTGAAAACTCAAAATGTTCTTCCCTTCTGCTCACTAACAGAGCAGCAGACCGTGACCAACACACAGACAAGAACCAAATACTCTAAGATACTTTATTCGTTAAAGGCTCAAATTCTCTGAACACATTTGTTTCGTAAGCGCTGGTTTTTGTAGGACTGAAGGCTGCAGTGAATT
>NC_024307.1:2752068-2785091 GCF_000523025.1 Cynoglossus semilaevis | reverse complement strand
TGCTCAAGGCCAATATCTTTAATGCTCTGATCATCTGGCGGAAGAAAAGAATGACGCTCCGGTGCCAGAGATCACGCCGGCGCTCAGTCGACCTGCGCTGCGTTGTTTTCCTGAAGCCGATCTTGATTTGCCAAATACCGCAGTAATGTTGTTAATATCAGACGGTGTGTTTGCATGTTAGCAGCGTCTAGACCCTGTCTTCAAAGAACAGTGTTCACATTTGATGCTTATTAGTCTTTCCAGCTGATAAAAGACAGATGGTTTACTCAGCTTGGTGTTAAAACTGTGATCATTCACTGGCTCTGCTGGTTTTTTTTTTTTTTTGTTTTGTTTTTTGTTTGTTTTGTTTTTTTCTCCTCCTCTTCTTGTCTTGCTTTTTTTCTGTGGCAGAATAAACAAAGACTTTTGAGTCGGGCCAAACAGCTGCTCGCTGCGGCTTCATATTTTCCCAGCCGATATGTGTGCAAACAATTTCCACCAATTAAAGCACAGAAAAACAAGAGTTTAACTAATACACAGTGAGTTTGTTCAGATGTTAAATGTATGTCAACATGACATCTCTATACGGCTTTTTTGAACGATGCTAACGCTTTTTGGAACTCGTGCTTTTGGAGCTTCTGCTTGTCTCGTCTTGTCGTAAACAAACAGTGATGAAACTTTTTGAAATACGGGCCACAACGGGTCCTAAGATTTGACGGGGGAGGGGGTTCAGGAGCAGGTAGATGGAACGTTTGTATGAACTAAGATAAATGACATGTAAAAGCTAAAATGCTAAAATGCGTTTAGCCTTTTCAATCTGTCATCCCAATGGAGAAATACGAGCATCGCAGGTAAAAGGCAGAAGTATAATGATAGTTTTGATATTGATATTTGATATAATTTGATATTTGATATTTGATATAATGATATTGTATGATGTACAATTAGACTCATGAATGAACCAGTTCATCTTTAACTGGCCGTAGATTCTTTATATTAGGGGTCCCCAACCCTCGGTCCAGGGTACCATTTGGTACTGGTCCACAGTGACAAAATATACTTCAGTTTTACTAATGTACTTCATTAATGTACTTCCAAAATAATCCAGTCATGTCCCTTTACTGTTTTCATTCAAAGATAATCTGTCAATGTTTCAAAACAACAGGTCAAAGGTCATTCAGACTCTAAGATACTAACAGAAGAAAGTCTAAAAGATGGTTTTATTTTAGAAATTTAATGACCCTTCAACCATGGCTTGGTTCTAAAGGGACTGCAGTAACGGTTGATAGCGGCCGAACAGAAACAGTTACATTATGTACGAGCATGTGGGCCTTCCAACGTCAAGTCGGCAGAAACACCATGTGCAAGTGTGGGAAACAAATGTGTAGAATGAAAACGCACCGGTCAGCAGAACGCGGCGTACAGTGTAAGTACTAGGTGGTAATTCTCAAGTTTTTAATTTGAACTGAAACTCAAAGAAAGAGAAGAGAAAACATAAAGGCAGGAAGTCAGAGGAGCACAAATGTGCGTGCCGTGTTCGGAGCTCCCAACACTGTAATCAGCTAGCTTCACAGTAATCATTTTTTTCGGGTCGACTCCCAGCTTGTTTTCAGGGGGCTGCCTTTATTGTGGGGGTTCCAGATCTCTAAGGAGAGACGACGTTAAACTGAGCGGGTGAATGACAGCCGGCAATCAGTGGAAACCAGGGGGCCCCGTTCCCTAAGTGTTGCCAAAAATAAAGCTCAGTTAAAAGGAGGATTTACAGGAAAGCTACCACACACACACACACACACACACACACTGAGGATATTAAAGTTAGAAGCAGTCAACCCAATAATTACATTTTTGGTTCAATCCCAGACTCAGTTTCATGAACGTCCAGCGTTTGCACCTGTTCTGCCTCAGTTCTCCAGTCCTGTGTGTCCTGACGTGCACCTTTCACCGTGAACTATTTTCATCCTGGAAATAAGTTACTCCTAAACGCCGCCTACATTATTCCTTCAGAGGGAACAATAAAAACTCCCATCATGCATTTAGTGTATATGGCCTCCACCAGGCTCGGCAATCAAAGTTCACTGCCTTCACATTCCTCCATGTTGGCGCTGCTAGTCCGTGACCTCTGCGTGGCACCTCTGCCAGGAGTCCCTGAGGTTGTGAAACAGCAACATATGTCGACATCATGACCGAGGAGAACCCTCGTGAACGTACTCCAACTCTTCTTCTCTGAATTTCTATCCTACGCACGACCTCTCGGTTCCTGCTGCGAGAGAAGATGAGTTCTTCTTCTAAAACACCTGTTTCAACTTGAAAGGAAATAAATGTTTTTATATATATATATGTTGGCCTCAAAGGAAAGTCAATCCCTTTACTTTTGAAATGTGTCATAACAAGTATATTACAACTGCGACTTGTCAAAACTTAAAATATGGGTTTAATTAGAAATTATAAAGTTGATACTAACTATATTTATAGTTAGTATCAATTTGGATTTGGAAATTTTATATCTTCCTTATATCACGGCAAAACTAATCTAGCAGGACTGGGTTAGCTAGGTCACTAGGTCCTTAATTTCACGAAGGGAACTCCCAAAAGATTAATAAAGATCTATCTAACTATCTAACTAACTTAGCTTTAGCGTTGACCTAAGACTATGGTAAAAATAAGATCTGCTGTGAGGGTTCACTTCAGGCCTCCTGATGCTCCTTATGGTTTGTGCAGTAAAATGCGAAGATCAAATGTGTCTTTCATTTATTTGAATTCCGAAGGGAAAAAACTGTTTTGTTTTGCGGATGATTTATTTCAAATAAAAAGTCAGCAAAGATTTTATGAATTCTGAAAATACTTCAAGCTGTCGTCGGCATAGAAAAAACAAAAAAAAAACCCTGTCTGCCCCTGCAGAATGTTGCCTTATAAAATACAGAGCCATCGAGTGGCAGATACCAAGCGCTCCTCTGGCTGCAGTGTTAATGAGCAACAGCCGCCAAAAACGCTCTGCTCATCACTGGGTTTCGCACATTTTGTCAGTCTCAAGGTACGGCCTGAAAAACATCTTTCCAACGATATCAACAAATTGAAAAAAAAAAATTTAAAAACGTTTTTCTGATCTAACTGACTCAGTTTTGATCAAGCTCGCTGACAAATGGCTACTTAATTTGTCATCAGGCTGTTCCTGCTCTACTGTTCACAGCATTAACACATGCACATGTTTCATAGACACGAATAAGTTGGGAAGGACGGCCACAGTAGGGAAGACAAAACATCTGCAGCTCTCAGCGCTCCACACGGAAATCTGTTTTAGCATTTTTTTTTTTCAATTGTTCCACAACCAACGTCTCTTTACATCATTGTTTTTTTTTTTATTATTATTATTTAAACACATTTACAGACGTCGTTGAGTGAGTGACATTTTTATTAACGCTAAATGGATTAGCATGTGCGGTTTCGTCTGATCTCCAAGATCCTCAGTTGGTGTTGAATAATGGGTAGGACCAGGACTGGTATTGCGACATCCTGTTTTTAAGAACACTGAGTCGTCATCAGTAGCTAAGCGGCTAATGAATGGGGGGGGGGGGGGGGGGGGGGACTGGGCTGAGTCCAAAATCTGTTCCTTATCTGTCATTCCTTACAAAAACCCCAGTTCCGCCTTAATTACCAGAAAAGGGCGAGGATAAATTCCTTTTATCAACTGTTGTATGTAATCAGTTCTGCACAAAAACAAAGTTTCCCATGAATAAACACATTTTTGAAAACATAGCAACACCTTAATTACACATGGTGAAACATAACAGGATAGACCAGTTTATATATATATATAATACGTGTTCTTCAATCTGTCACTGTTAGACCATATATCAACAGAACATAGTTCATATAAATAAAAAAAACATTAAAAACTTCTTACATATCTGTCACAGCCAGGTGAACAGAAAGTGAGCGGAGCTTTAGCTCCTGTAAGCATTTCTACAGTCAGACAGTTGAGCAGTAATTCCATGTTTCATTTAAACAAAGTAATACTCACTGTTTACTTCTACTCATGAGGACAATATGACACCGAACTGCAGTACTACAATACACTACACTGGCTGACTGGTACGCAGCTTGTTGTCAGATGCAATAGAATATTGGAAAAAGGAAGTACTGTAAGTGGCGCTTTGGCCCAGAGGCAATGTCTCTGTCATTGGTGTGGAACCCCAGGGTTCACCTCCTGGGCAAGTTCGAATCCCGGTTAGGGCGGTTGGTACCTTCCAGTGGACTCACCACCCGCAGGAAGGTTTGGTACGGTGCAATGTGATTTGGGTGGCGACTGCTGCCCCCGCGACCCGGTAACGGATAAGCGGATGAAAATGGATGGATGGATGGATGGAAGTACTGTAATGCCGCATGCTGCCGCATTGGTATAACAGTATTAATTGGTATTGGTATTAGTTCATCTCGACAGATAGCCTAAACTGTCCAATCTAAACCTACGAACCATACAAGCAGAATCAAGGACTGAAGAAACTCATATTCCACCACTGATTACATTTTCCAGATAATGTTTTCAAAATACTGAGGGAGTCTTGGTGAAACCAAAACCAAGACTTGAAACGCTCTCGCAGTCTTTGAAAAAACCTTTATGGGAGTTTATTGCGTTGGCTGCTGCTTTCTAACAGCCAGTGGCTAAAAAAAAAAGGAAGAAACTAACAGACAGTAAATCACAGAACATGGAGCCAACATTTAAATGTAGTAAGCAGTAGTTTCCACTTCGTTCCCAGCCGGTTGCATTACAAAACACAAGTACGACCCAAACAAATAAACAGTGTTTTGTAAGTCGGATCTCAGCCATGTATTCAACGTGTTGTCTTCAAAAATATCAGAAATTTTCCCAGGCTTAATTAGCCTAATTTATTTATGATTGATTGATTCACTTAGTCTCATATCATAGAATAATATCGGCCGACCGATATTATAGACCCGGTATTAGCCTCATTAAAACCCGATAACGCAATGCCTCAGTTTCGCCAAATAATGTGTGCTCTAAAAATAGTTTTGGGGAAAAACTGCTGTTGATGAAAATGAAGGTCACTAGATAAATTAATTTTGTATGCAGAATGCTGGTGCCAGAAACTCATGCAGTGGTTTGTACAGAGAAATAAATAAATAAATATTACCAAGGCGCTCAAAATGTTTCAATTCAAGGGGGGCAGTGAAAAAAATTCTGTCCCCTAGAGGGGGTATGGCAGAAAATAATTGGAAAAAACACAGCTTTAACCCATCACCTTAGTGAGCAGGTGGCACTAAACTTCCTTAACCAACAGGCTACCTCTGCCCCGCTATATCGGTATCAATTGATATCGGAATCAGAAATTGTTTGGACAATATTAGCATATCGGATATCGGCAAAACTGCTGCTCTGTCGTAGTCCATCTCAAAATGCGTGAAAACAGTCAGGGGACTTTGGTTCACTCCGAGTTGGACAAGCTCAGGTCTGACTGCTGGCTGAATGATTTTAGGTGATTTTGATAGGAGCCTAGAGACAAAAAAAAAAAAAAAAAAAATGCCCAAAGCCAACGATGGAATATTCTCTATTTTATTATAATACTCACATCTGTAAAAACTCTTCCAGACCCACACACACCAAGTAATTTGGAAATCTGGAAAGTCGCTACACGGTAAGGAAAAGCCTCTGGAATCAAATCACCTCTGCATATATTTTTATATATTTTATTCACAGTCACATTTGGGAATAACCTGACAACTCCCCAAATCTCAACTGAAACATTCGTAGACGTTACAAGGCTGACTGTGCTACTCTATTTGGGCGTGCGGCCAAATGTGAGCTTTTGAGGATGAAAACGTTCATTTTTTTTCTCTACTTTATCTTTATTCTCCAAAGACACCAGTTTGACTTCAGTTTAAAAATAATTCCAAGACAAAGTTCACTCCATGATTAATGATGTATTTTTACTTCTGGTTAGTCAGGCAAGAAATCATCCCCACTGGGTTCTCCGACTTTACCTCAACCAGTAAATTTTCTAACACGACGACCACAGATCACTTCTTTCCTCTAATTTAACTAAACAACAGCCTCGGCCGTGACTCTCAGTGTCTTCACAGCCAGAGAAGGACGGACTTCAGTGGGTTACATAACCAGAGGTCGAATCTGAGTTAAAACAGTTTTGTTTTTTCTGAGAAGTAGGATGGTAGGTAAGAGTTTCTGACCCATTACTGGTGAATTACGCGCCTTACAACCTCCCCCGCCCCTTAGGCTGACTGACACCAGGGAGATGGAGAGCGAGAGACCGGGAAACAGGCAGGTCATTAATTAAATAAATGAGGCAGAGAAATGTACATCTGCAGCTTCCTTAAAGGAGAGCCGACCAAGAAACAAATCATATTCAAACCATACAACACATTTATAAAAATTTGTACTGGTGTAAAATGGTAGAAGACAGAAGCAATCGCACACAGAGCTCAGGTCATGAGTAAACAGATTCAGATTCAACCAATCAGAGCAGAGTTTAGGTGAATTACCTCCTGACCCACTGTGTCTCAATGTGCTGACAACAGAATAAAAGTAAGAAATGAAACCCAATTAGCTTCTAGCTTTATAAATATAGATACATATTCCTGGGGAGCAGAGGACAAACTCTGGATAAGGGATGTCTGGTATTAACTTTTTTCCGATATCCGATATGCCTATAATTATTATACTTAGGGAGAGGACAAACTCTGGATAAGGGATGTCCGGTATTAACTTTTTACCCATATCCGATATCCAATATGCCAATAATGTCCTTATACTTTGGACAGAATTTCCGATTCCGATATCAACCAATAATAATATATGCATATGCTATTTGGGTTAAAGGCAAAAGACAGCCAAGAACTGCATTATCAGGTTTTCATTATCATGGAAAAAATGATAATAATTCTAATTGATATTACATAATTATGCTAATGTTATGCCAATAATATCGGTTGACTGATAATATGGGACTCAGGAGTGATCCTCCTCTCTTCGTCAAATTACAAAACCTGATGCTCTCACAACTGAGACGCAGGCTTTGCTATTTAACAAAAAAAAATCTTAAACTGTCCCTTTAATCCTGGAGAACGTCTTTATGTATGTCGTGTTTTCTTTTTCAGAGTTCAGCTGGCATAAATGTCTCCACTAAAGCCACCTGATCTCAAACTTATTCTGCAGCGCCCCCTGCCCAAAATCACTGTATTTACCCATATTGCTTTTTAATTTTAATAACCTTTATAATTAAAAAAAAAAAAACTACAAAATGAACTCAATGAGAAAATCTGCATTTTTTTTTTAGCCTGAGATGAAAAGTAAATATTAAAAAATGATATAAACAATGTAATTCACTGCACCCTTTGCTGACCCCCCCCCCCCCCCCCCAGTCTGGGACCCACTGATTTATGAATATTTTGATTTTAATTTCTTCTCTTCTACGTGGGTAGACTTATGATTTACCAATAGACAGTGGCCCCTAGTGGGATGATTCAAAGATGAGTCTTCAAATCTCACGTTCCTTGTCCTTGGAGCCGAGCCGTTCTCAGATCGACTCCTGAATCGACGGGAGGGAGGAAACGACCTGGGAACATCGTTCGATAATCGTGTTTACCTTGGACGACCTGGAGAAAAAATCTTTCCTACCATTTTGGCAGGAGACGACGATGGACCCTGCAGAAGTGTTCAACAATATTATCACGCAGTCCTGCGGCCCATCTGTGTTGTGGTGATCTGTGTTGTGGAATGAGGAGATGATTGGTATGTTTAGCAGAAATATAAACAACTGAACGTGCAGCGGCGTTAGCAGAGCGGCCCACAGACGGATGGTGTGAATCGTGACATTATCTCTGACAAATCGTGGTTCACTGCCAATGTTTTGGTGCTTACTGGATTTTTCCAAGGATTTTAAAACAAGACAGTTTAAAGAGGACAAGAGTAAAGTATATCGGCCTCTTCAGTCTGGACGAAATCCACAACCCAGCAGCGTTAATGGATCACATTATTAAAAAGCAATACTCTCCCTCTTTTCAGTGTCTAAATACTTTATTTGTCTTCTTCTCCAAACTGTTTTTTTCCGCCTCTTTCGTTGGAGGATTTTTGTGCTGATTGTGCGTTTAAACACTGCTCTGTTTAGGCTCCAGCCTAATTTCAAATCCAGTTGAGGTGTTTCCAGTGTTTGTTCAAAGCCTCAAACAAATCCCCTGGAAGTTCCAGCTTTCTCTTAAATCACAGCAGAGACAACAAAGACAAATGTTTCTGCACATGGCCGACTGGAGACGGGAAGAAGCTTAGACTGACAAAATATATAGTTCATGCTTGGACGACGAGGTCAGAACCCACCGGACAAGAACAATATGGTATATGTTACGTCAAAAGCATCTGAATAATTGTCTGCGTAAACATTATGTTTCCGCTCGTTCTGTCCGTTTCACAAAAAGAGTTTCAATTTGACATGAGCAAACTACAGCCCGTGGGCCAGATATGGCCCGCTGGGCTTGCTAAACTGGCCCGCCAAACATTGGTATGGTGTATGGTAAGGACAGATGTCAATCTTTCTGTTTGATGCATTACATTTTTATCGACTGTAATTTCTCTCGATGCCACTAGATGGCAGCAGACATCAAAGGTGCGAAATTATCTGCGAAAATGTAGGTTTATTCTCATACATTTTATTTGAATTATTTCGCCCAGCATTCTTCATCCAACCAATTCACAGTTGCGATTTGTTGAACCTAATTTTAGCCTGTTAGCCAAAAAGTTTGTCCACCTATGTTAGATATTTACATTTATACATTTAGCAGACACTTTTTATCCAAAGCGACTTATAAGGGGAGGATTAGCGATCAAGGATGTAGAAGAATCGAACCTAGGACACCCTGCTTCCGTGTAGCTAACCGCTAGACTATGGAACCGACATGTAAGCGCAGGTGCTGGAAATCAGTCAAAATCAATCAAACAGTAAAACAGTAAACTGTGGTTCAGTGGGTGGAGTTGCTTGTTCCTGTTCAAGACGCTCACAGCGGGTGATACTAATGCCCCAGGCACAACTTTTGACTTTAACGCGCAGAAGGAATTCGTGTTCCTGTTCAAGACGCTCACAGCGGGGGGATAGTAATGCCCCAGGTACAACTTTTGACTTTAACTTTTGACTTTTAAGAAGGAATTCAGGAAAGCATTCACTTTTGCACTAAAGTCATGAGACATCAGACTAAAATATGTCTGATTTCCGTGGAAACCTGTTCTGTAATTAGATATTCAAATAAACAACAAAATGGAAAATGGATAAAGTAATACCAAAGAAATGCCCCCGGAAAATGATCTCAACATCATTAAATACCTACAGAGAACCCGTGAGCATTTGATTTCCTGAGTCAGCTTAAAAACACATCACTGTAAAACCGATGTTGTTCAAAGCTCATCGGAAACTTTGGACGTGGAGCGTGATGCTCTCATTGGCTTAGACTGAGGATGTCATCATCACACCATCTAATTCCAGTGCAACTGTGTAATCAACTCATTTCTACTACTTCCATCACATCACTGGAGAATGACTTAGTAACAGGACCTGATGCATGCGAGAATACAGATAAATGGGCAGGATTCCTGGTACGCAGCCCACAAAATCTTAAAAAAAAAAAAAAAGTATGAGCCGCTCTTGAGTTTGTCGTTATGACTGTGTCATGACTAAGTATTTTATTATTATTTTCTCAAGCGAATACCTTTGTCTACTTTTGTTTTTAGCAGTAAACAAGCAAATACAGTGCAGTAAATTGTTTATACTTTGATAAATAAACACCTTGATATTCTCTCAGCTGGTGTTTCACATTTGACATCGTTCAATCCACAGGCACCTCATCCATCCTTGGTAGCGGCCGTGGAGCAGATGGAAACACTACATATCTGATTAATGACTGTTTCTGCAGATCCGTCAAGTGATGAGATTCTGGAAAGAAATATCAAATACTGTAGGTATTTGATATGAAACACATTTTCAAATGTCGGCTTCAAAAAAGGGCAAATACTACAGAGTATAAGCACCAGTACTACAATAACAGTGGCTAGTACGACCAGTAGGTGGTTTTCAAAACAAAACAAAAATGTACTTCGACAACTGTGTCAGTATAATGTATAACATGCTACTGAAATACAAGGGCTAGAAATAACAAGTGTCACAAAAAAATAGAGATGAATGAGAGATGATTTTTTTTTATCCACCAGGGTGACAGCTACAGGCCTCAGGTTATGATAAGTTTCAACTCAACACCTGCTGGGAGCTGCGTGGCTTCATGAACTCAATTATCTGGTTCTTATGAACGATGACAGGTCCGTTTCAGTGGCGCTTTGGCCCAGAGTCAATGTCTCTGTCATTGGTGTGGAACCCCAGGGTTCACCTCCTGGGCAAGTTCAAATCCAGGTTAGGGCGGTTGGTACCTTCCAGTGGACTCACAACCCGCAGGAAGGTTTGGTACGGTGCAATGTGATTTGGGTGGCGACTGCTGCCCCCGCGACCCAGTAACGGATAAGCGGATGAAAATGGATGGATGGATGGATGGCAGGTCCGTTTCAGGAACGCATTTGTCAACTTTTTGGTTCTATAGTGGACCCCCGAGATACGAGTTTAATCCGTTCTACAACAGCAGTCGTGTCTCGATTCACTGGTATCTAGATCGAGAGAGAGAGAAAGGGGAAGAGAGAAAGAAAGCGACGGGTAAAATGACCAGTGAGCGAGACGGTTGAGCACTAACTAGATGTTTCCTCGTATCAGGAGCGAAATCTTGCAGTAGTTGTAGACTCATAACATGGAATAATCGTATTTCGGGAAGCTCGTACCTAGGGGGTCTATAGTACTTCTTTTTCAGTACTTCCTTCTTTAGCGCAGAACTTGGACTGAGATACTGTACCTGCTGAGGCCAGACCTTTTGTTTGTATTTTCACACTGTTAGAGGGCACTCTAGGCTTGTGTACCAGTATCTGCTACTCCTGTACACTGATAATTTACATGTTCCTTATTTACACACCGACAGTCACTAGAGGGCACTGGTGCGACTTATACCCCAGAGCGACTTATAGTCCAGAAGGTACGGTAGTATCTACCTTGTTTGTTTTTTTGTTTGTTTTTTTTTACCAATGTTTTTCATAGTGCAGTTCACTTTCATTATAAACCAATGGCTATAAATACTGTTGCTTGTTTTCACTACATGTCTTTGAGCCAGAGTTGGAACAATAAGATTTACTGTTAAGTAGGATTCTCTCTGCTGTGAGGTAGCCGTGGGGCCGAGGTTTATCTGAGGAGGACGACGTGTCGTTGCCAAGATGACTGTCAGATTAGCAAATGGCAAAAAGCAGCCAGACTGTAATTTCATCTGTCAAATCTGGCAAAGGCTAATCTCCGCTAACACTGGAGCATTATAAAGACAAATGAGATAGTAAAAAAAAAAAATTACAATAGTCCCAAAAGCTCTATAATTCCGCAATTGTAGTATCAGTATCAGTGACAGTAAGTAATAAATACAGCTGTTGTTAACATGGCGTCTGCGGGATGATGTCATTGACAGAGACAGGCCCGCCGCAGAGCTGTGGTTTTAATAATGTGAAAAAATGGAAGTTTATACAGATTTCAAGCATTAGTGCCTGGTGTGTCGTAAATCCTTCAGCCTTATCAACGTTCACATGAATGTTGAAAGTCCAAACAGAGCGGCGTGCTGTTATTTGTGGACTCACACGTGCCGTTGGACCACGAGGTCTCATTTTGGTGGCATTTTGAAGAAATGTTAAATCTCAACATCACAAGGTCAGGGTTTGAGGCCTGAAGCAACCACACTGGTCTCTGCCTTTCCAGTTCTCAGGGTTCCTTCTCTTTTCTCTGCCCATATGTTGTGAATTAGATCAGAGTCTCCTCCTGATGGACGTGGCCCAGACGAGGCGTTCATTCATTCCCCGCTGAGATAGTCGAGTGGAAAGTCTGCGTCCAGTTAGGCTGTAGAAACGCTGGCGGACCTAACCTGGCTGGTGAAGATCAGAGAAAGAAGTGGGTCAGCAGCAGTGATACCACCCCACCCCACCCTGTCCCCCTGATAATATGGCACAACAGTAAAGTAGGATGCCCAAATAAAGCAGAAAGACTCCTTGACTCCTTTACTTCACTGTTTCCTCCTGGGTTCCTCTCCACTTAACCGTTTATTGGCACTTATTTATTTACATGTTGGCCGTGACAGGCGTTTCCTGCTACCTGTTGCTTTTGTTACCAATTACTGCCCCAATTTGTCGGCCACTAAGGTTATGTAAGATGGGGTTTCCTTGCCGACGTGGTGACAGCTTTATGACCTTGTTGTGAGAGGCACAAATGAGAAGGTGACAGATGGTTGACGTCATAAACTGTGTCCGAGCACAGTTAGGTCTCGCCTGATACCAAGGTCTTGGCACCGAATACACTGCCTGAAAAAAAAAAAATGTACGTGTCAAAGTGGGGGTGGCGGACTGACGATAGTCCCAAAAAATTCAAAAAAATTTGGGAACCCCTGGATTAGAGAACCATTGTGTGCAAATTGGGCAACAAAGCCACCAACAAACCTAGAGAGCACAAATATCAGCCCAGAGGAAGCAAGCTGACATTACACATTGGTCATATTACCATGATTAGTTGCGATTAATTATGATCTCAATTAATCTACAGCAGCCCGGTTAAATTGTTTTAAATTTTGTTTAAACACAACATTCAGTCGGTACAGGAAACCCATTTTATCCTTTAAGAATTGAGGCGACTACACAGGTTTTATTTTAGGAAGTTGCCCCCCCCCCCCACACCTCCCGACTCACCCGCCCTCCCACCAGTACTTTTATTACTACTACTTAATAATAACCAAACTGGTATGGTTTGGATTTTTAGATATATAGAATAATTGAACCTCTGTGTGTAAAACTCATTTCAGAATTTATGGTGCCCTTGAGCAACCCCTCAAGGCATAAATGTACACAGCAGGGGGTGGCAGTTTGACACTTCCCTCAGACACAATAAAGTAAGAAGTAACACCTCGACACTAACCTTTAATTTATTGAATCTGTTAGCTCCATGCTAAAGTGAGAAGGATTATTTTTGTGAAATTGCGTCACAGGCGTTTTTTTTTTTTTTTTTTTTTATGTCTGCTGGCCAGAACTTTAAAATGCTGTCCTTGGAAATGTTGATTCAAAACCTGTGGTTGGCAATGCTTATCTGGTACAGTCCCTTCTAATAAACTAATTTCTCGACTGTTTTTTTTCGGTTTCCAGCGGTCGTGTGTTCATTCGTCAGCTCGTTCCAGTCAGAACAGAATCTAACGGCTCGTGAAAATACATCTTAAAAACTAGACGTACATAAAACAGAACAGACATAATAACACGCACGAAGGGAGATCTGCTAATTCTGAGATAATCCCAGATGTCTCTCTCGCTGCTTCCCTCCACGGCTCTAACACAGGGAGTACTCACTGGAAGCAGAACTGTAATTTCATATCTGAATCTGATGGTGAACCACAGAGCAGAAACTATCTGTGCATGTCTGCATTTCTCCACTTACATGATGGCTGCTTGATGTCTACACGGCCATGTGGCAACACTTACGTTTTTCCGCTGGTGCGAGAAAATGTAATGCATTTTTTTTTACTTTCCACTTCACGGCGTTGAAGGCACTGCGGTTGACCAGTCAATACAGAGACCCGGACCTGTGTATTTTGAAAATGAGTTGTTTACAAAGATGCAGTAATGGTAGGATGCCTTCAAAGTCAAAGTACTCCAACAGTATTCCAACGGGATTTCTGTACTCCTGCTGTCAAGTGTATTTAACTTTAAATATCATTTGCCAGTCGTAGGAGGTTACTGTTGGTTCCTGAGGTTCTTTGCAAGGGTTTAGTTTTGTATATTTGAGTGATTATTTGAATCGAGGTCAGACAGATTCACAGTGGGCCCAAATTAAAAACTGGTACGAGGTCATGGGACAAACTTAATGTTTATATACAGTATATAAAAAAAAATCGATGGAAATTGTGCATGTTTTCCTTTCTCTCCAGATACGTAATATAACATTTTCAGTTTGAACTGAAATTTTAAAAAAAAGGGTTTTTTTTTGTTTCTCTATTTGGGAGTAAGGTGTTGGCTAGGTGTTGGCTGAAAAACGGCTACATTGCGGCTTTTTGATAAGAACATTCTTGAATTTAAAAAAATTGTAGGTTAGCGACATTGACGTTGATTCTTGGGCGGTCCTGACTTCCTGCTGCCTCCAACCTACTTCCCTTCGTCCTGCGGCTCCTGCTGCCGTTTGTTTATACAAACGTTTGACTTCGTCTCCACTCCCCAATGGTTTGAATTAATTTAAATCACATTACGACCTGAATACATGAGTGTAAAATAAATGATGACACAGATGTTACGTTCATGGGTTTTGTGCCCCCCCCCCTCCCACCCCCCACCCCCGAGGATCTATCTGTGAGGATCCAATTTAAATCCACTTCATACTGTTTATATGTGGAGATCCATTCAGGACCACTTCATCACACACACACGCGCAGATTTACGGTTAATTTGGAGTTTCCAATCCTTTGAAGTCCAATCCGTATTTCATCAGAACTGCCTACACACATAAACACACACACACACAAAGGCAGAAAAATGACCAAAACAAAATGGTTCTGGCAAGAAAGGTTCATGGAAAATAACATGTCCACATGAAATATTGACCGAAGATTTAAAAAAGAGAAGACAAAGACAAAACTCCGTGGCTGGATTTTATCGTGTGAAACAGATTTTTCACATTAACACCTTCATTGAAAAACGTGCTGCTGTACGGAGACCAGTCCTGGTCCAAGTGAGTCCAGATGAGCCAGCGTTGATTTCAATTAATAACTTTAATTACACTGAGAGTTTGCAGGCCTTCGTGACAGATAAAAACACTGTTTGTTGTTACCGTGGATGTTTACTCATCGATCCTGTCAGAAAACCAACAACAACTTAAATTAAAAGTCTTGTGCGTTTTGTCAAAAGTTGCTAATTCAACAAAATTGAAGTGCGAAATTCCAGTGCCCCAAATTTAGCCTTCAAATCGTCAAATCGGTAAGTGTTCCGTCACGAATACAAACTATGAGATATATATAAAAAATCACTAAAGTTCAGTCACTTCTATGAAGTGACAGAATTAAAACACATTGAAAAATGTTTTTATTTCTACTGCACTTTGACTAAGAGACGCAACAACACATTTACAAATAAACATCATTTATGTGTATTCTTCCATGCCGACCCCCTCCCTCCACCCCCCTCGACCCCCGCACCGGCAAATCTATATTTACAGGACTGTATTCACAATATTATGATTGAATGTGCCTTTGGTTTCTCCCCTCCCTTCCTTCCTTCCTTCCTGCCAGTCTTTCCCTGCAATCAGAGCTCACCACCTCCACCTGTGCCTCCTCTGCAGCCAGTTTCTCTGTCTGGTCGTTGGCCTCATGTCACGCACCTGTCGTCCTGTCGTTACCCGACGTGCTCCACCTGTCGCCTGCCTCCTGAGGGAGTATAAAAGTGCCTTCACCTCCGTGCTGATCTGTTTAGTCTTTGCTCCTGTTGTTGTTGTTGTAGAGTCACTCTCTGTTCTCTGTGTGCTTATTTATCAACGTTGTCTGTTGTGGTTCTGTTTGTGGGTTTTGGGTTTTTGTTTATTGTCAAGCGTTGTTGTTGTTAGCCTGACATTTGAACATTTATAATGAAGCCTCTTTCTCAGTCACTTTCTATTGTGTGTGGGTCTCAACCTGTGGTTTACAACAACACAGCAGCAGTTTATGTCCTCGTGTCATTAACTGCAGACAGCTGAACAAAATACAAACTAATGAATTACAACAGGAAAAAAATAAGAGATGAGATGAAAATACACTGTGCTCCATCCTAATATTTTTGATCGTTGTACAAGACCCAAACGTTTGCGTTTTCTTCAAAAGCTGCAAGAAAAACAATGTTTTTTTTATTCTTCTTGTGTGTTTTGAAAATTCTCAGCACTTTTTCTTGATCGACATCTGAACTGCGTGTGTGAGACAACTGTTCTCACAATTTAAAATAAATAGAGTGCTAGCTAGATAGATGGACTGTTTTGTCCACTGGCAAAAGAAAAGGAAGATGAAACAGAATAAAAGTTATTAAACGAAAGAAAAATGTTTGATCAGGGATGAAAATTGAAGAACGGTTCTGGTAGAGAATCAACCAGACATCGCCTTACAAGAAAATTCAAGTAGTTTGTTGGGTCAAGTGAGATCTGGATATAAAGATGACGTCAATAACAGACAGACAGAGAGAGGAGGAATTACACACGTCCAACAATGAGCAATCAACCTCCTGTTGTTTCTTTCATAATTTTACCTTATGGAATTAACACAACATTAGTCGATCTGTCAGCTGCCAGTGAGATGTTTGCATCACAAGTAACTATTTTTTACGATTGGCTTTGTGACAGTTTCATTTCCCAGGACAGACTGCACTGCGATCATCTACTCATGTAGCCACTCCAGCATGAGTGAGTGGAATTCTGCCGCAGCGCACTCTTTATTTTGAAGTTGTTTTGAATTAAGGGCTTTTTCTTCAGCACGCCTGTTGTCATCGATGGGTGACTTGAAGTGTTTTTATGTAAAAGTTTCCTTTCGTGCCAACAGCATAAAGTGATTATTATTAATAGTAAAAGTAAAAATATTAGCATAAGCTAAACTAAGGTAGAGTTTTGGCAGGTTCATTGGCAGGAGAAGAAAAAAATACACTAGTAGTTACTGTAACTCATGTTCAGCTGCCTAAAGTTATATAAAATAAAAGCTGTCGCAGAATATCCTTGCTCTCCATTTGAGACCAGAAAACAGCCTGTAATTCGGATGTTGTGATGTCACCGATGATCCTTTGAGTCTATGTTCAAGAGCGTTTTGTGTCCCATGATGACCAGTTGATTGTATTTTCCACCGTCCTCCTCGCTTTCTCCAGGTTTTTAAAGGCAGCTCTGTAGCTGCTAGCTAGCTGATGCAGGAAGTCACGATGCTGTCAATGTTTTACCTGTAGAAGATGAGAAGGATTGAGAACGAGGGAGGGTGCCTTTCTCAGACAGTGGTGAAAATGTGGGCCCCTGCTGGGCCTCCCTCCCCCTGCTTTACCACAGCGGTCAGGTTCTGTGTCCAGTTTAAGTCATTTGCCCCCAGGAATTAGACTCTGCCGACCTCCTCCCGACAGGATGTTGTGCCAGTACTACAGTTGGTGAAAGGACCTGCGGTTTAATGAGCCCTAAATTGACCTCCGGGATTCTCAAGCCCTGGGCACCCTTTGTCTTTTTAATGGCTCGATTTGAGTCGACCATGTCTGTGACCACTTGTATTGAGTCATGGCTCACTACTGCTGTGTGACTGGTCATAATTTGAAATAGGCATGTTTGATTCTGGCGTTATTTAGCGACCAAAATGCCACCTACTTTTTTCCCATGACCTTGGTAAGTCGAGCAACAATTCTTCCTGCTGCTCAAAACGTTTTTTTTTTGTTTTTTTTCCTCACCCATCAACTCAAAGCCTGCCATTCTAACCACTGTTTTGCTGTAATGGTAAAGTCCTAAACAGACTTCCCAGGAGTTAGGCACTTGGTTTCTTGAAGTATTGAATATTGAGGGCAAATTTAAAAGTGGTTCTTATTCTTGACATCTTGAGAAAATGAACAGGTTTTTTTTTTTTTTCGGATCCTGCAGGCTATGTATCAGGGTACACTGACACTAGGACCAGTTGTTTCGTATCGTGCTGAAGCCCAAATCAACCTCTAAATATACCATTGTTTCCCAAAGACTGGGTTGCGACCCTCAGGTGGGTCGCAAGAGATTTTGTTTTGGGTCGCCCTGCATCATGTTTCCCAGGAGTTTACAAATAATGTCTATTGACTTTGGTCGTGAAGGTTTGTTACTGGAAACTATAGGTCCCCAGAAAAAAAGTTTGGGAAACACTGCTATATACCAGAAGTTTCCAGTAGTCACTGGAAGAGAAACCTTCCATGTAGAAACCTACTACGTCCAGTTGCCCTCGATGTAACTTTTGGATAGGATGACTGAGAATCTACCCTGAACGTATGTGGGAAATGGGTGATAAAAAACCCATCACCATCAATGTTACTCCAATGAAATAAGGAAGATTCCTGCCATTTGATGTCACCCATATCACATGTCAACTGCTACTGGTGCTGGGCATTCCATGTGAGTGAATGACTGAATGGAAAAGCTACTGGACATGTCAGCAAATAGAAGGATCTCTGGAGAATTTCTGTTTCTTTACTTTCCCTCTGCCAACAGAAACTGTACTTTTTGTAGTTTAAACAAAGCTGCGAATGTCAACAGAGCATTGATGGTCGGGTTGATTGACAACATTAAATGTGGTTTATGGTTTATTTTTTTTTAACATTGAAAATTCAACTTGTTGACAGTGTTGACTGATTAAGTCACCTATAGTTTATGGTGAGTTCTATAAAACACCGTCATACTTCTGTTGTCTTACTCTTCTCGATCTTTGTGTCCAAGCAACAATCAACACTGTGAGGCACACAGCACTTTCAGTAGTGCAAAGCATGTGGATGATGATTTATTGCTCCAGCTATAAATGTGTGTGTGTGTCTGCGTTTGTGTGGAAGGCATTTCAACAGTGGATATTGTGAGTCACGGAGCACGCGCTGCCCTGGGACCCTTCCTGTACAGGTAGTGGGGCTTAGCAGCTGCTGAAATGACTGTCTGGGACCTCGGCTCCATGGAAAATGTGGGTTTGTGGTTCGTTCAAAAGGACGACTGTGTCAACAGAGGTACCTTTGGTTTCACTGCGGACAAGTTGGTAAAAAATAAAAATCCAAAAATTGAATTGAGCGCCATCAGCGCTAAAAACTCTGCAACTGCAAAACCAGCGACGAAAACGGCTTCACCCCTAGTCCTGGATTCGTACTATAGGATAATTATTTAAAGATCTAACTGACAATTCAGGTCCAGATCTCGCTGGACTCCGCTGTTAATTTCCAATGTCGATAAAAACGTTTCCTGCATGTTAATTTTAATTAGCTTCCTATTAAAAGTCCCTTTTTATTAGCTACATCAATGAAACTGTTTATACGGCTGAATAAGTAGACCTGAAATCATAAAATTAGTGCAAGACCTCATGGACATCGGCCACTGCAGACCAGCACTGCAGAAATCAAGTTCCATTGGTGTGGGGGGGGGGACCAACTTTGTTTGGAGTCAGTGAATCATTGGAAAATATCTCGTACACAGTTCCAAGGAAAAACCAACCTAATTAAGACCAAAGAAACACAGAATATCCATGTAAAATAAATCATGTTTTTAGATCATAATTAACATAGCAATAGCCAGACTTGATGTAGCGGTTAGCATGAAAACAAGGAGGTTGCGTGTTTGAGTCTGACCTTGGATGTGGTCTTTCATTACCCTGTTGTGCAGGTGTGGTCACTGCAACAAAAATGCCCACCGTATAAAGAATGCTGTTTGATTATTAAATACATTTGAGTTCATGTTTGTCGTGTTTGACTGACAGAAAGCTAACTAGCTAACACTTTATCACAACGTAATGACAAGTCCCGTAAGTGGTAAGTGAACGCTAACGACAAAATAATTAACTAAACATTAATTCTAAAGTGAGAGTCATTACTAATATCATCGGTCTGATTATAATAATCGAGGACTGTTAGCGGACCAGACATTTTTGCAAGAACTAAATGAAATCCCTGATGTCAAGTGTTGAAAAAATATGCCAGATGAAATAAAGCTACGTTGTAGAAAAGGCTGCTAAATAAAAGCCTCAGCTTCAGCGTTTGTTGTTGTATGTGGACCAGTGATGGAGTTGAACTGTCCAGTCGTAAAAGTTGTCCAAGATAAATGAGTAGATGTAGAATTAGCGCTGGTGTGCGTTCTGCGTCTTCTGTTTTTCCTGGAAAAACGAAGCTGAAACGAAGGAGAAGACGGAGAGGTTTCACCTGTGACTGGCTAAATAAATACCTGCAATGTCATTTCCTGTAATTCACAGCACAGCACTGCACACTGGGTCAGGCTTGGAAAACTCTAGGTGAGTTTCCCGTTAATAAGATCTTTTCCCCACCTTTGGGCTCACGTCAACATGAAGCAGCGACTTCAGCGCAAACTCAATAAAAAAACCCAGGCTTTAACTTCAACCACAACTCAGAGCAAGGAAGCTGCTGGTGTTTGCTCTCGACAAATAGCAAATATTTGACCTGCTGGGCTTCTTTCAACTTTTGGGTTTCTTAATGTCAAATTAAAGACTTGAGTCAGAGTGCAGTATTTACACGGGATAATGAGAAGCATTCCCTCGCAGTATAGCCGACTGTGAGCCAGCGCTCTGTTCACTGAACTTTAAATCTAAACATGATGTCATGTTTTATACAGCGATCGGCCTCAGATGGTCAGTGAGAGCGGCTTCAGGCTCCCTCCGGGAGAATAAATCTCATGTGGTCATTGAGATTATTCATGCTCTTAAAACACAGCTGAAGTACCAACTGATCCTCCGAAAAAAAATGGGAAACAAAACAAGGCTGTAATGTGTCTGACATGGAAAATATGGGAGGGCATCTATCTGACACCGGTGCTAATGTGGGCTGGGTTTAACAGGCACGTGCGAAAAGGTCAAGTCTGTTGTACGTTATTTCATTAAAAAAAACTTGGATGGTAGCAAAGATTTAGGCTCATTTTCTACGTTAAAACTAGGAAATATAGGGGCGCTAGGAGGAGCTGAGCTCCCATAAAAGGTTAGCCAAAAACAACAACAACAACAACGATGTTTCTATTCTGTTTACCACAAGGGGCGCTGTGGGCTACTTAAATCTCTACGTCTTTACACTGTTACATATGGTAGTTGCGTTTTCACTTGAAACGTTCCACTTTTTCTTTACGAAAAGTCAATAATTTCAATCCTGCCTAGTCGAATCCAAGATTGAATCCTGAATTTATTTTTTTTTCTAGAACTGTTTTGTGCATGTGTAATTATTTTTAAAACCACACAATTTTACTTTGTTAATTCATTTGAAAAACAAAATATACAGAGAACCATTTAAGACCCAAAAGAGCTGACTCTTTCAGAAGAAGAGTGCTGATTCAGCATCTGGGCAAACAAAACATTAGGTCACTGAGATACTTGATACTTTGTTCTACAGTTAAAAACCTGTAGAAATATGGTGGAAAAAAATGACTTCAGTTTAAAAGTCACACATACTGAGGTCACGTCTGAACACTTCTTCATCTGACATATAAAAGACTGGGATTTAGACAAAGATTTGGAAATTATTTGACTATTATATTATGACCTTAAACTACAGGATGTGACCCGTAGAGGAAAATAACAAACTGACAGTGAAGAACTGAAGCTCAGAACATCAGGGCACCAAGTAAGGGCTCTTTGTTCCGCGGAGCTCTGACCTCTGTGGCCACCATGACCATTAAACCATGAATATAGACTACATCATGTTGCTAAGTGGCCCACTTGTGGTTCATCATGGCCGCATGCGGCTCTGGTTTGTCGTGATTAGTCACAGTGTCTGAGGGGAAGGGTCCAGACCACGGGTACTTCTGAAGGACTCGCCAAATAAGTGGGTTCAAGACTTAAACTTGTATCGTAATGTTGTCAATTGTGACATTATTTTTTATTTTGAATTGTATTACAATATGTTTGTAGTGAAGTTTTCTGAAGGACTCGCCAAATAAGTGGGTTTGAGACTTAAACTTGTATCGTAATGTTATCAATTGTGACATTATTTTTATTTTGAATTGTATGACAATATGTTTGTAGTGAAGTTCATGCTATTAGGGACATGTCGTTCCTAATGCTGCCTCCTATGGGTCAGCCTGTGAGTTGCAAAGAAAAGGGACAAACATGATACCTGTCACTATCTACATGTACATGTCAAAAAGATGGTTTTAAAGCATTCGTATTTTCAACATTTCTTGGTGAAGTTTAGTATTATAATGATGTCAAGTTTTTAGCAAAGTCAACTTTTTTATAAATAAACATTGCAAATAAATATCTTACATGGAAACTTGCCAAAAATATCAAAGCCGCAACAAGTTTCCCTTAGGCTGATATTAATTTCCTTTCCACTTCACATCCTCTGATGGAAACACCACTTCCAGATGTGTTTTAATTTCAATGTAGGACATGAAGGGAAACATTCTTCTTATTCATAGGAATCAGTAGTTTTTCTGTAAATCCGCACTGGTTTCATTTCAAAGTCTTGCGAGAAGATTTGTGCAGAAAGGTCGTGGAGTTTCATGGACAGAAAGAAAAACACTGGAACTTTGTTCTGTGGTTCGATGACTCTGCGTTTCAAGATGGTATTTTGAAAAGCAGCATCCGGACAAATTTGGCAAATATGAAAAAGACCATTCAGACTGTAATCATCACAAAGTGCCAGCCAGCGATTTGCTAATGGGTTCCAATCAATAGCCCAAGAGCATGTGAAGAAGTAAAAGTAGCTGAAGACGAGCTCTGTCGTATAAAGATCTTTGTCCAACCACTGAATGTGTCTTTCATCAGGACAGTGCCAGGTCTCAGTGTTCTTGACTCGATGCCTTTGTACCATATTTGTACCATCAAATACCGTCTCAACTACCAGCATGTGTTTAGAGAGGCTTCGACATCAGGTTAGTGGCCCGACTGGTGTCAGAGCGGTTTCAGTGTCGACTAGGAAGATGGGAGAAACACTGACCTCTACCTTTGACGTTTTACTCATTGGTACTGGACATCGGGTTAATGTTCTGGTGGTGACCAAAATGAGGTTCAAAATTTAACTTGCGAGGCCGGATGGTTGAATGTAGAATGCTAGGCAAAATAATTTAAATAAAATGTTCAAGAATAGACCTAAACTTTTAAAGATAACTTGACACATTTGATGCGCCATCTAGTGACTCAAAAGAAAATACAGTGGATTTGTTAGGGATCTCTGATAATATTGGCAAACCAATATTATTGGCCGATATTAGCTTAATTATTTATTATCAGTAAGAATCATTTTTGTTTTTTCCTCCGATATGAAAACCAAATAACGCAATGCCTGAATTTTGTGACCTAAAATAGTTGAAAAGTGAATTATTGTCATTGTGACACAAGTTTCCTCTGCCTTTAACCGAAATGGCTGCATATATCGGTATCGGTTGATATCAGAATCGGGAATTAAGTGTTTTGACGATATCGACAGATTGGATATCGGCAAAAAGTTAATATCGGACATCCCTAATTGTAATGCAGAAAGGATTGACATCAGTCTTTCCCATACCTTGTACCAGTGTTTGGCGGGCTGGATTAGCAAGCTTAGTGGGCCATATCTGGCCCACGGGCCATAGTTTAACAAACAGGTATGAAAAACATTGCTCATTGAAGGCGTTCAAACACTTATTTAAAATATTTTTTACCCGACCAGTGTCAGTTTTTCCTGCCTCCAGACCAAAACCTCTGTTTCCTGTATTATAATAATCCCCTGACTTTTATCCCTGTGATTAGCATGTTTGAAATTAGCATCATAAATTTTATTCTTTTTTGTTTTGTTGGTTAGTTGGTCAGAGATTCATGTCGACGTTGCATGAAATCATTCTAGATTCTCGGAGTCTTCCAATCCGGGAGACGTTGACATTAGAAATCTATACGACACAACAAGGAAGTATTTTCTTTACTTATATTTCAGCCATAACTGAGTTTGAGCAGAATATTCAGTTTCTTTCAGCTCTCCGGGGAGAAATTAAACATCGGCAGCTAATGCTCTCCTGACCAGTTAGTTATTAACTCTGTCCGTCCGCTGATTTATTCCTGGATGGGAAGAGCCAGAATTGAACAGGAAACCAAATCCAGTCCAGGCAATTTTTCTTTGAACGACTGCGCCAACCAGTCGGATTGGGCCGCGAGATTTAATCCAGCCGTCACCAGCCCACAGGCGGAGATTTCAAGTACTTTATTAATCAAACGCTGGAGCTTCGTGGTGATAGATGTGTAAAGATACACCATTGTACTTCCAAAATACATCATGAAGACAGTTAAATGGAGTACATGGTCAACTCGGATAACCCCAGAGCTTTCATGAGCCTCGAGTTATAGGGTGGGATGTTTTATACAGGTGCTTTTTTTTTTTTCTTTTTATTGGAGGCACCAACGCATGGAAGGATTAGTGCTTTCCCATGATCTAAGGAAAGCCGTTAGCCTCTTGTCTGGGGGAGGTCTTTCCTTCCTCACCCTCACCTAACAGCAGCACGGAGTGCCAGATCTTGTCAGAGGGAAACCTCAATCCTCCGTCTGCGTCATCTCTCAAAAGGAGGTTTTAAGGTAATTAGGAAAGAATGTTGGTCATCTCCCGCTCCGTGCTATTGGCTCACAGCTGATTTTTGCCTCATTGGGCAGTGTTGCCTAATCTGGGAGGGGGAAGAAAGAAAGCTTTGTGGTTTAAACAAGAAATAAAAAATAAAAAAGTCATGATTCCTGGCAGTGATCCCTGCAGTGGACCACATCATGTATGGGGTAATACGGAGGTGAGCCTTGTAATCACTTGGTGACTCCATTTTCCAGTCACCTTGAACGCAGCATTAATCGTCCACCGTCCAAATCAAACAGTTACGATTTATGGCCATGTGAAGGCGACCAAGGACCAAAGCAAATGTATATTTGACCGTTTTGGCGACACACCATCCTGACTCAGAAGACTGAGTGAAATAAGACACATTTGACGAGAGCAAAGCTGAAACAAGCCAAGAATAAACACAAACTTTGTTGCTGGATGCCGATTTTCCAAACGAGAGCCAAGGTTTGAGGCCCGGGGGAAGAGGAAGACGTGAAGGCATATTTCCCAGCAGTTCATTTGGCACCAAACTGAAACAAAATGATACGAGTACCCCAGCCCAGTTTGACATCATGTCGTAAGATGCCAAAAATATGCTCTTC
Source organism: Cynoglossus semilaevis (assembly GCF_000523025.1). Taxonomy (NCBI): domain Eukaryota; kingdom Metazoa; phylum Chordata; class Actinopteri; order Pleuronectiformes; family Cynoglossidae; genus Cynoglossus; species Cynoglossus semilaevis. Next base: position 2,760,161 of record NC_024307.1, on the reverse strand, counting down.
TACCGTTTCTGCCCCCCCCCAAAGAAAAAAACTCTTAAATTAATGATTGAGGAAAATTACAGAAAAGAATGCTCTAGAGGTTTCCATGATTCATGTTTTTTTTTCTTCCATATTCATAAAGTCATAATTTCGATGGAGGAAATGAATAATGGTGAGAAGATTTAACCTAAAGTGATGTGTTCTGATGGAAGTGAAGCCAGAAAAGGTCCTGCCTCATTCCATAGGTCAAAGGTCATCTCGTCACTGGGGTTTTAAGGGATTATCAAACTTAACATGATGCAAAGGAAGAAGGAAGGAAAGATGGAAAGAAACAAACTAAGAAGATGTGAAGGAAGAAAGAAGGAAAAAAAAGAATTCCTTTTACAAACTAAGAAGATGTGAAGGAAGAAAAAAGAAAAGTTAAAAAAAAGAATTCCTTTCCTACTTTGTTAGACCAAACTAACAAATGAAAGGAAGACGGAGGAAAAACAAACTAAGAAGGAAAGATGTGACGGAAGAAGGAAGGATACAAGAAGGAAGGAAACGAGGAAAGAAAAAAAAAGGAAGGAAACAAGAATAGAAAGAATGAGGGAAGGAGAAAAGAAAGATACACAAGAATGAAGGAAAAAAGAAAATTTGGAAACAAACAAACTAAGGAATGAAAGGAAAGGAAGAACAAACTAACAAAGAAGGAAAGACTGAACAAGTGAAGGAAAACGCACGAAGGAAGGAAACAAAGGAAGGAAGAAAGAACAAACGAATACGAACAAGTAAGAACGAACGAGGGACGGAGAAAAGTCAATGAAAAAAGAAAGAAAAAATGAAAAAGTAAAGATGGAAGATACAGAGAGGGAAAGGAAGAAAGCCTTGCTTTCTAACGCTGCGGCTCAAACTTCCACAGCAGATGGAAAAAGTGAGCGACTAAAGAGCAAACAGTGGAAAAAGTTCCTGCTATGGTTTGAACATTTCTAATTGAAGCAGACAGTTCCTGACTGCACAGACAAGGATTCCATTTTCTCCACATATTTCACAGCAGACATGGCCGACTCCACAGCCACAGATAAATAAATCAATAACAACCTGTTGGTGCAACACCACCACCCAGTCTGAGGTTTCACAGCCAGGGAGTTTAACACAAAGCAGATTTTTTTTTTATTTGTTTAAAAAGAGACAAAGTACTTGTACTTTGTCTCCTAGAGAGTGTACTTGTTTGATAATTCTTCATCAGACGACAGGACGTGGTTTCAGGCTGACCTGATCTGAACCCTTGTACAGTAATACATATGGTATAACATGTGTATATGTCGATTTAATCCACTTACAGATTAAAATGTTGAGTTTTTTTTTTTTACATTTTGTTTCTGGAGGTGTTTTTGCTGTGGATGGATTATTTTTTTTCCCCTGAGAGGATTTCTCAAAATGATCCCACAATGCAACACCAGTTGATACAATACATCAGGGTCCTTGGTTTACGACATCCTGCACTTGCGCCATCTCGTGGTTACGTCACCATCTCCCATTAATTAATTTAGAAAGTCTTGTTCCAACGAATGGCAACAAAACTTGCAAACTGGTACATACCCCATTAATTAATTTAGAAAGTCTTGTTTCATCGTTCCAACGAACGGCAACAAAACTCGCCAACTGGTACGTACAGGAACTTATGTACAGTATGTTCCAACTTACGAAGATGCATTTACGTCACACCGTAGGAAGGCAACTCCGACATAAGTCGTGAAACCTGGGCGTGTTTAGTTGAACACAACCCTGATGTACTCACAGGAGTTGAAGAAAGACACACACACGAAGATCTTTTTAAACAATTCTTTTATGTTTTTAAGGTAAATCATCAAACATGCCCTGAATTAGCCAGTTTGACGACATGTCAGTGGATTTTGAGTCAATTCTACACATTTTACGGCAACAATTTAAGGAAACCAAAGAAGTAGAGGAGACAAAGTAGCAGAATTAAAACAAAGCGTCATTCCTGTCAACATGACAGTGCAGGATTTCTGTCCGCCTGAAAGAAAACCCTTACCCGTCTTGTTGTAAGAATGCATTGCTTGCTCTTATCAAGTGTTTTTACTCTGGTTGTAACAATTAAAAAAAATTAATTAGACGAAGAATCTGAATAAAACAAACAAACTCCAGTCTGTTGGTTTCTCCACGAACTGTTTGCCAGAACCGTATCGGACACTGATAGTTGTAACCAAAACAAAAATCTTTCAAAAGGTGAAAAAATTCAAAATTAAACAAGAACTCCAGTGGAGATGAAAGATCTAAGATCTTAAAAGTTTGTTTTTCGGGAAGGATTTTCTGTCAGTGTGTCTGGGGGAAAAAACATGAGGAAACATGAGGAAAACAAAAACAAATTCTTGTTTTTAAAAAGGGTTAAAAGGCATTAGGGAGGCTCCGTGATGAATTGGTGCTGCATTCTATCCAGGGGTTCTACTAAGAAACAATTTCTAGGTACAAGCTGCCCCTGCCCCTGATTCAGCCCCTGCTCCTGCTCCTGCCTTGCTTCTGTACTGTAACATCCCATCTGAACATCTGGTTTGAAAACTCTATTTTGAAACCAGACGACAGAACCTCACGCTGACTGCGGTCGTTCCTGCCTGAGCTCACTCTCAGAGAAACGATGTTTTTCCTTTTTCAACTTTCCATCACTCTAGTACGAGGCCTGTCATAACGCACAGATTTATTCGGAGTCTAAATCTGATAAACTGCAAATAAGACCAAGAAAATCACACTGGCTTCAGAAGAAAGTCCAATTCCAGCTCCTCAATCTGTCAGCCGACGGTGCGATTCCTTGAAAAGGTCCAGACTGGCATATCAACTAAATTATCGTTGTGCCGACATTACATAATGTGAAGCCTTAGTTTGAAGCACCTTTGAAACCTGCACTAGAGTTTACACCGGACTGATTTATATTCTTACGTAACTCCTTCCACCGACACAGATCATTAGTCCAGAACATAATGTACACAACGCCAACTCACAACACACTGCTTTCCTACATGGAACCATAACAGATGCTCCGGATTAGATCAGAACCACTTCACAGGCTACGCTAAGCTAAGCTAATGCTGCAGAACAACAGGGTTTTTAGTCCCACTCTAAACAGTTTCCATTAATGTTGGAACAGTAGCTGTTGTTAATAATGCTAACAGTGGTTTGTTGCTGTACGTCTGAACGTGAACCAAAGTTCTTGGCAGTGACAGGACCCACACCAAAGCAGCTAAATGGAACCCAGCCCTCATCCATTAGTACAGTATCTGTTCTTGGTTCACATCAACTCTTCTAAGAAATAAATATAAACCATCTCAGGCACTTGGTCAAACTCATGGCCCGGGGGCCAAATGTGGCCCGCCATGTCATTTTATATGGCCCACGGGAGCCTAAAAAACATTGGATAAAATCCAGGCAGAGTTTCTTAATCTGATAAAAAAAAAACTTTTAACAGCAATGAACAAATATTTGTAACTTCAAATAATAATAATCAACTGCAGAAACATAATGAATACGTTACGGAGCAGTTACATCTATACAGTCTTCCATTAACGACCTGCCCTTCAAGGGGAACTGTGTTGCTGATATGCCCCCCCCATGAAAATGAGTTTGACTCATCTCTGTTGTAGTGGATGGAATATATTTTATCTGACTTTATCGTCAACTTTCAAATACCTGCTGTTTGGTAAATGTAGTAGAGTAAATATTTAACACATAACTACTGAACAGAGGCATTGTTCAGTGCAGGGGTGTTCAACCTGTGGCTCCAGGTCCATTTTATGAAAATCAACATTAAACCAATTTAATCAGTCACTTTACAACAAACTCCAGATTTGATAATAATCTCTGTTTTTGTTTAAAAAGTCAAATTGAATTAACCTCGGTTTCACCTTGGGATCAACGATCGTTTGCTTATTGTAATTCTGCGGCGCAAGTGTCGACGTTTCCTGTATGACGCTATAATACTCTTTCATCGACTGTGGACTTCTCTCCACGACGTCCTCGACAAACCGCAGTCTGGCAGAGAAGCTGTCTCTTTAGCATTTGTGCCTGTTTTTCTTGGTCTGAAATCCAGTGTGATCCAGTCCAGTGAGGGTCTCAGTCCAGATGGGATTGAAGATCAGCCTGGTCTTCTGTCAACATGTATAAAAATATCCCAAAAAAAAAAAAAAAAAGTCTGGAATTTTCTGCATTTAGCATCAGCTATTAGGCAGTCGTGTCCAAGTGAATCAGTGTCAACGTAACACCCAACTGCTGCCAACTTTTTCCGGCCAACTTTTCCCTTGCCTACTTACCGTAGGACACAGCAGGTGAAGCCTGTTCACTTCAAACTATGGACTGAAGCAGCGACGACGTCATCCTGGTGGAGTAGATTTGCCGACTTGAACTCGGCTGCAGCCGCTAACGTACAGCTCCTGTACACAGAAATGGCTGAAAGCCATATATTGAGACGCAGTTTCCTGAACTTTTTTTTTTTTTTTTTTTTTTTAACCAAGGACCGGTTGGCCGGAACAAGGACGGCCATTACAACAAACCAGTAGCACCGCGTTGATTGTTGGAGGATCGTTAAGTGTTTATGAAAGTGAACTACTTGTCATTGTGACACAGCACACCACTGCACCACTGCACCACTGCACACAACCAAATGTGACCTCTGCTTTTAACCCATCACGAAAGTCAGTAGGGGGCAGCCTTAAGCACCCGGGGAGCAATGAGTGGGGATGGTGCCATGCTCAGAGCACCTGGTGGACTTGAACCTGAAACCTTCTGGACCCAAGTCTGCTTCCTTAACCACTAATCCACCACTGCCCCCTAAGCCACCAATTTTCAAAATAAAATATTTTTTAGACTTTTTTTAGTCTCTGTCAGTATCTGGATGACACATTATTTTGAAATCTAGCCAGGTTATCTTTGAATGAGGAAAGGAAGTGGATTCTATTTGAATGAAGTACATTTTTCATTGTGTCCCACAATTGCCCTACGAACAATGGTCCACAGACCAGGGGTTGGGGACCGCTGCCATAAAAGAAAAATTCCAAGGCTGTGACGTGGTGGCTCACGTCCAGAGGACCTCACACTCATCGTCTGACCCTGCATGAGGTCAAAGCCCTAACCTCCCAGCCAACGGGTATCTCTACTTACACAGTAGCATCCAAAGAAAGCTGCTCAAATTAATAACAACACTCCTTTGACACAGTTCACAGTTCGGCCCGATCCAAAGACTACATTTTTGCTCGTTTACATCTTAAAATAAACATGGTGTAAAAATTACACTGACTCACATTCAGTTGCTGTTTCTGCCGCGTCCATCAATCAGTGAGCTCCAAATTAGCCACAATGTGTTGGGAAATGACTGGTGCGTAACTGCCAAAATTATAGGCAATGCAATAAAATCCAAACATATGTTATCAATTATCGCTCCACACAAGGATTAATTAATTGTACAACCCTGTTTCCATGATATACGTGTGGATTATTATTAGTTTTTTTGTAAGCATTCTGAAAATCCTTCGGCATCTTTTGTTTATAGCCACCTAGAGAAGCAGAAACACAAAGACTTCAAATGGCATCTGGTTCGGATCGCAGCAGGACTAAATCTGAGAATCAGTGTTGCTGTAGCCAAAATGTCTTTGGAGCACGATACATCAGATCACGCTGCAGGTTGTCATTGCTCACGGTGCATGTCTGGCAGACGCAGAGGCTGGACTGGTGGTCTGGACGGACAAACGAGAGACGCACGAGCGTCCCCGAAGCAAAGAAAACTTCACAACACGACCAAGCTAACGGAGAACAGAGGAAGGTTTTCTGTCTTCACGGGGGTGTGTTGGTCCCCGGGATGATGAACTTGGTTCTATCTGGAAAATGTAATCACAACGTTTTAGTACGTCGACTGGAAAATGAAATCACCGTGTCCTGAAGCGGGTCCTGTGTGCATTCGCTGTTGTGAAATCATACGAAGCGCAGCTATGTAACCTTAGCGGAATTCCCAAGATAATCCTGGAACTACCTCGGAATCACGCAACAGACATCCCTCATCAGTCTTAGTGAAAAGTGATTATTATTTGACTGCACAGAGGCCTAAGTGGAGCCAGAAGCAGAAGGGAACGGCTGAACACTTGTACAACCACCATGTTGGTCTGAGCCAAGATGTTCAACACACTGGACTCTGGAGGAAGGAGGAGGGACGGCAGGACAGAACAGAAAGATATTGTTAAACTGCCAAGATTGTGTGAAAGATGGTGCTAAATATGCTAATGCTAAAGCATGTTGTTGGATTAGTTTGATCAGACAGACGCTGTGAATTGACGACTGGTGTGAATGGACATGGGGTGAATGGTTATGTGTCTCTACATGTGGGCCTGTGATGGACTGCAGAACTGTCCCGGGTGTAACCCTGTCCTCACCCATTGACAGCTGGGATTGGCTCCAGTCCTGGAACAGAAAGAAAATCAGGAAAAACCAAAAATCACGTAATGAGTAGAACCCACGGATTTATTTTTTTTGTTCCTCAAAGACAATTCTATTCTTTTGTTTTGTTCTGTTCTGGTTTACTTAAGGCTAATGTGTCACAAACATGACGCAATTTATTTTGACATCACTGTAAACTAGGGATGTTCGATATTAACTTCTTGCCGATATTGTCCACCTAATTTCCCATTCTAATTCCAAGCGATACCGTTATATGCAGCCCTTTTGCCCCAAATCTGCGGTAAACGTCTCAGTACCCCACAAGTGGATCCAGCGTATTTCGCAAAACCCAGACATCACGTTATTGGGTTTTTATTATTGGAGGTAAAACCGATAGCAATTCTTACAGATATTAGATTATGCTAATATCTAGCCGATAGTATCGGTCGACCGATACTATTGGACATCCTTACTGTAAACATTAGTTACACATTTAGATCCATTCTTGACGGAAAACGGGTTGTGAACATACGACCTGTCATGCTGTTTATTTATGATCTTGTGGAGCCACACACACAACACCACTGCAACACGTAGATATTCCTGCCAAGTCAGCATCTCCATAAAGTCAACTCAACGGAAAAGTGACACGAAGGCACATGATGGAACTTGGAACCGCAAAAGTAGAGTGTAAATGAACCAGGATCGGTTCCACTGGGGAGATTGTTTACAGTAAAAAGACTATTTTAAGACTTTTGAAGTTGTCACCCTGTCGACTAAATACAGAAAATGAATGTTTGCAGACGGGGGGAAAAAAAACTCCCGTCTCCAGTGAGTTTGTGAGTCTTTGGTGTAATTTCTCTGTCTGTCGTCAGTGGAGGAACTTTGACCCCTGTGGTGTCGGAATATCAAAACACTGTCAAATATCAGTGCAGAGAGCAACAAATATCATCTGATGAATGTCAACAAACTTCCAACTATAGGATTGTTTTCCAGGAAGTCTGATTTTGAAAGATAAACAGAAGGAGGAACTTGAATTTGAAACCATATCATTGTCCTCGTGAGTGACAGTCGGCTGCGGAGAGGCACGTTCACGGGGGCAGTACTCTAAATGACGAAAATATTCACATCCCTGAAGTATTTATTCTACAAAATAAAAGTCACAACATTGTGGTGACTGTATCATTTCATGATTATGTATAATTAGTGATGTAACGAAGCATCGTAAATCGTACAAAAAAATGATAAAATTGTGTGACAATTGGCATGGGTTGAAAGAAAAAATAAATGTGCATCAAGGTGTAAGGAGTTGGCTTCATACTTAAAAAAAAAGTCACTGGTCATACCATGACACTACACACTTTAGTTCAATAGGTGGCGCTAAAAACATTGTTTATGAAGATCGGATATGTCGATATTGTCTAAACTCATAATTTCCAATTCCGATGTCAAATTTTTTTAATGGGTTTCAAAAAAATGTGATAAAATTGTATCTCTAACAAAAAAACCATAAAAACATATCGTATCATGATTTGAGTGTTACATCCCTATAAATATAATAAACAGTAAAGATACTTTATTCAGCTTTACTTTTCAACTTTGACACAATTTCCCTTTTATTTTTAGCAACAGAAGCGATCGGATATTTTTAACAAGAGACAGCAGCTGCGGCAGTGAGGAAATTTAAAACAACACAA
>NC_024307.1:2750518-2751999 GCF_000523025.1 Cynoglossus semilaevis | reverse complement strand
GATACGACGGCTTCATTTATCAGCAGCACAAAGAAATGAAAGTGAAAAATGTGATTAATCCTGGCACAGACTGCCGACAACAATGACATGAAGCTGTAATTAGGCTACATCAGATCAGATTGGGTTTCCATTCAATACCTGCAGAGGTTTGGCCTCGGAGTTGTGCACAAACTGTCGGCATGAATTTCATTAAAATAATTAACCTCCCAGCTGTAATTATAAGACGGAGAGAAGAAAAAGAAAAAAAAAAACAGGAGGTTACAGTAAACTGAAGCACCGATTGTCAGGTTTGTTGCCGACTCCGGAACTTTTTGACAGACTTTCAACTATGCACGTCGTGTCGCTGCAGACCTGCTTCGTCTTTGACTCCGAAAACCGCAGGTAGAAAATAAAGAGCTGGTTGATCAGGTGAAGATTTATTGCTCCATTAGAGATTAATGATTCATCTGGTTCCAACAGACCTGCTCCAAATTGTTCTACTTAAGTCTAATTACAGGGCAATTTTGCAGCGTTTTGGCCTCTCTGTTCATTTAGAAGCGAATGAGAGGCGAGCAAACATCATGAATCAGACTTGGTTTGACGGGGATTATTGGATTATAATTATTACATATGAGTAGCTGCGCTAATGGAGCATCAGTGTTGGATAACACCTCGCTGATTGTACCGACATGGTGTAGTACACGTATGTCAAACTCAAATCCCGCGGACCGAATAACGGCCCATTACATCATTTTATGTGGCCCACACGAGGTTAACGTGTGTTTTTACTGGGTGGTCAAATACTTTGTATATAATATACAGTGGTGTGTTCATTGGTGTGGAACCCCAAGGTTCACCTTCTGGGCAAGATCGAATCCCGGTTAGGGCGGTTGGTACCTTCCAGTGGACTCACCATTCGCAGGAAGGTTCGGGGGTGTTGGTACGGAGCAAATATAAGATGTTTTATTTTGAAAGTTTAAAGATCCTCAAACGACCAGCGTGGTGCTACTGGTCCGTATTAACGGCTAGTGTAGCGGTCAACCGTTCCTTGGTACCATTGCCATAAACTACATCAATGTCATGCCTCGCCAACTCGATGAAAATATCAACAAGGAAGTACCTTGGACCGTGTGTCATCGCAATGTTTTTATTGGTCTTGATGTTAATGTTTTGTATTTGAACCTGTTCGCCCGACGACTCCGACTGTGTTTGAGCCGTGGTCGCTGCAGCAATGTCAGACTCTGTTCCTTAGATTTTACAGGATTTTGACCTTGACTAAAAATGAATTCTCCGAAATGAGATCATAAAAAGCTCTGACGATGTCGGTTCTGGACTTTGACTTGGTGCGGACCGCGTCATTTTCCGTCAAAAATGTCTTTGTTTGACTCTTTGTCATGTACCAAGAACACATGGCTTTTACATCACGATGAACTTCATACTCTTTCAAAGCTCATGACAGGAGCTGTTACATGTTATTTGGTGAGGGGGTGATCGTAGGGGGG
>NC_024307.1:2749919-2750381 GCF_000523025.1 Cynoglossus semilaevis | reverse complement strand
AGGAGGATGTGGATGTAGGAGGACCGCTACTCCTGCAGTCCTGATCCGGTGTGTCTGCAGCAGCACAGCAGTGCGGCAGACAGTCGTCGTCTGTGAAATCCATTACTGATAGGAAGAAGATTTAGAAAAAATAAAAAACACTTTCACTATCATCCACCAGGAATGTCCCTCCCACACGGATAAAGACCTGCAGGTCCCATGGCACCGCCCCCTGACGTCTGACAAAGAAATTCATGTCGTCTTGTGAAGCATTCAAACAAACACAAGGAACCAAAATGATTTATGTCGTACTTGTACCTTTTTTTTTTCAGAGCAAAGACGCAAATAAACTCCTTTTTTCAGCAACAATCGTAATCCCAGCTGTTTTTTTTTTATCAAATTAAAGAGACTGGAAAACAAAGTAAGGCCACAGGGTTGGTGCTGTGTCAGCGAGGTGAACGTATTTTTGGTAACAAACGTTAA
>NC_024307.1:2734450-2749889 GCF_000523025.1 Cynoglossus semilaevis | reverse complement strand
AAATACCTGTGACTGAAGAGTCCTGGAGTGAATGGCTGCAGCAGACGCCGCTGCTCTCGGATGAATGGAATAAGATCCGCTCTCTGTGTCCAGAACCTGAAGCCTCTGTAATTGGTTGTGGGTTGGGAACTGCTGTTTTGCTTGTGAGACTCAAAACAATCCAGTTCTGGAAATTTGCGAAGTCAAAACTTCCCTTTCTTTGTCAACTCGTACTGAGAGACATTCATGACAACTCAATCTCCACCTCACGTTTCTAAAAGAACTTATGGTTAACAATCAGGAAGTGAAAACACTGTGGGACCTGTGTGGTTTCAAAAATAAGTCTCACGCCCTTTAGCTGCACCACATGCTGACTAAACAAATGGGTTGAACAAAGTCTCATTATGAGAACGTTGGCAGTGAAGCGATCTTTCTGACAAGTCAAATACGAGGCCTAAAGCAGTGTTTTTCAACCTGGGGATCGTGACCGCATGTGGGATCACTTGTAACCAAAAGTGGTCAACTGTATTTGATAAAAAAAAATTCCTGATAAAAATATTTTTCAACAAATTATACTTTTCAAAATTATGACTAAAAACACTACACGTAAATCCAGTTCCAAAAAATACAGCATCTATAAATATCTGAGCATCTTGATTGGCGGCTGCGATCACATGACTAAAACTGGGGTTGCCAGAAATTGGGATGTCAAAAGTGGGTCACAAGCCAAAAGGTTGGGATCCAATGGTTTAAAGGATTGCAAGGTTCTCGAACAACTGGCCCCCGGACCAGTACCAGGTCGTGGATCATTTGACACCGGGCTTCAAATTATGAATAGAGTATTTTTTAATTCATATTTTATTAGCCTTTTGGGTATTTTATTTTGAAATTCACTTCCTCCCGATCCTCAATCCTGGAACAAATCCTGCCACTGATTCTTCATCATGGTTGATGATGGTGTGTAATTATTACACTATTGCACTAAGTGTTTACTAAGTGTTAAATGTTTTATTTTGAAAAACTCCAACTTCCTCCTGTCCATAATTAATCCTGCCACTGATTCTACGTGAAGTACAGTGATGTTGGTGTGTGATTATTCTTTTAATTAACTTTAATTTAATGAACTGATTAAACGTATAAACGTCATTTATCTCTTTATTGAAAAGTGTTCAAATGTTTCTTCTACTTTCGGCTGCTGCCTTCGGGGGTTGCTACAGCTGATCGTCTCTCTCTCCATCTCCCCCTCCATCACCTGCTCTCTCTCTCCCCTCCCCCCACACAGTTATGAACAACAGCCAGTTCTCCAGAATTCTTCTAATTTTCCACAAGGAAAGAATGAAAACATGTGTTTAGACATCATTTCTCTGCCGTTCCGTCTTTACCGGAACGGCCGGGAACTTTTCCTCCGCTCCCTGACATTTGCAGACACCTCCGAGTGCTGAGTCACTCAGACGTTACGGATCATCGTGGCGGCGGTCCTGCCAGCTGCTGCGGCCTACTGGGGAAACTGGGGAGCATTTTTTCCAAGGTTCTGTGGGAGGAAGGAGTGACACAGCACTACACTGACCCTTAACAGGTTTGTTCTGTTTCAACGGGGGATTTTTCAAGAATTAAGGTCAAAGTGTCTCTGCAGAGCTGAGAAAGGAACAAAGTAACTCAGTTTATTGATACGGATTAACACGTACATCTGAGGTCAAACGGAAAAGTGTCGTGATCTTGTTTCAAACTGGCCAACTGTGATTAAAGTAGGAACATACCAACCTCACCAAGAGTTGAATGTATGAAATATTTCAGTAAATATATTATATATAATAAAGGAATACATTAATCAGTGCCTGTAAATGACGTGGCAGAAAACTTGGTTTATGTCTATTTGAAACTAACAGGTGTAATACACACATTTGCCCCAGCACAGAGGTATTAGGAAGATATTTCTGCCATTTTGCCCATTTTTCTTCCTTTTTCCATAAGGTTCTAGAAAGAAGGTGCTAGAAAAACTATATATAAAGAGAGAGAGAGAGAGAGCACACCTATGACAGAATTCTGTGTGTTTCTTTCTTCAATTCCTGGGAGTTTATCACCATGGTGTTCAACTAAACAGACCCACAGTTTAGACTGGTAAATTCGAGGTAATTTGTAACTTGAAGATATGTCATTACTTAAAGAGCATTCACACTGACATTGACATCTGCGACCACTCCAACTTCTCCAGTTAGTTAGTTGTCCCGTCATCCTGTTTATGGAAATCTGAAGAACATGTAAACTCCACAGGGAAAAGTCGTGAGTCGTCACTGCAGCGGGAGCTGAAGAGTGATGAATCACAGCACTGTTGTCTGGAGCGGACCAAACGGTCAACTCAAGAAAATATTTTTTGGGATTTTCTCTTACAGAGATGTGCTAACTCTCGATCGATGTTCAAAGTCTTTAAATCTCAAAGGTCCTTCTCCAAAAAGGTCAGACTTTTCACAAACACCGCTTCGGCCATGACACAGGCATCAAAACACTGGACGGATTAAAATAAGTATTCTCTAGCTGTGCTCTGCGTGCGCTGCTTCCTGTAAAACACAGAACACAGAGCCTTGACCTGGGCGGAACGCTCCGAGATGCTCCTACTGTTAGGGAAATAAACAACTAAAAAGGAGAATTCTAAAACTGCCGATGTTTTTTTTTATCAACCTTGAGAACTTGGGAGAGGGTATTTTCTCATCTACAGCCATTGGATACATTGTAAAGCAGTGTTGTGATATAATGTGTGTGAGTTCACTTTACAGACAGACATTGTCAAATCAGCTGCTGAGATAGAAATAAGTCAAAAACATTCATTTTTACTTCTTGGAAATTTGGACCAGACTCCAACAATTAAAAGAAAAAAGGCTTAAATTAACATTGATTCAAGAAAGAATGAGAGTCGATCGGAGCAGATTTAAACCCCGACCCACAAGTTCACACTATTAGCATTTAGCAACACGTTAGCCCTTAGAGAAATGGTGGACTTAATTTAGTTGTTAAATTATTTCACTCAATTTCACAGAAGGCATTAAAAACTAACCGTTCAAGTGTTTCCTATTTTCTCAGGATTATTAACAGATGTATCGTCTACTCTTAACTCTTCACTTTCCCACGGTCTGTCAGAGCCGTTTATTTCTTCTCTTTCCAGCAAAGTTACGACGTCTCATATCAGCAGAAGAATAAAAAGAATCATCAGGGATTTGTTTTATTATTCTGTTTCGAGTCTTCTACGTCAGTATTTTACGGTCTAGGCGTCGAGCTCTCAGTTTTTGACTCAAACTCACATACACCAAAGTCGTACGTTATTCGGAATCACAGGAGGTCTTCCGTTTACGATCTCCTCGACCTACGGTGTTTCGTGGTTACGTTGCCATGTGCCATAAATTTATTAAGAACGTTTTGTTCCGTCATTCTGACGTACGGTGTTAAAACAAATTTCTCATAGGAAGTAGTTGGGGAGTGCGACGTACGCTAATGTCGTTACACTCTGCTACGTGTGGAAGACTTTCCTAGTCCTTGATTTGTTTATAGTCGCCATTTTTTCGCCATATAATTGACTGTGCTTCTGTTGTGAGTTTTTAAATACATAATTCATAACAGTTAATATGGCTGCCTCCGATGATGTCATCACTGCCCCCTCACTGGTCCAGTAATACTGCAAACAAACAGGAGGACAGTATAAATAACAAGGTAATATTCTTGTACACAAATCTGCCCGACACAACAAGCGCAACAGTTTTTGCCCCAGCAGCCAGAGAAGTAAAAGTGACCTCACTTGACCTCAACTGATGGAACAATTGAAATTCAAATTTTTAGAGCGACATGTTTAGAAGTAAAAGTGACCTCACTTGACCTCTATTGATGGAACAAGTGAAATTCAAATTTTTAGAGCAACATGTTTCACTCAGTGTTAATTTTTTTTTTTTTTGTGGTGTAGCTGAAGATTCCAATTGATGAGTTTTGCTGTTTTTCCTCCATAAAACTCTCAGAATAGTTCTTCGGTTCATCTCCCACTAGGGGGACGTTTCAGTGACAGGTTGATGGGGCAAACAAGGACAAGTGGAATCATTCATTACCAATTAAAGCTCCGTTTTTACAAGGTCAACCGTAGCCGTAGCCTCTCCACCCACCAAATCCAAAGGGGAGTGCTGTTGCTGTTGGCATCTCCGTCAGTGGAAACCCAGTGTCTGCACGCTGCCTGAATATTTGTGGAGGAGTCAATCTCCCTCCATGTTCAAAAGGACTTCATTCCTTTTCCAGGTTTTGGTTGGAAATGTATCAATCACGCCGCCGCACACTGCGCACTGGCACCGAGTCTGCGTACGAACCTGGATGACGCAGCGATGCTGTTTGTAAATTTGATGCCATTTGTTTTTTATTATTGATTTTGTTGCATTCCATTAGAATAACATTCATTTATTCATTTTAATAAAATCCTTTCTGTTTTTTGCATTTCACTGCAGAGAATGTCTGGGGCTTGGAGTAAAATTCAGAGGGGAAATCTTTGGAAGAGAAAGGGAAATATAAAATTGGAGAACTGGCCGGCTGCAAAAGGCCATCAAATAAAAGGCTTTATTACCATTGGCCTGGTCCGACCCACACTGGGCAGCATTTGAGGCTTCAAACCTCAGCTCACTTCCAGTGCACAGGAAGTGTACGCAGCGTCACTTAACCACTGAGGCGACTGGGACTGAAGTGACCTGGAGTCAGACGGTCGTTTCCTCGTACTAACACGGTCCTCGTCCTCACAGTACTTTGAGTAAGGAGAAAAGACTGACATCAGTGGGAATATTCCAAAAATGTTAAACTTTACTGTTCGAGCCTTCTTTTCCAGAACACTGTTTCCCATCTCCTACGTCACTGTGTCCGGCCTCAGCTGTGATGAAGGAAGAAGTGTGAAGAGGTTCAACTCCCAGAACTTAGAACTGTATTTAAAAAAAAATGCAGACTCCTCACATGGTTCTACTTTCTTCGCCTGTGATCTTAATCACTTTATACCCTTTACTCACTAGCCTCCTCCTCGGGGAAGTTGGCCATCAGTT
This sequence comes from Cynoglossus semilaevis, assembly GCF_000523025.1. Lineage (NCBI taxonomy): Eukaryota > Metazoa > Chordata > Actinopteri > Pleuronectiformes > Cynoglossidae > Cynoglossus > Cynoglossus semilaevis. The sequence continues at coordinate 2,744,859 of NC_024307.1, read as the reverse complement.
ATTCCCTCTGGTACCAGGCTCACTTGTCTCTTACTGCACAGCGTTCCCACAGCACAACCAAACTCTTTGGTGACCGGGACCTGATGTTGAGACCAGGTCCATCCAGGGGCATCAACATTGGTCACAACCATGACATGTGACCAATGTCTGGAAATGATCGCACCACTAACATGTCAATACACATGCAGTAATTTCTTTGGAACTTTTTAAAACCAACAAATTGATATTCTGCACTGAGAAAAGATTGAATCGAAATTACAAATCGTTTTGATATATTTTTGTCCCAGTGTTTTTTTGACCTCCAGCACCAGCCTTGCAATAACGCTATGACCCAAACAGGGGCCCACCCCCTACTTTGGGAACCACTGATGTAACCACTGATTGGGGATGGCTGGATCCGATACACAGGATTGGTCCAATGTCGGTCAAAAGTTGAAGATCGAAATATTGCACAAAAGCAACTATAGTTCGTACGATCCAATATCTCTGATACCTGGTGCCAACAGCTTAGCGCTGCTGAGAATCCATACAGGCAGGGCGGGACTTTATTTTGATGGGCACAAAAGCAACTATAGTTCGTACGATCCGATATCTCTGATACCTGGTGCCAATAGCCGCTCCTGGTTAGGGCGGGACTTTATTTTGATGGGTGCATCATGCAGCCAATCATATGCAAGGACTAGGAAAGTCATCTAGGAAAAGATGACCGCAGCATGCTGGAGAAAAGAAGGTATGATATTGATCTCGGTATCGAACGTGAAAACCTTGTATTTATCTACAGTATCCCTAGTAGAGATGTCATCGTACACTTTTTTTTTCTAAATCTGAAGCTGAACGACTTCATCGTGAGCCGCTCTCTCCGCTGTGACTCTCAGTGAGGAAACAAGTGCTCTCAACTTTTCCTAAGAGTCTCAGTTTTGCACTTTGTCCGTAGTTTCCCAAGGACAACCGTAAATCAAACAGGAGTTAATCAAATCACTTACAACCGCAGAGTAAAGAGCAGCCGCAAAGTGAAGACAGATGTAGGCTAGCTTGTCAACAAAGTCGAAACAAAAAAAAAAAAAAAAACAGACAGAACACAGGAGGCTGCACTGGTGATGGTATCAAAATCAGGGTTTTTTAGAAAAAAAAAACTTTATATTTCAAGTTTAATGGAGAACACAGTTTGATTGGATGTGTGAAAAAAAGGGCAGGGTCTGGTTTTGTATACATAGAATGATGTCAAAACAGAGGGCCAAAAATGGTACTGTTACTGTGCCTTTGGTTCAGTTACACTTGCAATGATACTCAAATGGGTTCAGTGACAATGGTAAGAAGTAGGAATGTCTGAAAAGATCGGCCGGATATTAGCATAGTTATGTAATATCCGTAAGGATCGTTATCAGAGGAAACCTGATAACTCGATGCCTGGGTTTTGACAAATGTGTTGGAATCGCTGAGACATTTACTCCAGTTTTGGGGGCAAACGGATGCATATATCGGTATCGGTTGATATCAGAATCGGAAATTAAGTATGTGGATAATATTGGCATATTGGATATCGCAAAAAGTAAATATCGGACATCCCTAGTAAGAAGAGTGTCTGCTATTGTCTGTCCAGGAACTAATTATTATTACGTTGTTCGGGAAGTCTTTATCAAACAAGTAGCTCTTCGTATAAGTGCCCTTGAAGTTATCAAGGCCAAGTCTTTGTACCAGGTCAAAAACCAGGTTCCACCTACAGGAGTCACATCATACCATGTGTACTGTACTGGTATAATGGTGATGGGAGTCGGGCTTATTATCGATGGTTCCTCAGTTTATCCTCAGGCAGGACCTGTTCTGTGCATTAAGCGTTGTTAGGAATGAAAAAGGACCAGATGTTCCTCCTCTCACGAGGTTCTTCACCTGTGAGAACCTTTGACGTTCCTGAGACGCACAGTAACCTCATTCAAAGTCGACTTATCGTCTGCTTTTCATAAAGAAATAATGAAATAAAGAGTCAAGAAAACAAGTCGTTGTTGTTTTTCCAGGAAGCAGTAAGGATGTCATCCAGACAGAGCAGTGACCCACGACCTGCTCTACACTCCCCAGCTCCTCTGTGGTCTTTGGCGTTCGTACGTACACGTCTCCTCCTCCATCTTGGTGTTTGTTCCGTGGTGATAAAGGGAAACTGCGTCAGTGGTTTCTGACCTCACGTATCTCCAGTTTCATCACAAGGAATAAGTTTAATAAGCGTGAATCTGTGAAGTTTTCCAGGTCTGGAAACACAATTTCATTGTTTCCTTGTGTAAATCTCCAGGATAATCATTACAGCCTGATAGGAGCAGAGCCAGGTGGGGGCGTGTCAGAGTCTGGTGGAGGTTTTGCGGTGAAAACTCTGGACCATGTCTTTTCACACTTTGTTACTGTTGACGCAGAACGGCTCGGTGGCCTGGACTAACCTCTGCCGTCAACATATACGTACATTTTAAAATATTTGTGTATATATTGAGACTGACAGTTTAAAATGAAACTGATGATTTGTATACGTTTCAATGAAAACAATTGCATTTGCTAACAGCTGCTAATGTCAACTTGGGATAAATATTTGCATCGAAGTATCTTTTGCTTCTCTAAATAAGGACATGCCAATACTGACTGCATCTGATACTTACTTCTGCGCATACTAGTACTCCAGTGCATGCCAATGAATCCAGCAACCTGTGACTTCATAACCGCCGTTCACCACAACCAGATGTTCAGCCGTCAGCGAATGTTGAGTTGTGTTGTTTCCTACTGCAGTGCAGTGTCTCACCGTGTCCTCACGGGTACAACATATATTTAAATAACTCAACGACGTCAGCAGTTTGGCTGGATTCTTTAGCATCCAGAATCTGCTGAGACTTATTTTTACTAACATTGTGTGTTAATTTGTGAAATATAAACGAAAAGAAAAGTGCTGAAAAATGTAGTGGAATGAGGAGAGTTTTTCAATGGAAATGTTCTATTGGTCTAAAGCTCTGCTCACTTTCTGGGGCAGCTGGTTGTTAACTAAAAAATAAATAAATAATGGAGTCCCTTATTCATCCCATAATGGGAAAATACACAGTGTGAGTCTTGGCAACAGACAGGCTGCCACAGGAGGCGCTATTACGCATGTGGTTCCTCAAACCCGGGACCCTGTGTATGTAAAGCAGACTTGTTAACTACTTTTTCGACCGACTGTGCAGAATGTTTCATTTTATCTATCTCAATTTTAATTTGGGTTGAGTTTCCACCTGCACACTGCATTTCACCATATAACCAATAGGGTGGCGCTATCTACTGCACATAACACTGTCTCCCAGTTCTTGACATGTTTTTTGAAACCCAACCTAAGGAAGTATCAGTAGAGTATTTCGTAGCTTCTATATTCACAGCTGTGAAAAAAGTCACTGCGGAATCCAAAATGAACATTTTCAGTAGTTTTATTGAAAAATGCCTCATCTGTTTCAGAAATAAATAAGAAAATAAAGCTGCGTGGAATTCACAAGATGTGCAGTTAAACCATGGGAAAAGCAATGGTATGTCCAAGATCTGGCAACTCAATTCCAACTGCATTGATGGGGAACACGTATATTCTGACGTACAAAATCCTCAGTAAATATACAACATAAACATGCAATTCCACCTTTGAGGAAAAAAAAATAAAAATACACAAAACGTTTGGTTTGTTACAATAGGTCGGATTATCATTCGCCTTAAAGCGTCATACAAAACAGGACGATGCACAAGACTTTGGAGATCAAATCGATTGTCCAAGTTAGCGATGCGTTTGGGGCTAATCTGAAACAGCTTGACACGTTGAAATTCTTTGTTTTTCTTTACATAATTAGTGCCTCACACGATGGACTCTGGATAAACACTTGCCGTTATTTTACAAGCAGACACTTAAAACTTAGCAAGCACACAGGTTTTAATGAATTAACATGTAGGCTTGTAGTCATCTTGCTAAACTTTTTCATGTCAAAAAAAAAAATATATATGTTCAATATAACCAGGGGTATCAAACCCATATAAGTACTTTTTTTTTCTGCATATCTTTAACCTCACATTAAGTAACCAATGTCATCAATGTTGCGGAGAGCTCTTTGCTGTAGCTATAAAGTGTCTGTATTGTCTGTTGTTAGTGATCTTTTTCCTCGTTGGTTTCGTGAGTAACCAGGTGAGTGTATTGACTCAAACTCTCCAGCTGGCTCCACAGATATAGACTCTACCTCAGGTTCCGGCTGGAAGCGGTTGGCTAGAAAAATATCCAGGAAGGCCAATCAAAAAAAAAAAAAAAAACATAGTTTGGCATGCACAAATTAAATTATATTGCACTCTGGACTTTGAGAGAATTCCCTGTGTCAAACTACAGCTTCCTAGATAAAGTACCGGAGGAAATTTAGATATTTAGCAAAAACTGTGATGACATTTACAATAAAAATCCACAAAAGTACTGGATAAAAAAAATAAAATAAAAAAAAAGACATGATAAAATGCCACAACAAGACACATGGGGAAAACGGCAGGGAAAGCAACGCGCGTAGCACCGATCTGGGCAGCGTACGAGGATTAAAGTACAAATGGAACATGCTTAAGTCTAGACCACAGCTGTTGAAGCCACTACGGAGTCAAATACAGAGGTTATGCTGCTGGTAAGTAAGCAGAGCGTTACGAGGCACAAGCTCCATACAGATGTTAACTGAATTTTGTTGTTTTTTTTGTTCACACAATCATTTACAAGACAAAAACAATTAGTTTTATTTACACATATCACCAACTCATCGATGTTGTTTTCAGCTGTAAAAACCTTTTTGTTAGTAGCTGTTTGGGTTGTTTTGGGTTTTTTTTTTTGTTCATGCTCCTTCCTTCGTAGAAATGCTCAGTCTTTGCTTTTAAACATATTTTCCCCCAACGGTTTGTGGTTCAAGATGCAAACAGGCCAGCAGGTTGCCATCACTGTAGCTGGTAGCTGTGAGATGATGTTAGTGCCAGTCCTCTCCGTTCTGTTCGTGTATTTGTTTGTTTTGTTTTAAGCTCTCTGTAATGTCGTTTTTACTGTTCAATAATTAAGTCCATGGTGATTATCCTTACATGCCCCTCAAGCACACGGGCAAACATCTCAGAAACTCGGCTTCAAAGTGTAAAGTGGCACAGATGACAGAGCGTTTACTATGCCATACCTGAAAATAGTTCAAAGAAGGTGTGAGTTTTTTTTTGTTTGTTTGTTTTTTTTTCTCTGTGGAACAAAGTTATTAGCAAATGATTGATCTATTGTAAGTAATCATACACTACTAGAATGCAATTGACATGCCAGTTTCAAAATCAAACACCAAATGTATGGAGGTATTACAGTGTCGTGCTAATGGACCTAGCCTTTACCAAACCCCGGCCTCGAGAAAACTCAAAATGAAGTATCATTTTATGGTAAGATTCTCACTGTTGGGTTGATTTTTTTTTTCTTCCCCCAAAAAAAGTGGTAGTTGTGGTGCTAGCTAGCTACGCCGTCACAACACGAATACTGAACAAAGTAAATGTTCCGACTGTTCCCTGGTATTTAGTAAAAATACTTCAATTCTACCTAAAAAGTATTTAAATTAGAGTCTGTTGTTGAGACGAGGAGTGCTTTTTTGCCCTGCAACTAGTGTTAAATTTAGTATTTAAATTAGAGTCTGTTGTTGAGACAAGGAGTGCTCTTTCTGACATGTTAGCATTTTCGCTGCTAGCTAGCACTGCAACTAGTGTTAAATTTAATTTTACTTACTTTTACCTAATAAATGTGAGAGACATTTATTACGTGGCCTGAAGCAGAGATTCGGTATTTTAAAGAATAAGAACAGCATTTTACTTATTTTGGCCTGAAGCAGAGATTCGGTATTTTAATCTTTCATTTTGACATTGAAGAATAAGAACGGCATTTTTCTGCCAAGATTAAAGGCATTGGCCGTCTTTAATTCACCTGTCATTTTACTTTTAAGTTGTCAAAGTTTTCTATTTGTTTTCACGTCTTGGCTTCAAATCATCGTTTGCTGACATATGGCCTGCCTGTTAAAGGTAAACAAGGCGATTGCTAAATATTTACTTGAAGGAAGGCGAGTTTTTCACTGGTAATGTTCTATGGGTTTAAAGCTCTGCTCACTTTCTGACCAGCCGGCTGTGTTCACTCCAGCCGGCTTTGTTCACTAAAAAAAAAGAATATTAAAAATGGAGTCCCTCATTTGTCCCACAATGGGAAAATTCACAGTGTGAGTCTTTGCAACACACACATGCTGCCACAGGAGGCGCCATTGAGTTTGTGAATCCTGAAACCCAGGACCCTCTGAGTGTAAGGCAGACTTGCTAACCGCTTCACTTCCGCCAACTGCGCAGAATGTTTCATTTTTATTTATCTTAATTTTTGCAATATGATTTTTATTTGTTGATATGTTGACGACTGTGACGACAGGATCGGTTGGTTTCACTTTGGTTTCATTTTTTTTAGGGTGCTCAAATACTGGCACGTGTTCTGTGTTGAAAAGTGACTTTTTGTTGCACGTTGATGTTTTTCCTGGACTCACGAGTGGAAACTGCCTCTGTAGTTTGGCAGGACGGGAAACGATGTCGTACAGTCAGTTACTGTCAACGAGGAAGGGGTTTAGTAAATTTTTTTTTCTCTGTTCACCACCTCAAGTGTGGACCACTGACATGTATACCTCCATACATTACCAAAGTGAGAGGATCAGCACTCGGTTGCCATTTCATTAGTCCGCATACACTTAGTGTTTGTCTCTCCTCTGTTCCATGCCGGACTCAGACTCTAGAGATTTCTACCTGTGTATCCTTGTCCGTTGTAAGGAATACCAACACACTGAGAAGAGTCGCAGTATCCAGGGGGTCCTGGTGGTCCCCTGACTCCAGGAGTACCCTGGCGACCTGGAGGGCCACGAACCCCAGAGGAGCCACTAGGACCTGGGGGTCCTGTTCTTGACTCGCCTGGTGGTCCTGGAAAAAAGGAAGAAGAAAGAAGTTGAATGACAGAGCGTTGGAAACAAGGAGATGACTGGAGATCAGAACTTGTTTCAAGTGGAAATGGTGGGGGTAACCTGAGGCTGCAGATCTGTAATTAAGATTTTCTTTTTTTTTTTTTTCAATGGCTCAATTAAAAAAGCCGGACCCCAAATGGAAAGTAAGAAAAAGTCTGAAGTCGTGAACAGTTGCCCCTCTGGCCCTGTGTGTCTAGACAGTGAAAACTCAGTATGGAATTTCCCCCTCCCCCCCCCCCTTCCACCCCTTAAGTGAGCCCATGTGTTGTCAATGAAGGAACTAAAGAAAGCCCATTGTACATTCCCCTACTTGTACACACACACACACACACACACCTACGCACACCGGTCATCAGTGTGGACTTCCTCCGCCTGGTACGGTTTCTCACTTCATTCAGAAACACACACACACACACACGTCAGTGTCGGGAAAATATGTCACCACGATCGATGTTTCTTATTTTATCGTAATAGTTTCCCTGGAATAAAAACAATATTTTGTAGTGATGAAAAAAAAAACAGTATCACAATCGGTCAGAAGACAACGATGTCCAAGACACGCTCCGTGACTCTCGCTGCAGACCGACTGCAGGTTGTCAGAACTCTATGAGCAGTGATTTTCTCGGATGTAAATTCTTTCCCTTCGTGGTGTAATTTTTTGCATGTGCACATCGTTTGGAAGTCCTCAGTAAAAACAAGACGAACTGTAAATCAAGGGATAAAAGGACGGGGACTGTGTCTGTGGTCTTCGAGTGTCATTTCAATTGTGAAACCAAAGAAAAGAAGGAGCTGTCACAGTGCGACACCAGCAAACTGTGCGCAGCTGCTGGGCGGACGGGTTCCACACACGCTGTGGTCACATGGGTCCAGCACGTTGAAAATGCATCGGGTTACCTGGTGGCCCGGACTGTCCTCTCTGTCCTCTGACGCTGTTTCCTGGAGATCCCCTCTCGCCCTTCTCTCCTGGCACACCTTAACAAACAATTAACAAATGGGGAGATTTATATCTGACACCTTTAAAGCCGTTTCTGCTGTGAGAACCGTCAGACAGAACCAGACACGAGCGCAAATCGAAACAGCATGAGAAAAAAAAAAACCCTTCAATTTTCCATATTTTGCAACACACTGGCTTTAATAATGTGTAGACCACACATGCTAGTGGAGCTAAGCTATTGTTCAAAAAAAAAAAAAAATGCTGACAGTTTACAAATTTGGTGTCATGGTGGTTTTATTTACTGCATGTCTCGGCGTTTTGGAGAAAAAAACCCCGTACCTCTTTCTCCTTGATTTCCAGGTATTCCTGGGGTTCCGGGGAAACCAGTTCGTCCAGGTTGCCCCTGCTCTCCGCGGTTACCTGGTTCGCCGGGTGGACCTGCGGGACCAGGAGGTCCTGGACGGCTGTTCAGTGGACTAGGTGGAATTTGGTTGATCAACACGTCAATTCTGCTCATTTGACCTTTCAGGGAGAAGCAGAGCGATTTTGGATGAGACTAATGTTTGACACGACGCAACGGCAAACTTTTTTTCTTCTTTTTTTTTTATGCCAAAGGAAAGTTTGAACTCACTGTTAACGAGCTGTTCACAAACTTGTCGGGCGATGGAGCGCATCATGCTTTGAGACGCAAAGTCTCCCTGGAAACAAAGACATTTTTATGAGAAGGATGAAGAACAAGTACAGGTGTGTGGTGTCCCATTCAGTAGAAGTGGAGTACAAAATGACTTACGGACCGGCACCGGCACCGGCCTTCGAACCGGGGGTTGGGGACCCCTGTTGTAGGCTACAGGAGCACTGTACACTAAATGTATTTGATTGTTTTGTTTGGATTTTAACTTTAACCCCCATTGGCTAAAGTGAAGATGGTTTAAGAATCATCAGAGATTTCACAAATGATCTCTGTCTGTTGAATGCGTTGACTGCATATTGTGTAGGCTGCAGTCCACTAAATGGGACACACAGTATGTTGAACAGGTGAAGCGGCGTTACCCTCTCTCCTTTCTCTCCTTTAATTCCAACAGGTCCCTGATGAGAAGAGAAAAGAGGTTTTTTTGATCAGTCAGCCGTCGATCCATCGTCAACTCAAACTATTGATCTGATGTTATTTAATACACACTGGATTTCCTGGTTCTCCTGATTTTCCTGGTTTTCCAGTAATTCCTGGTACTCCTGGATTTCCAGGGCTTCCCTAGAAAAGAAAAAAAAAAGGGAAACAAAAGCGTAATGTTTACTTTACGGTTGTGTGAGTGTCGGGCTTTAGGTTGGGATCCATACTGACTCAGCCAAGTGGAAATGTGGCTGCACGGGCTGCCAACAGGAGTGGGGGGCGGAGGGGAGGGGGGGTGGGAGTGGAAACAGTAACACTCTGGACTGTATACAGTGAAAGTGAATTCTATATTGGAACGCTGCCTCATGGCACAGTGGCTGAGGGAACTGGATCCAGATCTCTGCAGAACCACAGAATATTATTCTATCATCTTCACGGTCGAGCAGCCCAGACTCTGGGCTGTAGGACGCTTCCAGCAAAGTGGGACAGTAGAGTCGTGGATGTTCCAGGAAGTAAAGGACATGTTGGGTATTTACTTGTCCCATCACCAAACACACACACACACACACTCACCATGGACCCTGGGGGGCCTCTGGGTCCAGATGATCCCTGGTTTCCTGGTGGTCCCTGTGAAGAAACAACGTTCAATCACTGGTGTGCGACAACACACTGGGGGACGCAGTTTACGTAAAGCATCGGTGTCATGACTTACAGTGAGGTTGTTTTTGTTTTTTTTTTAACCTAAAACTCGCATAACGACATGCAGCGCTCGTGTGTCCAAAGTAAACTACGAATCGGTTTTACAAAGTCAGCTAATCTTACCCGCGCTCCACTTGGTCCAACAGGACCCAAAGGACCACGTTGTCCAGGAGGACCCTGGGAAAAAAAGAGAGAGAGAGATACACTTAATAAAATGCTAATGACCAGAAACAAGACATTTGAAACAGCTCCCTTCTGCCTCCGCTGGACAGACGAATGCTAACATTTACCCAAAGATAACAAATCATGGATTCGCTCCGAGCTGGAACAAGCGCTCTCCTGTCAGCCGACACACCTTCTGTGTCTGATATTTGTGTTATAATAGACTCTGTTATGTGAAGTAACCAACACAATGGAGCCAACACAATCTGAATGTCACCCAATGGAACTTTCACCCCTGTCAGAGTTTGTTTGCGCAGAAGGCAGTACTGATGTCCAGACTCGGCTGAATGGTGGGAGTTGGCTGGATGAGCTGAGCCGAGACGACAAGAGCGAGGGAATGAATGAAGAGGGTCTCATCCAGGGATGAATACGTCATCCAGGCTACTTAGACGTGCTTTCCCACCAAAATGTTTCAAAGTGTACTTTTGTTAGATTAGCT
>NC_024307.1:2720538-2733640 GCF_000523025.1 Cynoglossus semilaevis | reverse complement strand
GGGGGGGTACAGGGGGGGAGGTTGTGATTGATGTCGTGTTCTGAGAAAAACATCTGCAGGTAAGAAAACAGAGGAGCGGCCTCGCTGCCTATAGCTGGGAGTGTGATGTGTTTTAACTGTAGCTGTAAATCTTCCACAGATCTGCTCCTCAGCTGCTCCACCACTCTCACTCCCAACTTTTATACCCACACGTACAGAACACTCGTGAAGGAAAGTGCATTAACTCCACCTCATACTCCTGTGTGATGTTTTAATTGGCCACGCTTCATATATATATGTACATATAAATATATATGGTGTGTAGAGTCTGGGTACACTTACAGGCTCTCCAGGTAGAGATAGTCCGTTAGGACCTTGAGGGCCAGGTGGTCCCATTGAGCCTGGGGGTCCTGACTCACCACGTGGACCCACTGGACCCTAAAATATATCACACAGATTAGACCTACACATTTTACTGTACGTGTAGAGACAGAAGAAAAAATGTAGAGAAAGGCCCTCTAAGGGTCTGAAATGAAATGACATCTCCAGCCGTGCTTGATAACTGACTTCAGATGTGAATCATTTCCACGCGGTGTAAAAATAGCTTCTTAAATTCCATGGCAATAAGACGTTTACATTTTTACTTCCACGCGGTGTAAAAATAGCTTCTTAGATTCCATGGCAATAAGACGTTTAGATTTTTACATTAAGCGGTGGCATCGGCTGTGGACATCTTCAGATCACGTGTCAAACAATCAACATAAAAAAGTGAAATTAAAGAGAATAATAATTTTAAAAAAAACCTGCTGGTGATTGAAATATTTAAAGGTGAACTCACAGGTTTGCCAGATTCTCCTCGGTCTCCTCGTGGTCCCTTAGAACCTGGGCCGCCCTGCAGGGACAAAGAGCCAGAAACTCTTGAGCAAAAAAAGTAACAAGGGGAGTGAATTCCAAAAGCCCTAAAACCCTGAGCCCTATGAAATCCTCACTGGGGCTTAGTGAGGATACCAAGCTCACAGATCCCAGACTTCTGCCTGAGACGTTTTTACAGTTGTTTTTCCAACAGGCGTTTATCCTTTGACACTTCTCCCTGGGCCCATATTTCTGAGCGTGCCACTGGTCTCATCCACCTCTGCTCTTTCCATGGGAAAAAATAGGAAATTACCTTTCCTGATTCAGTGGACAGTGAGTCCAGTGAATGTCTTTTTTTTGTATGACAGTATCACGTCAAAGTGAAGAAAGAGTTTATCATCAGATACAAATGTGTAATAGAAACAACACACAGAGAGAAATGCGTTAATGTGAGGCGGCCGGACGGGTGTCTTTACCGAAGGTCCAGGTGGCCCCTGAGGGCCGATGCTGTCCTGTGTGCACGTGCATGAGTGAGGTAGGGCTGGACATTTGGCTTCATCTCTCTGTGAAGAAAGACAAAGACGGAAATTTAGAAAAGACACACAGAGGTCTTTGGGGTTAACGACTAAGACCAGGGGGGTAAAAACTGAGGCTCTGACGGACAGTTTATTAGACTAGAGGTGAAAATGTTTTTGATGACAAGGCTTTATGCAAATCCAGTTTAACTTATTCGTCTGGAAACTACTATTTATTGACTGGGTTTTCTTTGTTTTTGTTTGTCTTTCTTCAATTCCTGTGAGTATATTAGTGTTAAGTTCAACTAAACAGGCTCGGAAATTTGAATACGATTATATTTTTATTACCTTTGTGCCATTTTTGCTTTGTGGTGCACAAAAAAGTCGGGAAACTGTAATTGTTGATGTAAATGTATTAGTAACATATTTAATTGCAGTCCAATTGTCTATAATTCAATGGCTGTTCTAGCGTCTTACAGCGTTTTAATCGTGTACTCAGATTGATACTATACTATACTACGCTGGTTGTTGTGTGATCTGAAGGAGGAACTTGTTTTTGAGCATTTTTCGAAGCTTGTTTGCGACAGCAGAAATGACTGCAGCTACACTGAGGCCCTTTGTTCACAAACAGCTTTCTACTCATCAGCCTTGAAGTTTCAGATTTATGGTCCTGTTTCACCAAGAACAGACAAATGGCTCTAAAACTGCACCACTTCATGGCGCTGGTTATCTCATGCGTTTCGATGATCCTACGGTGACACTTGTTCTTACCGTGGCGGGCAGTTCGCAGCACTTGTCCCGGTTCATCCAGCTCAAACTGCAGATAATGTCAAACATCTGGAGCTGGAACTACACAACAGAAGGGAGAAGGAAAACAGTCAGGGTTTTTACAAGTGAATGTCATTCACAATAAAAATGGACATTCCTAAAGTAGACAAAAAGGAGGCAGCGAGAAGAGAACAATAAAGGAGGTCTTCGTCCAATCAGCGGCGACTGTGATCAGTTAAAAACCAATTGTGCATCGACAGTACGTACCGACTGTTTTGGATGCCCGTCCTCTGCAAAAGAGTCTTTTTTCACTTACTGTTGCAGATTGCTTTCTTCCGCCTCCAGACTTCACCATCTTGCCAAGCACTTCAGTCCCTTCAAGTGTGATATTGTTGGCCTCTTTGATCGGCTTTTCCGCAACCTCTTGGCAGTCCAGGTTGAGTTTGACTTTTTCTGGAGAAACGCTGATGTGCAGCTGCAGGACAAAGAAAATGAATGGAGATCAGCGTTAACAAATCTATCTCGTCTCTTCGGACTTTGCAGGTTTTTTTTTTTTTTTTGAAGTGAACTAATGAGGCACATAGTTCTGAGGGCATAGGAGAATCTGAGAAGCTAGATTTGGCACACATTTTTATTTGGGATATTAAGATGCAATGCAAGTATGGAAACATCCAGTCTAAACCTTTTAAACCATGTGAGTCATCTGAAATTCATAAAGCCGCTGATAATGGGCTCTTCGTAATTGCGAGACTCTTGGGAATTGTTTAGTCTTTCCAGACCTATGTTAATTATAGATTCTGATATTACTCCGCAGCGGTTACCCGTTTGGCTCAAGACAGTCGTTTGATGGCTGTGCAGATAAATGTACCATGAAAAACGGAAACACAACAGTTTCTGTCCACAGCCTCCAACATTAAAGCTGCAGTCAGCGATTGTATAACATTGTGGAATGACAAAGTGCCAAATCTGGAAGTTTCCTGTCCGTAGAACCCGGCTCCACATCTTGAAACGATATCATTTGCGGCGTGCCATCGACGGTTCTACACTTTCCATACTTTCCCTGCACAGTTGCAAATTTTCCCCTGCTCATCAGTCAGACAGGCTTTCTTTATGTCAGGAAAAGCAAGCTACCATTCCTCTTGACAAAGCCATACCAACCGCAGACTAGGCTCTAGTTCTTGGCAACCAATCACAAAATTACATTTGACTTCCTTGGCAAGGGAAGAAACTGGATGGTGGACCGCAAAGAGACAGGGGTGTCGTTTATCCCGTGGTCCTGGCATGGTTAGACTACACCATGATGCTCTTGAGGGATTGTGTAATACAGTGGGAGGGCAAATAATGAGCATGTATGACCTCACTGACCAATAAATAAACATAACAAAAAAAAAAACCCACTCCAGTCAATGGAAAGTCAGAGCACAGCAGATCCATCCCTCCAGTGTCCACTGCTCCCACAGATAGACCCACTTACTCTGAAGTGATCTGGAGCTTCTGCAGCCTAAGTGCTGACAGATGAACAATTTCCATTCGTTCTCAGAGTTAACACTGAGGGTTTTACAGGGCTTCACTGTGTCAACACTACATTAGAGTACATAGGGGTTTCCGACGGTGAGATTTCAGGCACCGTGTCTGCTCCCCCCAATGTCTATCATTCTGTTATAATGTTGGTTTTGGATCTATCTTGGATTCTCCATTTTCACATTTCCCAACCTTGATGACTTTACTCTTTTAATTTTCATGCATGTTTCACATTTCCCAACCTTGATGACTTTGCTCTTTTAATTTTCATGCATGTACTAACAAGTTACCATCTGTTTAACAAAGCATCTGACAAGTATACACTGCAGAGGGAGGTTAACGTGACGTTTACTGCATTTCTGATGGGATTTAATGGTTGCTCCCTCAACTTGTTCTCATCCTCTAAAAGGAAAGAAAAAAGAGCACAAAGAGTGCAGTCACAGGACAATTTGGCAAACAAGCACGGTCACCTCCCCACACTGTCATACTTAGTCTGGCACAAACGCAGTCCCTAAAAGGAAAGATTGAAAGGCCGAGTCCAAGAATTCCCAAGGAACAACAGGGCCGTCCACTTTTCAGCATCAAACTGTAGGAATGTCTTCACTTTGGTCGACAGGAAGGTTCCAAAAAAGGACTCCCACCCTTGCAGTGTGGGATGGCATTCCCCAGTGGGGTACTGAGTGACTCGCCAGCATCTGCTATAGTCATCTCTGAGAGCTTTCCCACATGTTCATCCACCTTTGGAGCCTGAGTTACTCTTCAGTAAGCAGCCTTCCTCTAACCTAGAGGTGTCGATTCAGGAACTTTTTTTTTTTTTTAAATTAAAATTGTAGGCAATTAGTCCAAATGGGACAGAGAAAGTAAAAGGCATTTTTCCAGCTGCTGTGATGCCAACCTTTGTCTGTATTTTTTATTTTTTTGAATTTGCAAATTATTTGGGAATTTCTGGTGGAAAAGTTTCCTAGAGGAAGATAGAATCTAAAGATGGCAGCGGTGCATTTGGGAGAAAACTACCAATTGTTAGTAAATCAATTTTGTGTAGATTTACTAAAGTACCTAAAGTGCCTTCAGGTGTCGAGCAAACAGTCGAGTCAATGGCTTTTTCTTTTGTTCTCCTTGACAAATGGAGACTTTGAGGCCCAACTGCCATTTGTTCCAAGTCACTCTCCCTTACACACACACACACACACACACACTCTCTCAGAGACATAGAGCACACTCTGTAACAGCCATAGACAAAGTGTGTTGGGAAACCTCTGACAGTGTGTAAACACAGCACCACCACAGCAGTTGGCAGTGGCACTCACTCAGCAGACCAGCAAATGAGCAGCTAGGTAAACCGCTGCAGACTCACCAGCTCACCAAACATCAACTTCTTCACCACAAAAGCTAGCCACCCAGTTTACATGTCGACAGGGAGAACAAGATCGCACACAGATCGCACGGCTGCCCAATGAGACCAGCGCTGATGTCATTCTACGTCCTGTCCTGAGCCGACATTTTCCAAGGTCTCTTTCATTCATGAAGTTACCGCACCAATTATTTGTGTGGGTGCAAAAATGTCGAAACTAAAAATCCATGTACAGTACCCTCTGATCTGAGAGCCAATCAAAATTGCACTCATCTTTTCCTCGGTTCAAAAAACCTTTAAGTCCAGGAAGTGGGAGGCGGGTGGTTTGCGGGGACGGGGGGGCGCGGGGGGGTTCTGCTGTTAGATAAGTCCTTGCTTTGTTGAAAATGGGTCATGCATTTTGTTTCGTTGTCGAATTGAGGGAGAACATAATCGGTGCTGTAAATAAGGAGTGCGGTGTCGAGGGCTGCACTATAAACAAGTCAGTCTTGCTCCGGCGTTCCAAGTCAGTATGAAAATATACTGTCCCTCATTTTTTGTTTTTACACTTGACACCCAATTGTGGTCGAACGTTACAGAGGAAGTTTTGTCTTCACTCCTGCCTTCAGCTGGATGTGTCGTTCACTACCTCGTGCTGTGGGCCCAGGAGAGTCCATATTACACAAATGCTGTTTATTACAGCTGTAAGCCTGGCATATGGGCCTAATGTGGTGGTTACACCGCTGAGTAGAAGCAGAGAGGTTGCAACACAATAACACCATTGTTGGTGGGACCTCTAAATTAGTTGAAAGGTTTTGACAGATTGTTAGAAAAGTGCTCGAGTGAATCTGTCGACATGCCGCCCCACCAAGAGACTTCGCTCCTAAGGAAGGAATTACTTACTTAATTCTTTCCATGCAGTGTACAAGTACCATGGAGTTGCATTAAAATTGGATCATTTCACAGTCTGTTCTTGAAAATGCTTTCCTCCATTTGGGTGTGGACTGGTTTGGGATTTATGACCCGGCAGCTAAAAGATAGTGTCTGGTTTTAATGTGGGCGGACATCAGTGGGTTTTTTTTTTTTCTTCAGTAATGTTTCTCTGGATGAATGAGGTCTTCACTCCTAATAGGTATCGAATGCCTCGATAAACCAACAATTTATCAAATTAACAACCCAGTGTCCAGAAAACAGAGGTTTATACTAAATCACAGAAAGTGTTTCAACATCAGAAAAAAAAAAAAAAAGTGATCCGACCAAACTAAATCAATCATTAAAATCACTCAAAGACACATGAAGAGAGTTAAAACCAATATGTCAGTGATAATCCGATTTGTCAGCCCGTTCTACTGTGGCCAAGCTTTAATAATATCACTATGTGCAGCACACAGCAGCCCATTCTGTAGGACTTTACTGTTGTGTTTACCTTGTGGAAGCTCCCATGGAAAACCCGCTTCACTTGCTCCTCATTAAACGTGGCTTTCTGGATCTCTCCTCGGGTGTCCTTATTGTAGAATGTGATTGTTTTACTGGAAGCTGAAAAGAGCAGAGGCCTTGATGAATCCCTGACAGTGTGTTATGATGCAGTGGCACGCAAAGCACGGACCGAGAACACATGCTAGTAAGGCAAAGGGAGGGATGGAGAGTAAGCCTGAAGGGATTAGGTTCGCGACCCCTAATTATTTGCATGCATTAACCACATCTGAAAAAGTGGCTAAAAAAAATCTAAAAATCAATGTTTGCTATTGTAGGAATTCGTCCTGCCTCATCTGAATATGATCAGCGCTAGAGTCAACAGCACCTTCACTTGTTAAATAAACAGCAGCTCAGAAGGAGCGAGCCAAGACGTAATGAGAGTCTTACGATTGACAGTCAGTCCGACTTCAGGGTTGTTGTTTTTGTCCGAAATCTGCCAGATATCGAAAGGCTCGTTGGGTGTGTCGGGCAGCAGGCGGAGGAGCAGGACAATGGTGTAAGATGGTGGAAGACCCTCGGGGTGGACCTCCCTGTTGATGTGAAAAACACACAGCGAGAGTTCAGCGAGTCACAATCGCGTCCTTGTTACAGTCAGAGCTGAAGTCTCACCTGTGAGAACATAAAACCCGGGGTATTAAATCCCACTGCTGTGTCCCAGTCTGTGACTACACAATGTGCACTTGATTGCCAGCTTTCCTTTTGGCCTTATGGGACTTGACCACATATTGAAAGTATTTTCTGTCCCTGCTCCTTTTCTCTTGGCCGCGGTTTCGAGTGTTTCCATTTGTGCACATTTAGTGAAAGGCTGTGCCCACGCACACAAATACACTTCATTATAAACATATTAACCAAAGTATGCTGCAGAAGTCGGGGTCCTTCAGCGCCACTTAAGTGGTGGAAACAGGGATGAAACCTGTTTCCTGTATGACAGTGGTGGGAGGAGGTTCTGATCTGAGGGGTTTTTAACTTCGAACCCTCATAATCCACATGATGTACCAAGAAATGGCTGTGGGCTTAGTGCCAAAGGCAGAAGGGAAGCCCTGCTGTCTATAAAAGCTGGTGACAATGATTGCAAATAATGACTGCGGGCTGAGGATGATTATCATATCGGAATCAGCTCTTACTTGGTGGGCTGCTTCAAGAAGGCGTCCTTGTGCAGCCTGTAGGCGATGAAGCTGTTGAAGGAGCCTGGTTCCATGGACACACCGTTCATCCCTGCAAAGTTTTTGTCTGTGATGTTGAAGGCCTCCAGCATCCTAAAACCTGGAGAGGAAAATAATATTAGTCATGTTGAGAGCATGGAAAAGTACTGGAACCCAGCAAAGCATAGGAGCAATTTTGTAATTTCAGCAAGCTGTTAATGTTTGCTAAAAAATGTTTATTCCTACCAGGTGTCGTGAATCCATTGATGTAAATCAGGGGGCAGGCTGAAACGGGACAAAAATCACATCAGGAGTCGTCTCATTGGCCACAGTGCTGAAAACAATGTGATGTGATGTGACAGTATTTCCTACTAGAGGTCGCCGTTTCACAGATAAAGGTGATCAGGTTGTCCTGGATCTTATCGAAGGCATCGTAGTCGTCGACCAAAAACACGTGTCTCTCGCTGGGCTTGCTGCCGATGAGTCTCAACTCTGCTACGTCAACATCAGCAACTCCAACCACAAACACACTGTAGCCTGTGGAGGAAAAGAAATCACACAGAAAAAAAAGACTATTGTTTAGCTTCCAGTAATAGCTGGCAGGTTCGCAGCTAACAGTTGATTGAGTTAGCCAAAAAAAAGAGGAAATGTGAATTATTGAGTTTTATATGTGGTGTACAAAGTCAAACAATAATACACATGACTATAATCATCAAGTCCACACTGACCGGCCTGCTGCAGCTTTTCTGCGTTCTTCTTGACGTCATCCTGGGAGCGTCCATCAGTGACCACCACCAGCACCTTGGGGACGTTCCTCCTCATCCCTGCATCCGAGGTGAACACTCTCTCGTAGACGTGCTTCAGAGCGATTCCTGTGCGAAGAGAATGGACCGGAGTGTTATCAATGGCTCTTTAAAGTTCTCTCGCTGTGCCACCAGAAGATCAGAAGATCTCACCCTACCTATCTTCGTGTTTCCTCCTCTGTAGCGAACCTTCTCCAGAGCTGACAACACCACGCCCTTGTCATGGTAGGTGTTCAGCTTGAACTCTGTCTTGGCATCATCACTGTACTGAACAAATCCAACCTGTTTAAAAAAAAAAAAAAGTCCGGATTAAAGAATGGGCAGCGAAATAAACAAGATCTTCAAAAAAGATAACGTGAGATGTTGCATGACCTGCATTCCCTTCGGGCTGATGACGTCAAAGGCTCCGGTCATGCTCTTAACAAACTGAATGACTTTGGCGAAGCTCTCATCTCCAATACTCCAGGAGCCGTCGATGAGGAAGACCAGGTCGGCCTTGGCACCTTTACACACTGTGGCACAAATACACAGGAAAAAAAAAGTTGTTGTTTTTTTTATTTAAAGCCAAAACTCATTATTGTTGGCAGACAGATTGTGACAAAGTCTACGCACCATCCAGAGCAGGGGGGGCAGTGGCTGGAGCAGGAGGAGTGGGGGGCTCAGTGGGCCTCTCTGTGGGCTTAACCACTGGGAGCCAAAAAGCAAACAAATGCAGTAAATGAAAAGTGACATACGATACACAGCTGTAACGCAGTTGTACACAGAGGTTTGTTTTTTTTTTTTCTTACGTGTCCTCTCCTTGACGCTCACTCCAGGTCCCTCCATGTTGGGGGTTTGAGTGAACACAGTGGCGTTGTAGAGTGAGTCTGGAGACAGACCATCGAAGCAGTAATTGCTCTCCGAGCCTCGTACGGTGACCTCCTGCGCCCCCCTCTTTGAGGCTAGAGAGGAAATAAGGACAAGAGAGGAGGAATTCTTTTTTTAATCCATCTTGTGCCGGTTTATATACTCGTTTTATCTTCGGATGAGGCGGCTCAGTAAAACCTCGTTTTATCTTCGGATGAGGCGGCTCGGTAAAAAAAAAACACTCACAGTCAAAAGGATTGACCTTCAGCCTGTAAGAGGTAGCCGCTCTGTGAGGAGCCCAACGGATGCAGAAGGAGTCGTAGCCAACGTCGTAGGTGTGAAGGTCCGTGACGTTCAGGTACACTGAAGGACACCAAGTGAGGCTGCTGTTAGTTTGGTCGGCATTTCAACCCCTCACCTTTGGAATTATTGGATTATTGGCTGTCTGTGTATATTCCTGCGAATCGTACCTGTCAATCCAAATTTACCATATCCTTCCCAAAACTCAATCAAAGTTATTTATCTAACCCCATTGTTGAGAATGAAACATAACAAATTCCAAAGTATCTGGTGGTCCTGTCATGACATCATGTGTTTCTCTAACTAAAAGATATAATCAATTGGTTCCTCGTAAAATCCGGTGAAGAAGTGATTTCTTCATCGTCTTACATGTGGTTCCTTGTCCGACCAAAGGCTCACTGAAGCCTGTGTTGTACTGCGCCAGCACCTTCACGTCATAGGTTGTTCCAGGTTTCAGGTTGTGCAGTTGGTGGGTGGTCACGTCTCCAACATACGCCTCCATGGACTCATCAGAGCCTGGAGACGGGAGGACAACGTTGTAGAAAGTACAAGAACACCTGAACGTGAGATCGTTAATGATGAGTCGTTCTCACCCTCGGGCTGATAGACGAGCTTGTAGCCATTGACCCTGGAGGGAGCAGCATCCCAGGACACCTTGAAGCGGGTGTACCACTCGTCTGACACACGGAGGTTCCTGGGGCCCAGCATGCCAACTGTGCGGGACAGAGACGATTAAGACATGGTTTCCCAAAGATCTGTGCGGGACAGAGACGATTAAGACATTGTTTCCCAAAGATTCAGTCGCAAGAGATTTTTTTTTTTTTTTGAGTCGTCTCGCATCATGTTTCTCAGGAGTTTACAAATAATGTCCATTGACTTGGGTCGCGAAGGTTTTTGGTGACTTTTAAAATATGGGTCCCCAGAAAAAAAGTTTGGGAAACGCTGGATTAGGACAAGGCTTCAGTTCAGAGTTTCACCAATTGCATAATATTTATATATTTTTTTTGTAACTGATTGGTTTGATAAATTGTGGTAATGGACAAACTGGCTGAGTCGTTTTTTACTGGAACAGAACAATGTCATCATTCTCATTGTTGTCGACAATCAAAGGATGCCAAGAGTATCACTTGATTGTAATTGGTGCATAAATCTGTTCAGGTTTTCTGAGTCAGTGTAAGGACTTAATAACGATCATCAATACTGACTTCCAGGTTCTTGAATGATTTCTTTCAGTTTGTTCAAAACTGGCACCGCGTCAAATTTTTTATTTTTTGTTTTATTTGGTTGTGAAGAGAGAAAGGTTCGTACGTGTGTGTCCGTCTCCTTCCAGTTCTCCTCCGGGTCCATCGGAATAGATTGCGGTGACTTTGATGTTATAAGGCGTGTCTGGATCCAGGTTTTGCAGGATGACATTGTTTTTGTTTCCTGGCACTGTTGTCTGGTGGAGAAAAGGTAAAGTTCAAACACATCAGGATTTAAAGAAAAATATCCAGAGAACCTTTTGGATTTTTTTTTAAGGTGTAACTTAAATATTCTTACATATTCATCAATGGGATCTCCTACAGTTGGAGCGTATGTGATGCGGTATTGCATGACGGGGCCGTCCGCATGTTCCCAGGTTACAGAGAGGGTGCTGGTGGTGGGGTCGTAAACGTTCATGTTTCTGGGACCACCTCTGGGCACTGACAGAGGAAACAAGGAGAAGAGTTTTTTGTTGATTTTTTTTCATCCTAAAGAGTTTAACGTTACTGTTCATCTAACGAGGTTAAATTAATCGTAGCTCTTACGTGTCTTTCCCTCTTCTGCAATGATGGGTCCTTCGCCGTCGCTGTACACGGCAACCACGCCCACATTGTACTCTGTGTCTGGGACCAGCTGCTGCAGCAGGGCTGTGGTTGTGGTCCCTGGTACCAAGGTCTGAACAAAGACATCAAAGACCTCAGGAACCAATCCTGCTGCACGTGTTCAATAAATAACTCACCAGTGAAACCGGACAAATGCAAACACAACACGACCAAACAGACAATGGCGACGTAAAGCCTCTCCTTTTTTTAGCTAATGTGTTGTAACAACTGTACACGGTCGAAGGACGGTCCAAATATTCCTTTGATGTTTAAGTTACAGTGGTTAAGGGGTGTATGGAATGACGTGGGAGTGTCAGACGGTCGCCACAGCTGTTTAATCTGGTCTGACCATGAGCACAACCAAACACAGAGGCTCCGCCCCCTCCTCACACACTGAGGGTCTCTGTGTGTCAGTTACTGTACTGGAGGAAACGGGGACGACACTGCGGGACAGATCTGGCCTGGTGCTGATCTCTGGGGGAGAGGAGGGAGGGAGGGAGGGGGGAACATTTGTGCTGGAAAGTTTGACAGGAAGGGAGAACCTGTGTGAGAGGAGGGTGTGTGTAAAAAGGGAAGGGGGCAGGGGGGGGTCACCATATGTGAGTGTGAGACCAGCAACTGTTGGACAAGTCATTGGACTTTGTTCTGATGTAACTATCATCATACATTTTGCTCAGAGCAGTGGTCTCAAACCCACCATTGTCATCATCACTGGAGCGGTACCGAAAAAAATACAGATTTCTTTTGTTTATTTTAAAAACTGAAATACTAATATAACTCTAAAAAATACATTTTAACAAACTACCAATTTGTCTAGGCTTGATCCGATGCTCGGCATTGATCTGATATTAGCTAAAGTTTCAGAATCAAACTTTGAAAACAACTATAGCCCGTTCAATCCGATACCAAATGCTAAACGATACCTAAGTCCAAATGTTTTGCGCGACATGCTCTAAACAGGGACATTATCGCCTCAGCAACGATACTCTGCGACATACTGTTGGAGAAAGGAAGGTATCGGATTGATATCGGTAACGGCAGATACTCCACGTCGCAGTATCTGTGTTGGACACGTGTATCCAGGTAATTTACCATGTATCAACTCAAACCTAGTGGTGACCAGATGTGGGAGGTTTGCGGCCCGGGTCGTAAGTTTGAGACTCCTGGTACAGAGGCCAATGACATATGACTTTTGTGCACAGTTGTTGCTTTGAGCTTGAAAATTCTTCCGTGATTCTACTAACAATCCACTCTTCAAGAGCTGATTCTTTAATCCCACAAATAAAACTGTGGCAGCGCTGGTACCACATACCACATATCGTGTAAGAGCGGATTTCTCCCTCAATGAAGGGTTTATTGCCTTGGTTAAACACAGTAGGCTGATGAAAAGTCTCAGCTGGCAGCCACTGCACACATGTACCATTTGGTGAACAGACCAATGATTTGCATTTAATAGTTCAGGAAGACGCTCTTTCATTCTTAATGACTCATGGTAATCACCAGCTGAACTTGGGATTGGTTTTGGCCTTCATGTGTTTCCCTCACACGGTGGTTGTAAATGCTGGTGGTGATCATCGGGAGGCGCGAAAGCTGGATTACTTTTGTATGAATACAGGTCAGTGGTTCCTAAACAGCGCCATCCCTTTGGTAGACAGGATTACTACATCAACTCCACTAGGAGCATGGTATGGTCATCGTGGCTGCACTCCCCACCCCCCCACCCCCC
>NC_024307.1:2693705-2718419 GCF_000523025.1 Cynoglossus semilaevis | reverse complement strand
GTTTGGTCCTCCGGGCCGCCCCCCCCCCCCCCCCGCCCCCTCCCGCTATGACTCTGAGACCCCACTGTCCTACGTGTATTTCGCTCAGACATTGTGAGGAAACTCACCGACTCCGGGGGTCTGACTCCAGTCACGGGTGAGTAGATGACCTTGTATTGCTGGACTGGTCCAGTTGCAGCCTCCCAGCGAACATTGAGGGTGTTGGTAGTGGGGTTGAAAACTTGGATGTTCCTCACAGGACTGCGCTCCACTACCAGGCAAAAAAAAAAGAAAAAACAGAAGAGACATTTAGAGGAAATGGTGGACGGATAAAGACGAGACAGGTTCATCATGTAGAACTTCTTTATTCATGTTTAAGTTCTTGTTTTCTTGTTGTCCTCGTCCTGCGTCAACCACCTACTGTAAAACATGTGACTGGTCCAATAAACTAAGAACGATTCTCCCGACAGACCAGTTTAGAGCGTTATTTAACAATATAGCTAACAACGTGACACTTCCTCTTGGTGCCCTCAAGGTTCATGAAAAGAGTATACGAGGTTCACGTGTAGACTGGTCTCCGGAGACTCTGAAGAACATGTTTAGAGGCTTTGTGCCATTCCCTGTTATAAACTCATAAATGCAGCGGAAAAACACAGTGGGCAAAACACAAGCCAGCTTCCATACTTTAAAGGTTTCACAGAGCGAAGTCTGTTGCCCAGGAAGCTGCTTTAAAACCAGAGGCACATTTAACAGCAACCGTCGGCCTGTCACGTAGTGACTCACGCTCCTCGCGTCTTTGGTTTCGCTGATGTATGATAAGAAAAACTAAAAGGCTCTGGGCTGAAGTCGCCAGTGTATAACAGAGTTAGGAAATACATATCAGAGCGATCACATTCACTGTCCATCCTGTGAGTTGGTCAAACCTCTGAAGCCAGGCCAATAAACATGAGGGACGATCTCCACAGAAGGAAAAATAAAGGTAACGGTAGCAGACGTGGAGCGTGACCTTCGCCAGTTCAGCTGAGAGCCATAAAACGTATAATGCTCTCCATTCATTTGTAACCCCCCCCCCAACTCACCAACCTTTGCTTCTTTTTCCCCAAAGGGAAGCCAATTACTCAACATGTCCCCTCCCCCACTCACCAGCTCCTCCATTATCCTGACCACTACACTCCATTCCAACCTATAAATGGACAACATTACGGTAAAAGCAGAGGAGACACTATTATATCGCCGCCAACCCCGGAGAATTCCTTCCTATGCAATCAACCCGCGAAATGCTGACTCATTCCCAACGGAGGTTGGCAGTTTGGCATTGTGGGAAAAAGCGGAAAAATGACTTCTTTTCATGGGAGTTCAACGTTAGCTGACGGAGCCTAATACTGTACGAGGTATGGGTTACAGTCGGCGGTGGGGGCATCTGATGAGTTTGGCTTGGCTCGCCCGCTCGAGATGATATTGTGAAATAAATCAGACGTGACTCATAACCTCATTGAAGGTTTCTGACACAGCAACAGTGAGGCAGAGGCAGAGGCCGGTAAGTTCATCCTGGACAGACATGAATAGATTTTGAATGTGGGAAAAAAAAACCCACGGCCAAGTCTACGTGGTCTATTCTGAGCCCTGAGAATCTGTCATCACTGGATCTAATCTTTCCAGGATGCTTGGCCAGTACCTACAGCAGGGAGTGGATGACATGACATGCAGGGCTTACATGTTTTGCCATTCTCAGATAGACGTTGTCCCTCGCCGGCCGTGTACACAGGAGCCACAGTGACTATGTAGACGGTGTCGGAGTCAAGGTTCCGCAGCACCGTGTTGTGGGTGTTGCCTGATACCTGCACCTGGACGGAGAAACACCAGAGGAAGAACAATAGAGTCAGCCCGCGTCAGAACCGCTATGGGTAATGACCCGCCGTTCTCAGTCCTACCATCTCCTCCTTTCCTCCACGTGCAGGAACATAGGAGATCCTATACTGGCGAACGTTTCCCTCGGCGGGCTCCCAGTGGACATCAAGGGTACTGGTGGTGGGGTTGGTCACCCTCAGGTTCCTGACGCCGCCCAGGGGTTCTTAAATAGAAGACGGTTACAGAAACATTATCAGAGGACCCTTGACATGAGCTTGGGAGAACCTTAAGTCAACGACGACTCACTGGTTTTTCCGAGGCCGTTCAGCTCGCCGCTGACTCCCCGGGCGTAGACGGCCACCACAGAGATGGAGTACTCAGTGTCAGGGGTCAGCTTTGGAAGCAACACCGTGGTCTTTTTGCCTCCAACCTGAGTCTAGTCACAGATCACATTTTATTGAGAATAAGAAACACAAGAAAGAAAACCTTGTCTCGTCACAGATCACATTTTATTGAGAATAACAAACACAAGAAAGGTTTAACCATGAGCCTAAACCACATATGCTAAACGCAAGGCCTGCGGGCCGAATCTGGCCCACCAAAGCTTAACATGCATTTGGTCATTTTAAATAAAACTCCGTAGTCCGTACTAACGTTAACTGGATTGTTTAAACGCAGTGGTCACCTTCTGTGTATAACACATGTACGGCCTTTTTTAATTTGTTTTATTGAGGAGAAAATTGTTGCAGTTTGTTCAAATTCAATATTCCTGGTCAGAGCATTCTCTGGAATAACTGTTGATCTCTACGTAGACTGTGTTTTAATTTCCGGATCGTTGGGTGATTGAGTTTGACGCCTCCTCCGTTATAGTTGATAGTTAAGGGGCCTAGCAAAAGTACAGTACAGCGAAGATTCCCTGTGCTTTTCACAAAATAATGAAAAAAAAAAAACTGAACCATTCTCCACATGTTCCTGTGATTGATGGTATTGACTTGATGGAAAAAGTTCTACCTGAAATCTACTGGGCCGTCAGGAATGTTTTTGAATGTTTCTGGACAGGGCTTTTTACACAGCCCCGAGGCCAAGGTAAACCTGTAGGCTGATAGCTGAAACAGGCGGATGTCTTTTCATTAGGAGTCACGACTGATGATGAATTTACAACATCGCTTCTGGCTAAAATGATCAGGAGCACAGATAAAATCCTAAGCCTGGGGTTTGTCTGAGGATTTGTGCAAAGGTTTGTCCTGACAGCTGTCTCATCGACCCGTTCTCTATACAGATAAAAAACCAAAAAAACAACCAAGATTGACAAACAGAACAAACATTTTCTGAAAGAAAAAGTGTTGATCCAAACACTCTGGGCTCACAGCTCTGGTTGAAATGTTGAATGTCAACCATGAAAGATTGGCCTGAAGTGGCTTTTCATCTTCCAGCTTTCCATCAACGCTTCACTGTGATATCATCTGTGCAATCAACACAGCTACAACTTATCAACATCTGATGGAGAAATCTTTCCATCCCGTGTTTAAAAAAACGCAGCAGCAGCAGCGAGGCTGAGGTGAATAATTTACAGAACCGAAGACTGGAGACACGAATAAAAACATGTGCCTGAAGAAACAGACGGTAGGATTTATTGTGAAGTAGCAATAAAGTTGCTTATTCCAACAATCTGTACGTGGTACGTCTGTCACGTACTACTACTGTAGTCGAGTCTTTTTTAATACTTGAGATTGCTGATTTCTCAGTTTAAAGTCTAGTTATAAATCAGTTCAGTGACGAATTGACTCAGCATCGCACAGATGTTTACTCTGGGTAAAACCTCTGTCAACATGGTGGATGTACGCAGACTACTGCATAACATCGTGGACGCCAACTGCAGCAAAAGAGTACATGATGTGTCCTAGTATCTTTTAAATACTCAGGTATTGCAGTAGTCTCCCTTTAGGGGTGTGTATTGGCAGGAATCTGGTGATAGGATACGTATTGCGATACTATAAGCACGACAATATATTAGTCCAAGTGTGATCCTAGACTCAGACTCTGTTCCATCTGAACATCAGTTCCTAACTCTGGAACAGAGGGATCTACATTTGGAATCACTAGAGAAGAAAGAAAAGAAAAAGAAACTGAACCAACACCAGGAATATTGGACTGGGAATTGGTGAGAAAAAATCAATAACTGATCAATGACTGAGGAGATTGATACGGTATCGATATTTTCTTTCTCCCATTATTATAACTACTTTAATACCTGCATGCATTTTACATAATAGACTCATTTCAAACACAGTAGCTCTAATATAATGTAATGGCATTTTAGCAACAGCTACAGTTGCTTTGTATGTCGTCATCACAGTCGTCAGTGATGGTCAGATCAGCAGAGCAATAAGATTATTTCTACTTACAGAGTTGGTAATATAACATACTGTATATGAGAGTGGAGATTTGCTCAGTGACGCTAACAATTCTAAAATTTATTTGCTTGGAATATTATTTTAAGACTAGCAATAAAAGTTTATGTGAAACTCAGTTCTGATAAATGTTCACTGTCTAAACATAAAGCTTCTAAATGATCAGGCATTTAAAGTTTTATCTGTGGAATCATCTCTTCCTAAGTCACACACACAGGAGAGAAACACTGTCTGCCAGAGTTGGCCGCAGCGCAGACCGGTTCAGATTTCAGAATGCAGGTCACGGCTGCGGACGTCAGTCTGTAGCTTTTTGAGCCGCGATTTTGGAGGAAATGAGAAATGTCTGACAGTAAATTAAAACCAAAAATTCAACTGTCATCCAAAAGGACTTTAACTTTTTGAGAAAGGGCTGCCAAAAAAATGCCTGACCAGAAATTCTGCAGAGTGGGGGAAATATTTAGAAAGCGGAGGGAAGAGTTTCGACCACATCATTGCCACTATTTCCAGAGAAGAGTTAAAGAGGTTTGATTTAGGCTAAAATAAATACGCCTGACAGATGTTTAGCTACGTACAGGGCATGTGTTTGTCTTTTGAAGGCAAATCTGCGCGAAAGAACGAACTTCTGACTAAATAACAACGATTTGTCTGGCCAAGGTATGCTAGACTGAAGTCCAGTCACGTACGAGGCAAAGAAGAATTTCAAAAATGACTGAAACTCAGCAGTGGAAACTTCTGTCTTCGTAGCTTCAGTACATTTCGCCCCTCTCTGTTCTTTAGTTTTTACCACCGACCGTCTGTCTCTCAGTGAGTTGTGTGACTTACTGTCTGGCTCCTGCCTCCAGATGTGGGCACATAAGTGATCCTGTAGTTCTGGACACGGCCTGAAGCTGGATTCCACCTGGCGTTCAGCGTGGTGGTGGTCTCGTTGAACACAACCAAGTCAGTAGGAGCAGCATTGGGCACTGGGATATGCACGCAAACACATACCACACTATTACCAAAACATGTAACATGCTGACATGTTTATCTGCTGTGTTTGGTGGAAAAAAAAACACACTCTCCTCACGGATTTACTTGCAAAATGTCTTTTAAAGACATTGTCCTTGATATTCTGGTCGACCTGCGTCAACTTGTCTGCAATTGTTCTTCATTCATTTTCGATGGTGGGTAGTAATGAGTTTCATTTACTCTATTACATTTACTTGAGTAAGTTTTTCAAAACAAAATACTTCTAGGAGTAGTTTTAAATCACTGTACTTTTTACTTTTACTTGAGTAGCTCTATGAAGAGGAAACAGTACTCACTTTTTATGTACTCATTACTGATTAATTGATTGAAGTACTTGAACCTAAAGATCATTTTAAGGTATTTAAGGATAAGATAAACTCTCCTCTTTGTAATTTTTCTCAGCTGATTAAATGCTCATTACAAAATAAATCAGATGTTACTCAAGTTATTCAGTACTTGAGTAGTTTTTTTTCACTACTTTTTTACTCTTACTCAAGTAATTATTTGGATGACTACTTTTTACTTCTACTTGAGTAAAATTATTCTGAAGTAACAGTACTTTTACTTGAGTACAATTTTTGGCGACTCTACCCACCTCTGGTCATTTTACATCTTCAGGTCTATTTTAACGGTCAAATAAATCAAGGACTGTCGCTTTAAAAGCGAAAAGACAAACCACAGCTGGGATGTTGTCTTTTCTGAAGCAGGAGCATCCAGCCATGGATGGATGAATGGATGGATGGACTGATAAGTGCATGGATGAATGAGATGAGCAGATGGATGGATGAATGATGGATGATGAGTGATGGGATGGGCTACAAAAACAGAAACTTCAACCTCTGTTTTGTAGGTCATGCACTGTTGGAATCCACAGGTTGATGTCGATTCAAGAGGAGCATAAAAACACACAGCCATGGATGGAATGATGTCACAGACACATACTGCAGTACGACTACAATGTGTCCCGGGTGTTGGGAGCGGTCGATGGGTTAAAGGCTGCGCTAAATGACGTGGGGATGGTTGTCCGTCGGACAGTAGTACTGATGACCAAATGAATGGATGACACATGGATGATGGACATGCTTTCAACGCTTTACCGCTTGTATACTTACGTCTGCTATCAGGTTGCCTGGGCACTACAGAGGCAGAAATACGTAAAAATTGCCATATTTTTCACAGCTTCATGAGGGTATATTTTCAAAAGGTCAAAAAAATTCTGTCAAGACTGAGCTAACGTAACAATGTTGTGGGTGTCATCCCAGATCAGTGAGTGATCTTACGTGTTCTCTCGTTGCCCATCAGATCCTCGCTCTCTGATTCATCTGGATAAATGGCGGTGACGGTCACGTCGTAAGGCGTGTCCGGCTCCAGGTCCACCAGGACGTTTGTGGTCTCGTCGTTGTTAAGAATGGCCTAATGAGAGAAAGGCAAACAGAGCATGGATGATGAGCTGCTTCTTTTTTTCTTTTTTTTCATCCATTCAAGTCAAAATCCATATTAGAGCGATTATCATTGGCTCGGTGCGGACGTCTTGTTTTGATCAGACGTTCTGGAGGCCTCTTCCAATGAATTGCCTTAAAGTCTTCTGTGGGATTCATCAGGAAATACCTGTATGATTTATTGGAAGTGCAAAAATCTAATAGCAGCTGGTTTTCTCTTACATATTGGAAAGAATTCTCTCCCCTCTTGCTCCATCCAATGCGGTACAGCGCAACATCAGGGGCTCCGTGGTCCCAGGTTGCCCTGAAGCTCGTCTGGGTAATTTCAGAGAACCGCAAGTTCTTTGGTGCAGGAACCACATCTACAGAGAGGGGAGAAGGCCGAGTCATTGGATGTTGTCAGGATGATAACTTAATCCCAGTCCACCCTGGGAATTTCCTCTCACCGGTAACAGCATCTGCCAGCATGGTTTGTCCGCGTCCCTCGTCATAGACCGGAGTGACGGACAGAGCGTACTCCGTCTGTGAAATTAGGTTCTGCAGCTGCGTGGTGGTCACGTCGCCTCTGACTTCCAGCTGGAACACAGTTAGAGCATTTGTTAAAGCAGTGATACGAGTGGACAGGGCTTTAATATGTGTGTGATAACTGAATTAACTCCATATGTTTTGATTCCTGGCATGTGTTTCCTGGAAAATTAGAGACACTGATAATATCCGGCTTGTTAGAAACATGACTAGGAGGTATAAATCTGGGCTTCATTTATGCTAAACTGGGAACAAATAAGACGAGGTTAAAGTGAAGAGTGAAGACCAGAAATGCTCACAGGAAATACCGCAGTGTATTTATTTCATTTCATTAAATTTTATCATCTAAACCTCAGCAAATGTCACTTATGGGAGTCGTTCTCATTACCTGTTAACAGCTGTTGTTTGTCTGAGTGTTTTGTATTTAAGCTTCAGTAAAAAGTTTTATAACGTTCTGCTACTCCTACCACTTAACACGCACTGACTATTACTGCCATCTGTTTTAGAAAAATAAAAAACCGTTTTCTGCTGCGGTACGACTTAGTAGTATCACCATAACCAACCCTGAGAAAACTACATTATGACAGAATCTTAATATTTCCACTGGACCGAAGAGTGACCGTTCAACCAGTTGCAGGATTTATCATCTGGACAGAGCTGTGTTTTTTTTTCTCCTACTTTCATTAACAACAGTTTTAGTATTGAAATGTTTGGAAAGTTCTTCGTAGTACTGAAACTACACGCACCTGTTTCACATCTCCATCCTCGGACTTGTAGGTCACAATGTACTGGCGAACGGGACCTGGAGCGGCGTCCCAGTAAAGCCACATGGTGCTGTGGGTAACATCGCGGACCTTCAGTTCACCTAGTGGTGGCATAGGCACTGCGATAAAAAAAATATAGAGGGTCATGGTTAGTTAATTCTTAAAAATAGAGGGTCATGGTTAGTTAATTGGAACTAAAATCCTGTCTTGATGGCAACAACGTTGTAGTATTAGTTGTTGCTTCTGCAGTACTAGTTAATGTAGTAGCAGTAGTAGTGTTGTAGTAATAGCTGTAGAAGGTAACGGATAAGTGGATGAAAATGGATGGATGGATGGATGGTTAGTTAATTGGAAGTAAAATCATGTCTTGATGGCAACAACTGTAGTATTAGTTGTTGCTTCTGCAGTACTAGTTAATGTAGTAGCAGTATAAACTACCAGTAGTAGTGATGTAGTAATAGCTGTAGCAGAATGGTTGTGGTCGCAGCAGTACTTTAGAAATCCATTATTTCCATTACCCATTATAAACAATAGGAAGTATTGCTAAAAATAGTATTGCAGTATCATAGTATTTACTGTTATGAGTGGTCAACATTTGGCAGTAGTTGGTTGCAGTAGTTAAATTATTGAAGTAGTAAAGAGGTAGCAGTAGTAGTGCTAGTATAGTACATAATTGTGGTTGAAGTAACCACTTAAAGTTGTGGTGGTAGTAGTAGTAACAGTAGTAGTAGTAGTAGTAGTGGTGGTGGTGGTGGTGAGTACATACGGGTGACTCCCCTCTTGGTGAGTGGTTCACTGGCTGATTCTCCATGTAGGGCGAACAGGGACAGAGAGTACTCCGTGTTGGGGAGCAGCTTCACCAGCTGGACATCAGTCGTGTCTCCTCTCACTCTGAGCTACAGGAGACCAAACAAAAAAAAAAACAAACAACAACACCAGGTCAGAGGTCAAGTGGACAACCGGACCTGCTCTCCGACAGTCGTAGAAACATTTGGATAAGAAGGTGGAGACAGATGTGTTGTTGCGACACATCTGCGGAACCTGAGTTTGAGTCACTGGCTATGACGCATATGGATGTCCCTTTGGCAGAGTGAGATCATGGATAACTCTGTCTTTGTGGAGGCAACAATGTTCCACTGTATTTTGCTTTTCTGCCCTGTCTGCAGAACGGCTGAAACAAACACTGGCAGCTTTGTAATATTTCACTTCAGTGTGTGACATCTGTGTTGTGTCAGAAACTGCTGACTGCAGGTTTTCTCTGGTCACTTTGTAGTGTTTACCCGAGTTCCTTTGGAAGCGTGCGCTTGTTTTCTCCAGCCGTAAACAAACATGCGTGTGAGACGTCGTACCTTCACGCACTCGCACCGCGTGCACGTTGCGTTCGGTGAAGTCTCTTACCTCCTGCTCGACGGAGGGCTCGGTGGCGTTGATGGCGCTGTAGAGCAGCATGTAGCCGGTGGCTCCTTGCGCCTCCTCCCATCGAACACGCATGGTAGTGACCTGCTCGTCGTAGATATCCATCCTCCTCACGGCGCTCAGGGGCACTGGAGAACCAGGAAGTTAAATTAGGATTAAATTAGCAAATTCATCTTCGTACCATAACATCCCTGCCTACCTTCAAGTCCCAGCTCAAAAGACTAGCACACTAACTTTGTTTTACTGTGATCTGTATCAAGTGTTCATGTCACAGACATTCTGGTTGATTGGCCGGTTCTTTTTAGCTTGATTTCCTCTAGAGAAGACCTGGGTAAACTATGGTCCGAGGGCCAGATATGGCCCGCTGGGCTTTCTATCCGGTCGGCGAAACACCGGTACAACGTATTGCACAGACTGTCAATACAGGCGGCAGACATGAAATGTGCCAAATTTTCTTTATAGATTATTATTATTTGGTCCAGGATTCTACGACCAACAAATACTGAACTTATCTGCCAGTCAAATCTTTAACCTCCTTGGTCAGCTTGTTCACCTCTGGTCTGGATATTAAGAGTTGGTCAACCCTTCACACACACGTTCGTATCTCTGCTATAATTTAGGCCAAGCATGGGGAAAACTACGGCCCGGGGGCCGGATGTGGCCCGCTTGGCTTTTTATTCTGGCCTGCAAAACTTATCCAAATAAAAAGTCCTGTAAAATTCTAGAACCTATTTTAGCCCGCGAGTGAAAAAGTTTGCCCACACCTGATTTAGGCTGAACAATAAACCCCATCCCCCCATGGGCAGGAGAATACCTGTGCACGCTGAGCCTTAAACCACTGTCCCACTGTGTGGCCCACCAGTAACAACATGCAAAAGAGACCAGGGTAAATTAAATTAGACTAAAACCTCAGTGTAATTTCGTGAAGTGCCCAGGGTAAATTAAATTAGACTAAAACCTGATGTGTAATTTCGTGAAGTGCCTCAAAATCTAATTAGGATTTACTGCCTCCGACACCTGGGACTGTAAAAACATGACACAGAGAATACGCCTCCGACACCTGGGACTGTAAAAACACGACGATGACAGAGAGAATAGTGAGGTAGTATAAAGTGAATTAAAAATTATTAAGAAAAAACAAAACAACAGTGATTGCAGTCACTGAGGGCATGTGCTGTGTTGTGTAACTGCAGACAGAGAGATTCAGTGATTCATGGTGGTTTCAGACTCAAGAGTTAGGACCGCAGCTAAGGCTCTTTGAGTGTTTCCCAAATGGTGGGTCATGATCTAAAAAAGGGGTCAATGGGCTACATACTGCACGGTAGGTGACTACTGTTTAGTAGACGTGGGTAAAGCACTGGTCCTCTAATGGACAAAAATCTTGTCTTAACCCCAAACCTCAGAGTGAAAGGACGTACGTGTGGTCTCAGTTCCCCTGAGAGGCTCACTGCTCTCTCCTCCCGTCACAGCGTAGACATTGACCATGTACTGGGTCAGTGGGTTGAGCTTCTGCAGGACAACTGTGGTCTGAGAACCATCAACAAGCACCTGAGGACAAAACAAAGGTTGGGATTCATTTGAGGATTTGTCCAATTTTATATCATTTCTTTTGACACACGATAATTAAATTTGGCAGAGACTTTAAGTTCAGAAAATCACTTCAGCTCATTAAACACATACAAAACCTCGCCTTCTCTCTGCACCATTTAATAACCAGCTGGAGCTGATATAATTATACTAATGACTTTTAATTGAAAATTGCGATCAGATTTAACAAATTACCGACAAAATACCCAGCGATAAAAATACTTCTGACAGGATTTTTCAAGTTTAAGTCGACTGTTTTTCACGTCCTTCAGTTACGACATTTCTTCTACCTGTTGTGGTTGGCCAGACACCGTCATGTACTCCACGCGGTATTGCTCCACAGGGCCTTCGGGAGCAGTCCAGGTGGCTCTGAATGAGTGGTGGGTCACATCAGATGTAACCAGGTTGGTGGGGGCATCAGGTGCGCCTCCTGTTGAAAGAAGTGTAGAAAACTGAAGACCACAATGGAAAAGATTCAATCATCCAATCGTGGAAAAATGTTTATAAAAGGTGAAGACCACAATGGAAAAGATTCAATCGTGGAAAAATGTTTATAAAAGAGAATTCTGTTTCCACAGGGGTAATTAACGTCCAATTAATGTCCATTCCAAGATTTCCGAAATAGCAACTTTTTCTAATATGATCAAGAAGAAGAACATTTTTATATTCAATAAAGCAGAAGGAATGGTATACATTGTGAAGGAAAAAAATAAAAGTTCTGACTGAAACTAGTTCTTTTGGATGTTTGGCAGGACGTTGAACTTTCTGTGGGTCTAAGATGTTCAACTGTTTTTTATTTATACTCCTCAAAATATCTCGGGGGCTAGAAACTAGGCACAACATTGAATGTGTTGTACACAGATGCTGCGTAAACGTATATTACCTGCTCCTTTGACACTGTTGCAAAGGTTGTCGGTGAGTCTGTCCACGATGTCGAACAGGAACGAGAAATCGGCCACGTTGTACATGTGAATGTCATCGGGGTCTGAGGCGATGGACCGCAGCTCGTTCTCATCAGCGTTCTTCACACCTGTGTGGGTCGACACTCGTCAGCAGATTTAACACTTTTTTATTGTTGTTTGAACAGAGCGAGAGTAAATCAGCGTTCCGTACCGACGGCGTACAACTCGATGCCCTGGTCGCGCAGACTCTGAGAGTTGACGTTGACGTCGTCCTGGGATTTGCCGTCAGTGATCAACACACCGATCTTCAGCGCTTTGGGTCGCATCCCCACGTTCTCTTTAAAGTTGTTTTGAAGGATGTAGTTCAAAGCCAAGCCTGC
Source organism: Cynoglossus semilaevis (assembly GCF_000523025.1). Lineage (NCBI taxonomy): Eukaryota > Metazoa > Chordata > Actinopteri > Pleuronectiformes > Cynoglossidae > Cynoglossus > Cynoglossus semilaevis. Next base: position 2,706,160 of record NC_024307.1, on the reverse strand, counting down.
GATGACAGAAACGTAGATTACTCCTCGTTTTCCCTTTCGTAGAATCCTACTTGTTCTGAGTGGAGCAAAGGTAGAAAATCAATTGCAAACATATTCAGATTGAAAGAGATTTTAGTACCAGTCAAAGTGTTTCCTCCTTTGTAGGGCAGGTTGGCCACAGCATCCAGCAGCGATTCCCTGGTTTTATGGGCATCCAAGTGCCATTCAGTCTTGGGATCCCCACTGTACTGGGCAAGGCCTGTGGAGTCAGACTTGGTTAGACAACCTCGAAAACGCTTTTTGTCTTTCGTTTTATTGGTTAAAAAGAAACAGTAAACCAAGAACCAACCAATCTGGACCCTTTCTGGACCAATTTCGAAGACTCCCACCATACGGGCGATGAAGGCGCGAATGGTCTTGAAGTTCAGACGTCCGATACTCCATGAACCGTCCACCAGCAGAACGATGTCTGCCTGTGAAGTGGTCCTACAGGTCACATCTGAGAGGACATACGGTCGGGTGTCACAAGGCGATAAAGATAAATGAAATGGAGTCGAACCTCCGTTTTCGCAAAGTAAAAAGTGTGTTGTGAGGTGGTAAATGAAATGGAGTCGAACCTCCGTTTACGCAAAGTAAAAAGTGTGTTGTGAATTAAAGGTGACGGTAGACGGGGTGCAAAAGAAAAGAGGGAAAGAAAGGTTTGTGGTCCTTTTAGAGGAGAAAAAAAAACATCAAAACCATTTTTCACAACCCAGTACAACATTCACAGTTCAGCAGTAAAGCATTGTGGTCCAGGCTTCTTGTCAGGTGTTACAACTGTTATCTTCATGTCTTGTGGCTTGTTCAGGCAGTATATCTCTCTTGTTGTTTTTGTTGGATCCCAGAGGGCAAATCGGGAGAATCTGTCTGAGGAGGCCCGTGACATATCAAAGGTCTCCGCAAATCTCGTTTTCCCACACAGCTGTGTGATGACAAGGAAGGCATCTCATCCTCGGCACCTAAGTGAGGGCTGCAGATGTGCAACAGCAGATGGGCAGATGTTGCACTAACTACCACTGTCTGCAACTGAGAACAGGTTATGTATTTGATTTACAGATACAGAGAGAGAGAGAGAGAGAGAGAGAGTACAAGACCGATCTCCAGTGCAGGACTTATTCAAGTACCTCAGATAAAAGGAGAGAGAGAGAGAGAGAGAGAGAGAGAGACAAAGTGACACATACACATTTTTACATAACACTATACCAAGTCATATGCAAGTATATTTGGGCTGTAAAGATTAACAAAGTATTTGAATTAATTAATTTGTGAAGATTAATCACGTAAATTTTTTTATCACATTTTAAAGCATGGGCAAAATGGCACACAGTCTATATCTAACTTGTTGTTACTTAAACACACTGCGGGAGCACCACGTATTTGTGGAGGCTTCAACTTTGGATTGGCTAGATCTCTCTGCTGATATTAGGCGTTCTGTTCCAGAAATTTATGGCTGGAAAATAAGTTTCTGTTAATATTTAGGAATGTGAAATTACAATCATGATTAATTGGGATGAATCCCCAGGTTTTCTGCGATTAATCAGACTTAAAATTGAATCAACCGCCATCCCTAAAATATGAAAACTCAAGTTGAATAAATGTGTTTTGGTTCAGCATTACTGCTGGAACTGGTCCTGCATCTCAGCGGTCAACTCGACCTCTGCAGATCCTCCTGGCAGTCACAACAACTTTCCTGCTCTCACACTCACTGCCCATCTTGCTCTGATTCACAAGATAGTAAAACATTTTATTACTGCAAACAGCTCACAGGTGAATGCTCTGGTTTCGTCCGAGACTGGAAATAACGGCGGACGTCCAAGGTGACATAACAAATACGTGCCACAGGGGCAGATGGAACTACCATTTCATCAATGACTCAGTGAGAAAATAACTAATATCCTCCTTAAATGAGCCATGGTTATGCAATCGTTCTTGTTTTTCTAGGCACAGATTAACAATATCATAATCACCAAGGATGCTGCCCTAAGACCAGTGGTTATGGTGAATCATGGCTATAAACACCAGTAAAGTTGTTCTCTTAGAGGTTAATTATTACTTGTTAAATTTTACTACACAAAAAAAAATTATAACTTTACCAGTTGGCGGCAAATATGAAGTGTCAGGGTCATCTTTAAGTGTGGTTTTCTCCTCTCCAGCCAATGGCACACTCTCTCCTCCATCAAACATGCCAAACACATTCACTGAGTATTTGGTGTCAGATCTGGGGACCAAATCAGCCGTTGGTTGGTGAGTATTTTCTTAATATCATTTGGGTGAAAACAATGGGAAAAAAAATAAAAACCCACCTGAGCTCCTCTAAGACCACAGTATTGTCATAGGGACCAACCAAAAGTTCTCCCAGGTCAATGTCATTCTCTGCAGGGTGGAAGGTGACCTTGTATCCCCTAACCTCACCAGGGGCGGGGTCCCAGGTTACACGGAAACTAGTCCTGGTGGGCTCAGAGGTTTGCAGGTTTCTAGGACCTTTGTAAGGTGACACTGGAGGAAGACGAGCACAGGTTAATGAAGTGGGATGGTAGCAGTCGTGATGAAGATGTGGATTAACCTCATTTCACGTTTTCTAGTAGTGAATTAGACCAACGTACATGTTGTTCCTACTCCTTGCCTTTCTCTGCCTTCTCCAGAACGGTACACGGGCACGACGTTGATGTCGTAGGTAGTGAGGGGAGTGAGGCGCCTCAGCACGGTGGTAGTGGTGCCTCCGGCCGCCTTCGCCGCTAGCTGGCGACCTCCGGCCTGTGGTTTGTACGTGATACGATAGTTGACCACGTTTCCAGGTGCTGCTGACCAGGTTACTCTCATGCTCTTCTCAGTTTCTTCTGAGACTGCAATCGCTCTGCCAGCGGCCGAGACTGAAAAAATAAGATTTAAGAAAAAAAAATAAGGGGTTGATGAATGGAACGCTTCAGGGGAAACTTTATGGAAACTGTCGACTTTGGGGTTCGCTCAAACAGGTATTGAACATGTGCTTAACCACCCAGGTTGCCAATATGCATTTAGAAATGTAAGCAGCATGGCACTCCAGCCGGTAAGTAAACTAAACAGTCATACGCTCGGCTGGCTTGCAGCCTTTCATCTGAATATCTGTTCTGTTTCTAGACGAGCATGAACGCAATCCCACCCAAATATTTCAGATTTCCACCAGGATACACAGAACAGGCCCAAACGTACATGATTGATTGTGTTTCGCTGGTAGGTTCGGAGGCCAGACGTAAGATGTCACATGAGTTTGAGAAAACCCATAGTTTTCACTTTTCCATAATGTGTCCCAAAGTGTTTTTTGAGAAGAAAGGACAAGTGTGAATTGTCAGATGCGTGGAAATGCGCTTAGGAAAAATTCTGTCTCTGTTCCATTATTTTTATTGATGGAAAAAGGCAGTGAATCCAAGTTGGCCTTGTGTGGCTCGTCTCTGAAGAGACCTGAGATTTGTGTTGAGCTGGAGAACGCACCAAAGTGCTAGAGACAGTGAGCAGGGAGTGTTAAAAAAAAAAGCACATTGAACATTAATGTCTACACCTCCCCACCACCCCGGAACTATGTACAGTGTGTATCCCACTGTTCCTGCCAAAGTTCATAAACACTAATGACGGCTGGAAATCTTTCTCCCCTGAACAGGTTTTTATAGCAGTGGAATACTTTTTTCACAGGGCTTTCACTCACTGGCTTCACTCGTTTATACATGAGTGAAATCAATAAGCCAAAGACTATCTGTCAAGCATGTGCAGGTGTGGACGTGACATCACCTTTAAATGCTGTTTTAAAAACTGTATGCACGACCTTGGTGAGTGCCAGCAGCTTAACTGACCGACCAGACCGGTGAAAGATAGATTTGAGTTTGTGGAGAATTTCCCATTCGTCATTACTGCCTTAGATTGTTCGGTGACGGCCTCTTAAATATAACATGGGAATTCTAACTGACAGGAAGTCTGTGCTTGTATTTCTAAATGCTCAACGTGACTGGAAGGGAAAAAAATGTGATTAGCATTCCCTCTGTGGTGATTCCACTTTTATGGCTTTTTACTGTCACACCGCTTAAGTCCAAATACCTAACTTCACACTTTCCAGACAACCCCAAACAGAGATCTCCAAAAACTCATAAAAATTAAGTACAGACGGTGGAAAAAAAGAGGTGGAGAAAAAATGCCTACTGTCTGTCGTTTCCTCTCCGGCCAGTGGCTGGCCTTCTCCACGACCGTAACCAGCGAACACAGACACCTGATAGCGTGTCTCTGGTGTAAGGCCGTCCAGAACGGTGGCGGTCTGGCCTCCAGGTATTGTCTTTTCACCCTCCTCCTCAGAAAACAGAGATTTCCATTTGATGCGGTATTGACGGACGTTACCGGGAGCCGCAGTCCAGGACACGGCAAAACTGGTGTCAGTGACATCGCTGGTCACTAAGTCCCGGGGTGAACCGAGCTCTGGGGATGAATCGAAAGGAAAATATTATTAACATGGTCAGAACAGCATATTGTGCTCATTTATTCTGGAATAATCTGTTTTTATTTATACAAATGTCTTTTATAACAAAGTAGCAGTAGGAAAATCTCAATTTTCTTCTTCCTCAAATGTCTTCAGCCAGGTTGTAAAAATATTTCGTTCAGATATTCTGGAAGTGCAGCAGACATGTAGTGGACAAAGGAAACTAACCCCCGTCAATCACTCATGTCTCTGCTCTATCCCCTCAGGTTCTGAACACCCTGATATTCTCCCTCCATGATCATGGACTGTTGGAAAAATCTGCAAAACTCATCACAAATCAAATATCCTCAGTGCCTCTGCTGGCAGCGCTTTCATTTTCCATTCAAACAGAGGAAACCAGATCTGCCAAAGTGAGTTTGCTACCACTGCAGATGGTCCACTCTTCATTTTCTCTCCTTCAATCATTTTTTCTGAGAGGCCAACGTGAGGGAGCCAGGCACAAAAACAGGCCGGGAGGCTGCGCTAGTTTTCCCTGATGGGAAACCGACACATGGCTGGACCAAGAGGGGTGCTCGTGATTAGATGAACTCAACATCCGAGTTGCGTAGAAACACACAGTGATCCTGATCCTCTTTCGTTTCCCTGCGGCTCTACGTGCCAGCAGCACCTAATGACCAAATAATCACCGTCAAAGCACAGACGAGCGGCTGGGTGGTCTGTGTCAAACCTCATCCGTCAGACCGCACCAACTTAGAAATCAAGATGACGATCTGCTGCAGAAATGTGATGCCACTGATATCTACCACAGGTCGACTGGAAAATCATTTGGAAGTGTATCTGTCACACGAAAAGTTTATTTTAGGATCACAAATGAATCCAACAGTTCTAACGGCAAAAACCATGAGTCCACCAGTCGCTAACCATTGTCTAGTTACAGGTTTTACAGCAGAATTACAACTCTTACAAAGATGTTATAATTGCAGACAACAAAGGATGAACACATACAAACACAGCACATACAAATTGAACAGAGTTTCCAAGACTGGGGGCAAAAATGCCTCAGCTGCTCAGTGAAAATGTTTTTTTTTTTTATTAAATTCAGTAAAACATCAGCCTGATAACATCTCATCTACATCTCTGTTCCAACACCTTCCCCAGCCACACCCAACTGCATTCCAGGGCTACTGTCGAATTAAGACCTTGGACACATCCAGCTCAGTAATTTGCACAGAAGCCTCGCCCCTCTCTCTGAAAAACCCACAAATGACACATTTTAAAATCACTAGGTGGGGGGCGTGTGCCAACACAACATTCATGTCGGCAACCAGAGATTTCTCTAAAGCCTCAAAAACTTAAATGGAATGGAATGAGAAGACATCAATGCCAACTGGCAGTGAAATGTAGGAAGATATTTACCAACAAGTAATATCCCCAACCAGTGCCTAATAAGGCCAACATCCAGTACCAAGTACCACCTGAATATTGTGTACTCGTAAATAAATGAGCAGCAGACTGAAGGCAGTAAACCAATACTAAACTGCATCTTGTTATTTTTGAAAATCCTCAAATACAAACAATTTTAGCACGGGTTCATTTCATTCAGTCTTACCTGACAGTAGTCTCAGGTTCACTAATAACATTATATAAACCACTAAGATGTCTTAATTGTCTTTGTGCCAACATTTTCTTTTCATCTCTGATGTTTTAGCAAAAAAATGAACCCTGAAGCCAAAAAGATCTGGCAGCAAAACTGAAGGAAGATTCGTGCCTTATTCCATATTAGAATCAATATGCCTTTGATTCACCTGGTGTTGTGCTCATCTCCAGACAAGAAAAAAAAAAAAACATCTAGGTGGTACATGTGAAGTTACATGGAGTGCTATTTAGCTAATTGTTTATCAGGGAAATGAATATAAATGCCCCTTTGGGAGTCATGTATATGACCTCTCAATTTACGAGCTTGGGGTTTTTGTGTTCCCAACGAACCAGATCTATTCAGCCTCATATTTTGAATTTAGCCCTTTTTTTTCCTCTGCTGACTTCCACCCTTTCTCAGCCTCCGTCTGTCCTTTGTCCCACCCTTGGGGAAGACAAACAGACAGTTCTCTCTGAGGCCAGACACACACCAGCTTACACAGCTTTGAAGGTCCTCTAAGGTAACATCTTCCACATGTTGGACAAAACCTCCTTCTTCGTAAGTAAATAATTCGTCCATGTTTGTTTATAATATCCACATTTCAGAGGCTCATCTAAACATTCCCTGTGACACCTCCTCTGTCTCCTCCGGAGTCATTTCAGGATGTTTTAACTCAGTCTCCCACTCGAGGCTTCTGTGTTGGCCACTGTCCACTGCGGGCCACAAGGGATGTCTTTGTGTGAGCCACTCAATTCAGGTTCTCGCCTACATGGTCTTCACCATGGGTAACATCAAAATGAATGGCACACCAAACAATGAAATCAATGTTAAAGTATGCTGACGTCATGGCAGCTTCATGGAGCTAACTAAACAAAGTGCTTTGTCAAGGAGCGGGGGTGTGCGGCTGATGACAGCACAGAAATGACCAGTGGAAACTCACTGTGTAAGCAAAGCCAAACACTTTGGTCAACGTGGGAACCGTAGGAGAAAAAACATGAGGACGACACAGCGAAAAAATGTTCATGACTGTGGCATTCATCAGGGTCATCGGGACGAAAATAAAAGACCAAGTCACAGTGAGGTAACGAGCCACAACACTGCACGGAGACTGTATGGTTGCTCTACATACTCCCAACTTTGACAAAAAAACAAATAACACAGCAATTCTTTCACAAAGTGAAGCCCCAGAAATGAGCTTAAAGTACATCGTAAGTAACACCGTCTGCAATGAATAGTCTTCTTGTTGCTCTATTTAAAAAAAGAAGGTTTGTGGCACATAGTACCAGTGCCACATTTCTCCATAATGGTAGCATTGCAAATTGCAATCATATTAAGTGAAAACTAGAGCAGACAGGAATAACGTCCACGTCTGTTAGTCACTGATTTGAATCATTAGACAGTCTCCCAACTGCCTAGATCAAAATGAGAGACTTTCCTTTTTAAACTGCGTCTGTTTCTTATTTATGGTCTACACACTAAAACAGGAAATGCACCGACAGTTCTGTTGTTTAGATACGGTGCCACCTATATGTGCCCATCATGTGTTGACATCATGTGTTTGAAGATGACCTTAAACCTATGTATGACTATTTTTATCTTAAAATATACACCAATATATATGTAAATATAAAGGAGTCTCATTTCACCAGATTCCCATTACCATCAGCACAGACGCAGATACAGACTGCTAAAACAATTCCACCTCATACCGTAGCAATAACCACACAATAACGAATTGTACACAGCGCAGTCATGTATAAATAACATTTGCTGGTCATGTAGTCGAAACGCATTTGGCAATCACTTACAAGCAGAGTAGCACAATATATGACGTTCATTACGCAGTAAAACACCCCACACATCTCAAGAAGCAGCGTAACCTACAAATCATACGTCCCAGAAAGACCTTGATGTAAAGGTATAGGCCAGACATATGGAAGTCTGCTCCAAGCCATTCCTTCTGGTTTCTAGATTTACAAGCACACCCCCACCCACTTCCACCTCTCCACTTTTATTTGTGGCCGTCAGCTTAACCTCACATCTGTGCCAAAAATGACATCAGGTTTCTGTCTGCTCCCCTCCAACTCCAGACCATATACAAAACTAATGTATTCAACTATAGGAAATTCCACAGCTTTTACAAAGAGGGAGAGAGGTTACACTGTGTAACAGGAAGTTGTACTGAAGAACCACTAACTTCCCCGAGACAGAATGGAAGTTTCCTGTTCCCACAAAGATGCAACACGAACATCAACCTAATTTTAAAAGAATCCACTCATTTGGCTTGTAGCCCAACAAATACAAATAGTACTGTGACACACTTACCTTCTAGGGTTGTCCCAGTTCCCAGAAGAGGATCGCCTACACCAGAAGGATAGCGAGCACTGACAAACAGCTCATATTCTGTGGCTGGTTGGAGGTTCTTCAGCAAAGCCTGCGTAGTATCCCCTTTGACAGATATCTCTTTCCTCTCACCACCCTCAGAAGGTTTATAGGCAATGCGGTATTGAAGGACATTCCCTGGAGCAGCCTGCCATGCCAGTTTCATCGTCGATACGGTCTCGTCAAAGACGCGGAGATCTCGGGGAGAGCCGCGTACTGTCAAATTAAAAAAAAAGAAGAAAGAACCCCAGTCATTGAAGACCCAAAAGACTGTTTCACATTTGGTGTTCACAAATTAGTTCCAAATAAAGGATGACCGAACTAACTCACATTCCTTGGTGATACCCGTGGTCTGCATCTGTTCCCCTAGGCCAGTGGAATATTCGGCAGACACAGACACTCGGTAGGTGGTGATGGGCAAAAGCTGTGTGAGAACCGTGGTAGTCTCTGGTCCAGCAGTCTGTGTCTGCAAAATGTTTCCAGCATCGTTTTGTGGAAAGTAGGTCAGGTGATATCGGACCACTGAACCTGGAGCAGGTTCCCAAGATACCCTGAAACTGTTAGTTGTCTCCTCGGATACTTCCAGGTTCCGTACCTTGCCTTGCTCTGTAACAGGACAAATGTAACTTGTAGTCATTATACATTATCTTATTTTATCTTCTTGTTGTGTTAAAACTAAGGAACATTCCAGTACCTTCAAGTGTGGTCTCTGTTCCAGTTAATGCAAAACTGTCTCCTCTGGCGTACTGAGAAAAGACATTGACCTCATAGGCTGTGAGGGGGTAAAGGTGGGGCAGAACAGCAGTAGTGGTATCACCAGGTACTGCCATGGAAATGTAGTCTCCCGTGACATCCTCAGCCTTACGGAAACGCAGCAGATAAGACAGGACCTCAGTAGTAGGTGGGACCCATGAAGCACGGAAGCTTCTAGAGGTAATTTCAGAAAACGTCAAGTCACTGGGTGGAAGCAGACCTGAAATGCAAAATTTGCAATGTCTTAGTGAGAGGACTTTGGTTACACAGTGGTTTCTTATATGTTTACGCTTTGGTTCGTCTCTTTTTTCGTGGCTGTGTGGATTTTTGTGGCAAATTTGTGGACGTGGCAAAGGTACAAAAATTACACATCTTGTGGTCATTAAACAACATCATCTGGTCTACGTGGCGTCTGAGAAGAGAGATCAAGTCAAGATAACTCTTTATATTTACTGTTGTTTTTCATCTGCAAATGTTAACAAATGGTGTGATCGTCATTATTTACCAAGCACGTGTGTGGTTTGTGGTGCGTTTACTTTCAGTGAGTTGATTAAATACTTCTTTTGGCTTGATGTGACAGCAGTTTATGAAGTATTATAATATGCTGTTTTGTTGGGTCCGATCCAACAACACATAGTCAAATAACTTCTCCAACATAACACTTTGTTGGACCACCCAGAGGATTGTAACATACCTTAAGCAATCTTACAAAAAGACGCCATTAGGTGTTTTTAACATTATGTGGTTATATCTAGAGGTAATAAATCTATTTTCCAACTTACTTTTCTTTATGATGTTAAGTAACTCCTGTTCAATTCTCAAACAGATGGACTGAGTCAGCTCCTTGGAAATCCTCTGGAAGGCATCGAAATCCTCCACCTCGTACACATGGGTGTCTGATGGAGGATTAGCAATGGCCTCCAACTCAGACCTCACCGCATCTTTAACACCAACAGCAAAGATCTCCACATCGACGTTCCTCAGTCTGGTCGCTGCGTCCTTAAAAGAGTCAGATGACTTTCCGTCTGTAATCAGGACCATGACACGGGGGACGTTTTGTCTGGCTCCACGAGAAGCAACAAAGATCTTCTCCCTAACGTAGGTCATGGCTTTGCCAGTGTTGGTGGAGCCGCCGCGGTAGGGGAAGCTGCGCACAGCTTTGACAACAGCATTGATATCATGGTGGGTGTTGAGGGCAAACTCAGTGTGTGGGTCACGACTGTACTGGACCAAGCTGATTTGGACCTTATCTGCGGCGATGTCAAAAGAATTAACCAGAACCTCCAAGAAGGCACGGACTTTGGCAAAGTTTTGTAATCCAATGCTGTAGGAGCCGTCTACAAGTAGGACCACATCAGCCTGAACGTCCACTCCCAGAGAGCACTCTAGGAAACAAAACAAACCACGGGTTAAAGGGGCGAGGTGATGAATGAAGGACCTCGAGTGTACCTGACCTGAATAATGAGTCTTCTGGCAAAACCAATTAATCATACCTGTTGTCACCTTGACTGGCTGGGTTTTCTCCATTGCTATGATGGGTTCACTGGGAGTCAGACCTTTGAGTGCGTACAAATTGATTTCATACTCCGTCTCGGGTGAAAGGTCACGGATGTTGATGGATGTCTGAGTGGGTCCTATGTACAGCTCTTGGCGTTTCATTCCAGGTAGCATGGGAATCAGGGTGAGCTTGTACCCCGTGACCTCGCCCACAGAAGGATCCCATGTCACTCTCATTGACTTTGAGGCAATTTCTGTGACCTGCAGGTTAGACGCCGGCTCCACCACTGGGGAAAAAAGTCACAAGAAAGTGGAAAGGAGATGTTGGTTTAGAGAACTGAAGAGACTGCTATACGGGCATTAGGCCGTGTGGTATATGGAGGTTAGACGCCGGCTCCACCACTGGGGGAAAAGGTCACAAGAAAGCGGAAAGGAGATGTGGGTTTAGAGAACTGAAGCCTGTACTGCTATATGGGCATTAGGCCGTGTGGTATATGATACAAGATGAGGTGACCTACTTTCTTCTCCGCTGACCAGAGAGCTGAGCTGCTCATCGACACCAGAACACACTTCTCTTATGATCCTTTTCTGAACTTCCTGGATCACGTCAAAGTTGGGGACATTGTAGACGTGTTTGTTATAAGGTGTGGAGGCTATTTCCTTTAGCTCATCCTCATCGGCTCCTTTGATACCTGTTGTGAAAAGTACTATTAACTCATTTTCTTCTTCATTTTGTTTTTATCATTTTTTACTTTAACATCTGTACCACAGATGTCAGTCACTGTTTTTGTGAATACCATGAGATCTAAAAACAGTAGCAGGTCAAAAATCTCACAAGGAACAATCAGTGGAAAATCCAGAGCCGTCCAAGCAGAGACAGAATTTCACATGGTAGAGCACAGCTCAAGAAAACACTGAATAATAAACCATACCTAGGACAAATATTTCCACTCCGATGTTCCTAAGTCTTTTCGCATGCTCTTCCACTGGATCCTGGGATTTTCCATCAGTGATGATCATGGCTACCTTTGGAAAATGTTTTCTGGAGCCGCCTGCCTCCGTGAAGATGTTTTTCAGCAGGTGATCTATGGCATCGCCTACAGACAAAAACGCATTGTTTTATTTTGTATGTCAACACATTGAGCCTTTTCCACATATTCAAAGTTTTACGTTTGTCAATATCCATCTGTTTGACTAACTCCTTACCAGTCATGGTGTTTCCTCCCTTGTATGGCAGAAGGTTGATGGCTTGGAGCAGGTCTCCTCTTCTGGTGTAGTGGGTCAAGGGGAACTCTGTACGTGTATCTGTGCTGTACTGAACCACAGCCACCCGCGTCTTGTCGGTGCCAATGTCAAAAGCTCCGGCCAAGGAGCTAATAAAACTGCGGATGTGCTTGAAGTTTTCTCTGCCCACGCTCCATGAACCGTCCACCAGAAAAACCAGATCTGCTATTGCACTGACCGAACACTCTGCAGAGAGAGATGGATGGATCCAATAAAATTTAAATGGTCAAGTTACTGTATATTCCGCATTTCTTCTAACTCTTGAGGAGTGCTAATAACTTTAACACTCAAAAGGTTTATTTGACTCAAATATAACCTACAAAAATCTATAGCAGCAACACGTCAGTCTTGGAAAAATATTTGTAGAAGAAGCTGATTCTTCTTTTTCTTGTTTTTGAAAGATTTCAACCAATGACAGTTTGTTGGACTCCAACATCAAAGGCTTCA
>NC_024307.1:2653586-2693654 GCF_000523025.1 Cynoglossus semilaevis | reverse complement strand
GGCTTTATAGACCAGTAAAGTTCCTATTTATCCCTTCAGATTCTGCGAAGTATTAAATCATGGATGGAATTCTCTGGAACTTTAAAATGAGTCCTCTGAAATAATTGGCTAAACGTGTGGTGGTGGACTGCGATCCTCATTCCCCTCGATTCCAGTGACTCCCATCATGTATGCTTAAAAAACGTGTGCTTTACTTGAAAAAAAAAAAAAGATTCTCTGATCTAATGTTGAGGCTCGTTCTTTCTTGTCTGGTCTCATTTCATCTTATCTGATTTCATCTCATAATCACAGATAATAAGCAGTAAAAAAAGTTGTTTTAATCACTGAAGATATAATGGTGTTCATTTCTCTGTTCTGTTTTTTTTTTTATGATTACTTGAATTTCTCTCTTCGCAGAAGCCACTGCAATACCAACAACTTCCACACGGGGATCAATAAAGTGTTTCAAATTCAGATTCTGAGACCTGACTGAACTGAACACTTTTTTCCAGGTGGCACACTGACCACGTCACGGGATGACAAACGCCCGCTGCTCTTCTGGTCTCCATGACGCATGACATAACCCCACGTCCCTCTGCTTTATGTGCCAAATGGCTTCAATTACTGGAGTCAACGTGCACTGTCAATGTCACTATGCGGGAGCCCTGTCTGCTTAGCCCGTGACAACCCTGACGGAAGGTAGAATTTACATCTGCACCAAATTACTCCGTGGGGGAAAATTCTTTAATGATTCTTATGAGAGGAAAAAATATATTTAGAAAAACTTGGAAAGTCGCCTCTGTCCAGATTGTGGTTGACACTGCAGTAAACATACTCACTGATTGCATCTGACTGTGGCTTCCTGACTCGTGTGCTGGTGTTACTGGCCTGGACTGTAACAAAGGAAACACTTGGTAAGTTAGTGCCACATATTGCCCTCCCCCGCCCCCCGGTGTCTCTCCGCGTGTGCATTTTCACAGCAGAAAGGGGGCAAGAAAATTAACACTTTATAAAAGCTGTTGGGAAGTGTGGAACATGAGCACAGAGGAACTTGCTTTGCACAAGAATGAACAGGTTTGCTAGGTTAGATTTCTAAATTTTAAATTATTCTTGTATTGCAGATTTTTCACTCATTATTTTTATGATAAAATAAGCACTTTCTAGGTTAAAGAAAATAATTTAAAAAAATCTAAATACATTTTGTAACACATACTACATACTCTGTATGTATGGGTAAATAAAATTTGTGAACATTTTGTCACGTTTTTATGCCATATTTTACACTGTAATGCCTCCTAAAGGGTTTGTAAAGGGTTAATATATATATACGTAAATAATATAATAACTATCGCGTCTCTACTTAGCAGTTCTTTCGCCTATTGCGGTCTTAGAACGTATATACATAAATAATAAAATAACTATCGCATCTCTACTAAGAGGTTCTTTCGCCTATTGCAGTCTTAGAACGTAACCCCCGCGATAGACAAGGGACCACTGTAATGCTGTTGTATCACAAATTCTATCACTTTCTATACAAATCCACTCACTTATAATACCAACGTTGGTCTCAAACCACATTCAGAAACGAGAAATTATTAACTTTTTTACGTTAACAACCCACCTTGAGAAAATGTTGTACTTACTGGTCAGTTGCCCAAAAATGGGAATACTCTCCTCTGACTCATAATAGGAGCTAATGGACACTGAGTAGTCCAGTTCTGGGGTCAGATCAGAGATTGAGGTTGTAGTGGTATACGCATCAAGAGTAAAGTCCCTAGTTGGTTCATCTGGAAGAAGAAATGTCAAGATGTATGTCAGTGTGTTTTGAGGATGCCAGTCTTGGTAGGATCAGAACTCAGTCTAGAACTGACCTGCATCTGAGACAACTTGTATTCTGTAGCCCTCTATCCACGATGAGGGCGCGTTCCATGACATTTCCACTGTGTTTTCATTTAGAATTTTAAAATTTAAGTTTGAGGGAGGCTCCACTGTGAAGGAGAGATCACACAGTTAAATCACCGTGACACACACGTCAGTGTATGAAGAGTTGAAGCACGTGATCACATTTGACAAACGACAACAGTTCAACTAGACTTTTACAAGGATCCCAACGACAAACACTTCATGACTGAAGCGGACTGTTTGGTTGTTGGGGACAGAAGACACTGACGCCCGTTTGTAAGGGTGATGAGTAGAGAACACATGACAACATTTAAAAAAAAAAAAAGATGTGAGAAGCCATTTTTGGGAGGAGGAGGAGGGGGGGGGACAAAATGGCATTTGTTTGAGTTGCACAACCGAGATGGCCAGCAACTCAAGCACAGGCATACACGCATGTATGCTCACATGTGCACGGCTCCAAACACACTAACCAAACCAAAGTGCAAACAATGAGTGAACCATCCAACACATGCTGGGTGCAGTCATAACAACACATGCCTTTGACCACACACCGAACAGCTTTTACCACGGAGCTAATCTCCAGCGTTACCAAAACACCACGCTGACGTCATTCCTAAAGTCATGATTATACAATGGAATCAAAGATGCCATGAAGTTGCGGAAGTGACACTGGACTAAATTGAACATCATATGTTGTATATACACAGTATACAAACATATTGTAGAGGCAAAAAAAAAAAGTTTGTTTTTTTTTTAACATTACTTGGACGACTGAGTGGCACACATCCATTGCAAACCTTTTAAAAAGAATACACAATTTGTCACGGGAGACTCTTGTGTACTTTTTATTGGCAGCGTAACACATGGAGAGGCACGACTGGAGGTTGTTCAGACAAACTACGTACAGTAGAGGAAGTGGGTACATTTCAAATAAATAAATAGGGAAATGTATACAGTTTGACAAGACCACGCGCCTCTACATGGAGCTCACTTGTTCACAGCATCATGCATCATGTACATGAGAAAGTTGTTTGGGTCAACAACTTTGACTGACTGGGCAGTAGTTTCCATGTACAGCTGGGACCACACAGACAGAGATGACAAACATATTTAAAAATGATATTCTTTCTTTCTTTCTTTCTTTTACAGAGCTGCTGAAGCACAGTTGTGTTAGCGTTGAGTGTTTGACATTAGCGTGCATGTGAGTAGGAGTGAGGATTTTCTCCGTTACATCCTTGAATCATTTTCTTTACTATCAATTTCTTGGTGTTTCGTGCATTACTGCCCCATAAAGGCACATTTGAGGACGTTAAAAGAAACCAATCCAGCATTTGTAGTTTGGACCAGTGAGGGTACAAACGAGGCTAAAACTTGGGATCCAAATGAGTTTGTCCCCAAGTTCTACGTGGGCATCATGCAAAAAGCCCACATGTGGGTGAAGGGCAACTGGGAACCGTATATTGGCCCCACAAGTTGACCACTTTCAAACCCGTGCCTACTTTGTACCCATGCAGCCCAAATTACCGTCCAGGTGAGGTCCACGTGGACATGCTGGAAGGACAAGGAATTGGCTGTGACATAAATTTAGCCAATGACACCATGGTGTCGTGAAGCTCTAGGGAATTAGACTAGAAATGACAGGAAATACCAGTCCATGCAGAGAATGTCCACATGTCAAATGTCCATGTGAATCAAGGGGTCGGGGGGTGAAGGGGGGGGTGCATAAAAAGGCAAGAATATCATTTTAAAATATACTTGAGAGGTTGAAGCTTGGGACACACAGGCAGATGACAAACAGGAGCCCAGTAGAAACTGGGATACTGGGATTGGAGGATCACCAACCTGGCTTATCAACTCAAGAAGCGCCCGGTGGACCGTGTTCCCCTGATTTCTCCGAGAGAACGCGTCTTCAGCACCAAACGGCAAAGAGTATGGAAGTGTGTCTGGGTGAGGGTGTGTATGAGCCGAGGTGTTTGTGACTGATGGGATGGGACGACGTGGAGACCTTAGGGTTGGAGGTTTCACCTTGGCGTTTACCTTGACCGTGTCGGCCACTTTGGTGTTTAGTGAACAAAACGTCTCAATTTGTTATACTTTCTCTGACCACGAGCCCCCAGGGATTAGGAATATTCTTGCAGAACAAATGTGGTTTGGGTAAAAATAACAACCCCTGAAATGCTGTTTGGATCTTGTGGTTGTTTTGAGGTTTTTTTGTGAATGTCTCCCCCATCAGTTCCTGTTAAAGGACACTTTGAGGGGCCAGAGTCTGGCCCCCGTCAGTCTTCAGTCAGCCAGCTATCCTGGCCTGTGCTACTGCCAGGAAGAAAGACCAAAGAGGGGAGGAAAGAGCTCTGACTCTCCCAAAGAGGCAGGACACATGCCAAAGTAATTCCACAACATGTGCTGACATTAAACATTACTACAGATGAACTTTCCATACGTATTGCAACTCAGCATTTTTTTTGTTTTTTTTTTTGGTCGATGCCCGCAACGGAGGCTGAGAAAGACTCTTTGTCTTTTAGCTGTCTGAGGATTAATTTGCTCTCCTCGTATTTCATCTTTCCATTCCGTTAGCGGAGATATGTGAGAACAGACGTTAGACTTCTCTCACCCGGGAGCCAGGGAGCTTTCAAAGGAAGGAAAAATTCAGATGGTTTTCCATACAATATTTCCATATTTGTCATTATTCAGTCTGAGATGTTTGCATATGAAATTGCTTCGAGTCACATTCTGTCAAAACCACTGACGGATTGTTAGCAGGAGGTGGTTGGCTCCGGTGACACGGACTGAAGTGTGTTTAATTACTGCTAAGACAGCGACGTATTAGCAGAAAACAAAGTTAGGGCTCCGAAATAGGATTTCTGAGCACATGTTTTTTCCATTTGTTAGCGTATTGCGTTACTGTTTAAATTTTGGATCCTGTAAAAACATGATTTTTCTAAACCCCCTCTTAAATCATCAAATATATAACTGTGGCCACATTTACGCATTTAAACTACTTTAAATTGCGTCTGCTGGGGGAAAAGAAAATACACAGCAACAGCTCTAAGAGTACTGCTCAGGGACCAATGCAGTTTTACTGTGCAATCTAGAGTATTTCAATTATTGCCTTAGGGGGAAAAAGGACAATGAAACTTTCATTGTGGTGAATTTCGTGATCACATTGGTCGAATCTAAGGTTTGGGTGAAGTTTGTAACTTGAACCAGATGAAGGAAATTAAAACCAATGTCTGGTCTAATTGACAAAATGACCTCTGTGCTTGTACTTAATGACAGTAAATAAATGCATTTAACACAGTTAACACACAGTGCCTGTAATGTGCTCACAAACTGGACAATAAAACCAACAAATTAGGAATAAAACAAAAAAAATAAAAAAAACAAGACAATAAAAAGCAGTCAGTGAGCAGGAAGTCAAATACCAGACTCACTGCAGCCACATACCATACACATCAAACCATCAAACTTTATTCACATTTTCAGTACAAATAGTCTGTTGTTTCCATATGACAGAGAAAGTCAAGTTTTTTTTAAAAAAAAAAGAAATCCCTGTGATGTGATGAAGGGTTGATAATGGGTTGAAAGAGAGGAAGGAAGAAGAAGATAAAGAGACAGAGTGATATTGGACTGTATATGTACTGTAGGTCGGCCGAGGCCGGACGGTTTCATTTACCTTGAGCGTCTATGGAGGATAAAAGGGCTGCGAAGAAGGCAGCCCCGGCCAGTGACAGCCCTATCTTCATGTTTGCTCTCTAGCGGTCAGCAGAACATCAATCACTCTGAGGACACAAAGAGACAAGGAGTTTTACACTGCACCGTGTCGGCGGAGGAGGTACTCGGTGAGGAGACATCTCAACCCCGCAGCAGATTCAAAGCAGCGTGCGAGCTGCAGAATGACTAAGAAAAGAAATCATCTTTTACACGTTCCGCCTTTGCAGCGAGCACACAAAGGAGACCAAAGCCCGTCTGAATTATGTCTATGAAGCAGCAGCTCCAGACTGGTAGCTGTCACTTCTGAATCACTTCTGCCTTTTATCATGATGACAAAAAAAAAAAAAAAAGTACAAGCTCTGTCTAGACTGCTGTGCACATGGACCACACCTTGTTGCCTCCAGCTGACACACACACCCAGAGGTAAATACTTTGTGTTAACACCTGTTGGCATTCAGCAGAGAGGAACCGGAGGGAAAAGAAAACAACATTTGATCAACTTTCATTTGCACTGGCGTCGGTGCGTGTCCATCATGTCACTATGTGCAGCATAAAGAACATCATATCTCTCTCTCACACACACACACACACACACACATAGTCAGCATAACAAGAGTAATTGATTTTTAGAATAATAAAAAGTTTCCTCCTCACCACTTCACTGCTCTCACAATTATTATATAAACTTTTTTAACAATTACTAACCACAGTGATTTTTTAAAATTTTTTTTTTACTTTTTTTTCCTGCGTCACTTGAATTTACACTAACCTAATGTGACAGGGTAGAAACGCTGAAGCCTGCAATATATTCGACAGACAAATGGACCTCGACTCAGGTTTATTAGCAGCCACTGTGTTCATAAACCGCAGGCTTCGTGCTCCGCCTGGTGCACGAGCAGGAAAACTGCAACTGCAAGGGGGGCCAAAGTGACTGCTGGCCCCTGTGGTCTCTGAACGACTGTAATAGAACTGACCCAGAATTTACACTCTAAAATACAGCAGTTAACATTGGGGGGTCATAAAATTATATGGTTATTATTGTTAGTTCAATTTTTGTAACTGAAAGTTTTCGTAATATTTCGCAGTGATAATGTAATGTAATTGGCCGACGATTTATGACCTAACTTTAAAAAATAACAAAAATAAAAATAAAACCCACCGCTGTTTTAGGATTGTACTGCATCACAACACTGTCGAAAACTTTCTCTATTTATTATTATTGTATTAATGCAATTATTTATCTACTTGTTGCGTTTTTATTCACAATTCACACAAAAAATATATAATTATAATAAATACCAAAATCAGTTAACAGCCAAAAAAAAAAAATCGATGCACTCACCTATTCAAAAACGTCCCAAAATAAATACGGCACACACCAGTGTTCGAGAACAGCCTTTCTTTCTGCCTCCCCCTCTGGAAAGAAAGTGCCTGTGTCTCCTGTGTGGCTACTGGAAGCTCCGGCGGCAGATGTCTGAGGAGGTAAAGCCTCTCCCTCCAAATGGGAAGAATCTTTCCACCATCGGCTACTTAACAGGGGGGGCAGTTCCCAGCTCTCGGTTTACCATCATATGGGCTTCTTACGAGGGCTGCCTCCCTGTGTGCCCCCCTCCCTCCCTCCCTCTCACCCTCACCCCCACCAACACCCATCCAGAAAAAATTATTCACTCTTTGGAAATGACATGATTTTTGTTCTTTCCTTCCACCAGTGCATTCCTCTGGTCTGTCGACGTATAATGAGTTTCCATTGAAGTGCCAGTGTGGTTTCACGGAGGCAGCAGTTTGGCCACACAAAGACTGGATGTGAACGCATGTGGTTAATATAACGAGGCATTTTTAATCTGGCTTAAAAATAAATAAACACAATAAATTCGCCCGCTTGTTTGTAGCGTGGAGACAAGAAAATAAACAATAATCACGCGAGTCTGTTCACTATTCAGCTATGACCACAATGGGGAAATAGAATAATTTCGCAAAAAAAAAAAAAAATGTAATTCCTTGCTTAACAGTCCATTCTACTGACTTACTGGGATTTGGTGTCCTCTAGTGGTCATATTTAAGACTTACGCTAGATATTTGTAGGATGATTTAGGAGGCCTACATATGGGACAAATGTTATATGATTTAATGTTGATAAGTTATTAAAGCTCTATCTGTCAAGGATAATTATAAAAAACGATTAGATTATTTTTGCAGCGTTGGGAGTTGTTGTTAGAAGGACTAACGCGCATCACTTGAACTTAAAGTCAACCATAATTCATTTTTACCATGTTATCCTTTGCGTTTCTGTACAAAATATAAATATAAAATTAAAATAAATATGGCTAACTGACGCAATGGATAGGGTTTTTTTTTTCATATTGACAGATGTGTAGGCCTGAAGTGACATTGTCATTTATGTACATTGATTTCATTTTGAGATTGTAATAACTATTTCTGGAGTAATACTGACTGAGCCTGAAGAACAGGACAGAGGTAAATTAACTGACAACATTTTTAACTCAATCATAATACAGTATAAGAGTCACTGGAGACTGAAGAGCCTGACATCCCAGATAAAGAAGAAAAAACATTAACACATACCAAACAGAGTGGGAGTCTGAATTCCTGACGAGCATAGTGTGTCCCGACTCTTCTTTTAGACCAACTGGTAAACAAATACCCTTCTGTTAGGTCATGTTGTTTCAGATTAACTATTATAAATTCATAACTGACATACAATAACTGATATATTGTGGAGCACTACAGACTGTTTGTATTTTTGTTGTGATTTTATGTACAGAATAAAAGAAAGTGATTGTTTTAATTGTTTATTTCTAGTTTATTCATTTATTTATTATCTAATCTAGTGACATCCCTAAACTACATCAAGCACAGTTGGAAACACTGAGGAGTCTCTCCAGGAATATTAATATTCATTTCTATGGGCTAACTCTAGCAAAATCATCGGGCATTTAGAACCAAAATTGTGTTTTTATAGTAATTAAATTGTAATTGTGGAATCAGATTATACTGGCAGCTGTCTCAACGGTGATGCACTAAACATTAAAACGTTTTTTGTTTGTTTCGCCGCTGTGGCGGTTGTTACCGGCCTGTGGTGTGTATAATATGGTTCCTACTCGGACCTATTTCAGAGACGGACCAGTTCAAACGCTCGATACGGAATCATCCATGGGACTTCCCTACTACAGAGCTTGGTCACTTCTTTGTCAGTAAGTATTGGCACATCAACATTTTGGTTCGTTTCATGGTGTACACGTTAACCATAAGCAATTCATTTTATCACGTTTGTGTCGATTTGTTCATGTTACATTCGCGGTTAAATCCTTTGTCTTTCCGGTGTAGTATTTTAAACTGACCAACAGAGGGCCTCGTCACGATGTATTAAGCTGTTAGTTGAAGTGTATACTGTATCTACTACGTACTATATTAGTGAGGTGTAGGGATGTACATAGACTCCACTGACAATAGGATATAATTCACGAGTTTTTTAAGACAAATTATGACAAGATACAATTATCGCTTATTTGTGAGAACTATACAAACTTGATGAAATTATTATCTTAAATAACAGAATACATAAAAACTTAGGCTACTTAGGGACCAGATGTTTTTGGTTTATTAGCAGGTACAAGATACAATTATCGCTTATTTGTGACTATACAAACTTGATGAAATTATTTAGAATACAAAAAATATAGGCTACTTAGGGACCAGACGTTTTTGGTTTATTAGCCGGTTTATTAGCCACAACCAACGTTTTTATGCGCATACTGCCACCTGTACTGTAGTACTATCTATATGTCTATATAGATATGTCTATCTCCCTGAAAATCGGAAATCGTACTGCGAGGGCAGAATGAAAACGGATTATAAAAACTGTCAAAGCAGCCGATAAGACAATCTGGATCTTAAAATAAACAGCAGTCACAAAGGTAGCTCAGGAAAGGTAGTAACATAACAAAACATTAAGTAATTGAATCAAAGTTGTTGTGTTTGAGCATGTCAGCATTCGTAATGGTTTCTTAAACAAAATAGTGACATCTGTTGAACAAACTGCTGTACTTCAGTGAGATTAAAATATACGAAGGTACGTAGGAAAGTTCTAGACAGTTGAAACGTAAAAAGTCATCCGGTTTTATTAACTAAAACATGCGTTACATGCGTGTTTATTCAAAGTCAACCATAAGTTCATTAAAAAAAAACATTTTAATGAAAATGTCTTCATACTTGTGGACATTAAAAGAACTGCAGGAGACCATTTGTCATCAGTTGTTTCATTGGAACTTATTAACCTTATAATAACTGATAAACTTCAAAGTTAAAACCACTTCTTACAAACTTACCAAGTGAACAAAGTCATTTTGTGACGAGAGACAGGAACCGATAGACAGATCTTAGAAAAGTGACACTTTTAAAGTGCGTTCAGTTTCATTTGGTTAGCTGCAAGAAATACATAACATTGAACAGGCGTTTGACAGGAAAGATTTTGCGCTCCAAAATGAAGGAGGTGCTGTCAAGGTCTCTCAAAGGGGGAGCACCACAAGGATACGGTGGTGTGGAAGATAGTGAGTAGTAGAAGGAAGTACGAGTGGCTTACATGCCAGCTTTGGTACAATTCACTGTGGATGCCAAGTTATTATCCAAAAAAAAAAAAAAACAAGACAGAAATACTAACAGGTAAACATTAATACATATCAATCACCAGCATGCGATTTGTTTTTCCAATCCTCAAACAGGAGTTCATATCAAAGTCCAGAGGTATGTCAGTTAAAATACATAACAGTACATTCATCAGCAGGACATACAGTAAAGAGTACAGAGCAGAAACTGAAAAACTACATACATCCTTCATGAAGTAAGGTGGCAAGCACTGCTGAAGTAACGCAAAGTGATGGAATTATCGATAAACAGAAGTTGACAAAGACGGACGATAACGACTACACAGACCAACTGTATACACGGAGTATGACAACCCGTGGTACTTCACGTCAGCTCTTGATTGGACACTTTCCACAGAACGCATGACAGACATTTTACACAGACCAGTGTATTCACACAACATAGCAACAAGCAATCGGGAACAGTCTCCAGAGGGGCATCGATGCATGCAGGGATGAGCAGAACCATTTAGCTCGGTATGTCTGCGCTGGTGTTGCGAGTATCGTATTTGTGGTGAATGATGAGCAGAACGACGCCCAGGAAGAAACAGATGGAGCCCACGGTGAGGTAGGCAATGCCCAGGAAGGGGTTCTTTCCGCCCATCCAAGAAATGGTGCTCAGGATCATTCGTTTGCGACCGTCGAAGCTAAGCACGGGGTAATCTGATGACGTGGTTAAAGGGAAACAACAACAACAACCTTGAGAACTACAGATCAGTGTTTATAAATATGAGTACAGTGCAGTATTTTTAACAATTATTTTACAGTGTTCCTTATAATGACACAGATGTTAAACAGCACTGGGTGTGCACTGAAAGGATACTGTAAGTAATCTCCAGGACATAGTTCCCACTGGGCAGTGTGGCGGTGTTGCTGGACTTCTTTTGGATGATGCGATAGAGCTTGCGGAAAGTTGGCAAGGCAGCAGTGCGCATCCACACAATAAAGTCCTCATTAATGAAGCCGTTGTTTTCGGAATCCGTGGGGTCCAACTCGTACACCGCCTTCCTCCAGTTCACTGGCTTAGAATTGCCTGAAAAATAGGAGGTGAAAAACAAAAATGTCACTGCGATTAATTACACGAGGAAGCTGATATATAGACGGAAAACTTCTCATAACAAAAAAGCAGTGTGTGCCGTTTGCTCACCTTCGAAAGATACTGTGAGGTTGTCATTCCCACCAGGATTCCTGAATTTCACATGTTTATCCGTCCACCATGCAATGCCTTTCTTTACCAAAGGAATCTCTTTTCTGGTGCCATTGGAATCAACATAGTACAACTCCAAGGTGTCTGAAAGAAAAGAAATAGTGTTAACCATTGGATTCAACAAAATCATCCAAACAGATTTTTAACATTTCAACCATTTTTAACTGCCACTGACCATTGAAAAGGCTGTTTGCTATAGCCCCACATGGGGCAATAGGCAGCCCATTACTTGTGCGGTACGGCTCACATTCTTTGCTGGGGTTCTAGAAAAGACGCAGAAAGGTGCAATGAAGCAACTGGCAGACAATTTTTATCTGCAAAATGTAAATTAAAATTTAATTGCATGAACGTACCGTCAACGCAGATAAGTCACCGTACAACTGACTGTCATCCCTGGACTTGACGTAGCGCCTGTGGTTCTGATAGAAGTTGGACAGACCGTAGTACATGAAGACATTGCTCTGCAGGGGGAAAAAAAGATGTATGTTAGCTAGCTGCAAAAGATTAGCTATTACTGCACTTTACTGTTTACCAGGGCCAACAACAAATACTCAGTCTTAAATATAAAATGCAAAAAGCTCGTTATTAAAAACAAATTCAATATAATCTTTCTAACATTTGCTGGCGGAAGTATTTTAGGACTACAAAAAAATAAAAAAAATCGATGACCTCAAAGGCTGTAAGAGCTTTGTATTTGACTTTGGGCTCAAAATAGATCCTAATGAACATTCAGTGACAGGACAGCACTTTCCATCTTTTGTTATACACTTAACATATAAAATATTCATTGGGACAGCATTGTGTAATCCGTCCACCAGTCTACCTCAAACGGTTGCTCCAACTTGAAGTCGACCGAGCAGGTACATGACGTCGTGCTGTTCCAGCTAAAGTCCTTGGCGCAGCTGT
Source organism: Cynoglossus semilaevis (assembly GCF_000523025.1). NCBI lineage: Eukaryota > Metazoa > Chordata > Actinopteri > Pleuronectiformes > Cynoglossidae > Cynoglossus > Cynoglossus semilaevis. The sequence goes on along the minus strand of NC_024307.1, from coordinate 2,681,288 downwards.
AGCACGGACTGTCGGCGTCTACACCCGTGTAATCAATCTAGGAACAAAAAAGGAAGAAGCCTGGTTTAAAAGGAAGGTTCACGTTAATGCAACTTCCCTGCAGTGCATTATATTTTAATTAGGAGACGGAGGGAAAGTGCAGAGGTAATGATTTACTGTTGGTGAACGCTGTAGGCCTGTGGTGCAGTCAGCCATGTCCACACTTGGCACAGTTGTACGTTTCTGTCTCCAACGTCTTAGTGTATCATAGCACTCAGCAACATAATCAAACATTTTTGCTGATTCAACATTAGACATTATTGATTACCTGGTTTAGCGCTAGCTTTAAAAAGTGCAGAGCAACAGTTTTGAGAACAAGAAGTTACTGAAGTGGATCTTTGGATTGATTTTAGAACTTTATAAGACAGTCACTCTGTCTGTGTTATTATGACAGGCTCAGGGCTGATCATAATTCTAACACCAGCCAAACAGAACCACTTCAAGTTCAATTCTAACACCAGCCAAACAGAACCACAAGTTAAAGTATGCAAGAATTTCTAACAAACCCTATTATCCCTGCAGTCATTTTAACGGCATACGCAAACATATGACGTTATCTCCATCAACAGGGAATACAGTAATTCCCTCAGATGCAACTACAGCACCGCCTGCTGGAGGAAACTGTATTTACATGTACAATATTTTCGATCCAAACATATTAAAAATATTTTCCCTAGTCCAAATTATGATTTCAATTTTACAGGTAAATAAACAAGTATCCTACTGTCTTTTTAACTGGCTGTGCAGTGGAAGTTGATATTACTGTATAATGTAACCAGATCGTCGTAATGGGATTAGTTGTGAGTCTGATTAACTTCTATTTTCGATTGTGTTTTTGAGTGTTGTTTTGAGTTCGAAGTTGTGTTATTTGTGTGAACATCTCAGTGTTGTGAATGTCTTTTTTGTTTCTCTGCTCGTGTATGACAATACGTCCATTGTATTGAACAATTGGACAGTTACCGGATCGAACAAACCGAAATAATCCATTTATAAAATAATCGTCTGCTGCAACCTTTTCGAGCGATATCTCATTTAAATACATTTCATTGTGCATTTACACATTTCATTACATTGTAATAGACATTTCAGTCCATTTAATTCAGACATCATTTACCACTTCCTTGTTGTTAGTTTGACACGGAACTGTCATTAAGCGGGGACTGCACAGTCAAACTGTTGCTCTTAAATGATAAAAAGTGTTGACCTGCAGCTTTAAGGGGCTCGATTATCAACAGGCAGATACTACTGTGACCCTACCTCGAACTCTTTAATGTTGTTGGATGTGACAAACAGGGCGATGCCGATGGGAATGAAGAAGATGCCGATAACGAAGAAAGCTGGCAGTACGGTCCCCGCTGTGAGGATCGGCTGCCAGGCCACTAGTCTCTGCTGCTTAAACGCTGTATTGTCCGGCTTTTTACTTTTCGTCACCGCTGCTCCGCCGAGACCCGGAGTACCGGAGTGCGGTCCGTCCTCCTCCTTCGCGTTGTAGCTTGACGCCATCATGGCCGCAATAGGTCTCCAGTACTGTAATCCACTTAGTTGCCAGACATCGGAGGTTACTCGATCAGAACACCAACAAATAGGAGTCAATGTTAGTTGCCAGACATCGGAGGTTACTCGACCAGAACACCAACAAATAGGAGTCGGTGTGGAAAGCGGGAGCTTCGTAGAAGACAAAGATTCTCCTTTTGACAAATGTCTACACACCTACTTGTTGGTGTAGTAGTTTGGATCGTGTCTCTGGATAATCCCGTCCAGAGCAAGAAGCAGGAAGTGTGTCAGCCAATGGAGGATTGCGACGGAGTCGTTACGTCATCGCCAAAGGTACGGCCCTCCTTTCGCTGTTGAGCACAAACACGTGACGTGATCATAGCATAGGAGGAGAGAGGAATTGTGTTTGCGCATCGACCTTAACGCTTTATTTACCGAGCTAACATGAGAAAGTAAGTGATCTATCTATCTTCTAGCTTTTTAATGAGCTAGAAGGTGGTGTTAAAAATTAATTCATGAAACAAAGAAAGTTATTAAGCGATGTTGAACTATACTATAAATACACATTGCCCAAAATATCGACAAGATCTGTTTGTAGAACTAAATGAGGAATGCAGTTCTGACAAAGTTGTTTTATGGCCTAAATGTATTTTTTTATACATAAAAAAATATTACAAATGCAATACAACGTGATCCCCTCTCTACAGTGAACACATTTACACACGGTCTGTGTGAGATCCATTTTGTTGGCTTTCATACCCAGGTTTTCAAAACTTATGCCAAGTTTATGCTACCTTTTCATCTTCTTCTCCACGACCATGACCATTTATCCCAAAAGAAGAATACTTGAAGGTTAACGTCAGTAAAGTCTTGCACAGGTATTTGAATGCCCAGATGTATGACCGTTTTATACAACCTAATTGTGTTTCATTAGAAAGTTGTTCATATCATTTATAATAATATTTAATTTATTTGTACTTTTTTCATTTATTTCTCAATTAGATCCTTACTACTCTGTTGTCCCATGTTTTTTTTTCATCTGCAATAGTCCCTGTTTCCTTACACATTCAGTATTGTTATCTTCCATAGATTTGTATTCATCTTTAGTGTCATTGCCAAGATCCATAGTTCAGTGATATTGTTGTCTACATTTCTGTCATCGATCACTCCGCCCCTGTCCTATATTTAACGATGACGCAGTATCAAAGGAACCAGGATGAAAGTGCTCCGCTTTTAGAACACAGACAGAAAGCACTTAGTGGTTAGAAAATAACACACGGTCATCCATCCATTCCGGCGCAAGGCCGGACCTGATGAAGCTAAACCTAAAACAATCACTGAAAAACCCTGAGGGCGTTCTGCTCAAATTAGCTTTACAGCATAAGCATTAGCATCATTGTGCATCTAATTATGATTTTAATTATGTATTTAAAAACCACTCCCTAATGTCAATTTATTATTCAAACATTTATTTCTATTATTAATTAAAATGATTGCTTAGTCACCAACGGAAACATGCTACCAAAAAACCAAACAGACAAAGCAGCACCCTCACAAATCAAACCAACTCAAGGTCAGCACCTTGTCCATCCAAATCCAGAACAGCACCATGAACTCCAACCCATCAAAATGTTTTTGACCTTATCGTATTTTTATAATTGTAATTTTTCTTTGTCATTCATTAATTTGTTGTTAATCTTCTTTTTCTCACTTTTTGCAGGTATTTTTATATGTATATATTATTTTATTTATACATATATGAATTATAGTAACATAACACAGTAGTGACATTATGGTCTGACAACAGATTTATTTCAAATACACATTGGAGGTATAAACACAAGTTACATTAAAAATTAGTAATCTGTTTTATATTGTGTCGTTTGACCACACGGAGCAGGAAGCTGTTAGGAGCCGCACAGTCTGATACATTTAACTAAAAATGCCCAAAACTAAACACACGGTAAATCAACTGAATATGAGTCCATTCATGTGTCAAAATAGACGAGACAGACAAGTACAAAGACGGTGAAAAATAAAAGATCTGAGGACAAGAAAATGTACAGGAACATCCTCAGAGCTTTATAGTCGACGTGAACGTTGTCTCTGAAGCCTTTTAGGATCTTCTCATGTCAGTCAGGTTTTTCCACCGCTGTGTACAGTGTTGCCGTTCACAGTGGATTTCTTCACTTCTATCCTCATGGACTGAGTCTCAGCCCGGGACTCCAACCTCAGTCCGCTCGAGATCCCCAGGGATCCCAACACCGCTTTTCCTGTCTTGAGGTTCTTGGACATTGGGATGCGAGTCAGTCCTGTTCGAGGTTGCTGGGCATCATGCCCTGTCTGACAATTGGAAAAGAAGGAGAAAGAAACCAAGTCGTTTTTCAGATGAGGAAAATAAACGCAGCACTTGTAGTTCACACAATAGAGACAAGGAACATTTTCTTTTACAGGAAGTAAAGGATGTTTTTAAACGGCAGTTCAAATGAAGAGTGAGTGTGGAAGGAAAAATGCAAATGTCGACTCTTTCACATAATGCCCGATGCTAGTGCACTTATCTGGGCTAAGGTTTAGAGTGCATTTTCTAGTGCAAGGCTGCTTTGTGTCAACCAGAAAGCTTTGTGCTCCTGCATGGCAGCATGTGAATGTAAACACAGCGTAACAAATTACAGAATGACTGAAGCAGTGTGGCAAAATGCCACATCATTAGCTCTGCTGTTCTCAGCCCTGCCTGTTTGGCCATCTCTGTCACGCTAGCCATCGGATCCACAAAGACCAAGTTATAAGGGCCTGGAGAACATGAGCGCAGTGTTGTTTACACGCCCACTTGTGGCACAATAGAAGGATGTTGGTAGTGAAATCACAGTACAGTATTACACAGTTAACGGTAGAAGTTTAAAATGGCTCATAAAATGGTATCCAAAATAATCCTTGAACCTTTGTCTCCTGTCAGTTTTTATGAGCTTTCCTCCGTAATTTATCTTCCTTTTATTAAATTCTAAATCTGTTCTATAGTGTAACTCTATTAATAGAATTTTTTTTGTCACAGATCACCAGATTTATATCTTTTGTTTACACACAAATGCATTTCGATAGATAGATGATGTCACAAAATATAGTTCATTAGTTGATTAAAAACCTGAGAAGTGATTTGTTTCCTTTAACCACTAAAACTTACCAAGGCCTGTGTGGGTCTGGTGGTAGTGGATGTGGCAGGGCAGATTGTGATACTGCTCATCACTTTGCTCTGTGTGCTCTTGGTGGCAGTGGTGGTGATTTGACGTGGGGAACGCAGAACCGTGCCTGTTGATAAGGTCATTTCTTTGCCCTCGGTTACAGAAGTCACCGGTCTGACCACCATCTTTGGGGCTATGCTGTTGCTAAGCTGTATGTGGATCTTGTTGTCTTCGGTTGTGGTGATGATGCTGGTGTTGTTGTGGCCCTTCCTTACAGGCACTGGGACCATCTGCTTCTCAGGGGTGACCTTGAAAACGGCTCGACCCATGGTCATCTCCTGGGGCTCTGGAGAAGCAGATGTTTCAGAAACCACAGTGGTGCTGACGGTCATCATAGTAACTGGGGACATAGGGCGTCCTGAACCACTAGAGGGAGCTCTACTGCTCTCTGGAGATTTGGCTCTGGATATGGCTGTGATAGTGACCGGGGACTTGGCTCTTTCAGGGCCGTGATGTGTAGACGTTGGCTTTCTTTTGGGGTTTGGGGCAGAGTAAGTCGGAATGATTGTGATTCTGGATTTGGGTTGAGATGGATTAGGGCTTAGGGGAGCGGAACTAGAGAAAGCATCTTCGGTAGTCGAGCTGCTAATCTCAAGGGTGGCCAAGTTGTTTTGATGGTTAGGTGTAACTCGTATGTGTAACGGTTGCCCTTGTTTTGCAGGCATAGTCAGTTCGGAGGGCAAATGCTCTCCATTGATGTGCAAGTTGGTCTCTTGAGGGTGGTTGTCCTTTTTCCTCATCCAAGGAATCCAGGATTTTTTCATGCCCAGGTCACTGCCAGATGATGGACAACGCTCCACGGTCTTTTCTGTCGGTTTCTTTAGACACTTTTGTCTGATGTTGTTCATGATATGATTTTCTTCTTGAACAGACTTCCTGATAAACACAGCTGGAGTATCTTCCTCTGCCGACCCAGTGGCTGACACCTCTGTCTGTACCCCAGTCGATGTTACAGCAACATCTACGATCCTTCTTCCATTTAAGCTGGGCCTCAACGCTCGACTCTGACGTTTGGCCATTTCCAGCTCTTTGCTGAGGTGGAAAACTTCTGTTCTCATGTTTTTGGCTTTCTCTTCCTCTTCCAGGAACCTCTGCTGCAGGAGGGAGTAGTCCACCTGCAACTGGGAAAGCTGGTCTTCCTTGTGCATCAGTTCATGGATCTTCTCTTTGAGGGCGACCACATCAGCCTGCAGTTCCCTGGTCCTAGCTTCTTCTCTCTTGCATCTCTGCCTAAGGTCTTCTTCTCGGCTTTCCTCTTCTCCCTTCTCCACAGCTTTGTTTCTCGCTATCTGATTTCTCATTTCCTCCACCTGACGAGAAAGAATGTTAGCTTTGTCCTGTTCTGTCATGAACCTTTTCTCCAACAAATCGTACTGATCCTCTGTCTTGATCAGGTCTCCCTCCACAACTTCAAGTTGTTTGAGGCGATTTTTCAGGCGTTCAATTTCAAACGTCAGTTCCTTAATTTTGTTGTCTTCTCTTTGTACAGAGTCAGACATTCTCATCGCGTCGCATTTGACTGAGTTTTTCGCTGATAGCCTTTCCGCCTGCTCGTAGCCGTCTAACCTCCTTTTAATTTGAGTGAATTCAGAAGAAAGGTCTTTAGATTTATCCATTTCGTTTGCCAGCTGGTTGTTTAGCTCTCCCTTTTCAATGGTTAAAGTTTCCACTTTAGTTTCCATTTCTGATTTAAGTTTCAGGAGTTTTTTGCTTTCTTCTATCAGTTTCTCAGTCACGTCCATAACCTTCCCCTGCTCAGCTTTGACCATTGTACTCAAGTCCTCCTGTTTCTTCTCATCTGTCTTTATTCTCTCAATGAGGGTCTTGCGTTCTTCCATCAGAGCAACCGTCAGCGACTTCAGTTTGCTCAAGTCATCCTTGAGACTGAGCTCGGACTTTTCCAACCTGAGTTCAGAGGACTCCAGCTCTTTCATACGGATCCTGAGGGACACAACTTCATCTGAAAGCTCTTTGTTCAGGCCTTTTTCCTTTTCCAGAGCATTATGTAACTGTGTACACTCAGACTTACTCAGGTTGAATGCACCTTCAAGTTTCTCCAACTCCATCATTCTTTTCTGGAGCTTCTCCACTTCCAGTCTTAAGTCTTTACTCCTAGCGTCCTCCTCCTGAAGTCTCTTTTTTAGTTCCTTACACTGATTTTCAGTCTTCATAATCTCCTCGTCCTTTCCCTCCATTTCTAGAACTTGTTTCCTCAAACTCTCCAACTCAGCAACCATATGGGAATTGCCACATTCCTTTTTGGTAATCTTCTCCCTGAGCTCCTGCAATTCCTCCTCAGACCTTTTCAATATCCTGTTGGTGTCTTCCAGCTCTTCCACTTTATGTGTAAGTCCCAAAACTTTGGCATTGAGCTGACGGTTGTGCTGCTCCTGACCGGCCAGCTTGGCGGTCACCTCCTCATGTTGCTGGTTGAATGTGGCAGATTTCTCCTTCAGCTCAACCTCCAGGGTCTTCACCCTGAAGCCATCCTCTTGAGCACACTCCCTGGCTTCACTCAGCGCTTGTTCGCGTTGTTGCAACTGCTGGCTGAGTTCCTGGACCCGCTGGCTCTGTTTGTCCATTTGCTCGAGGTGCTGCTGCCGCTCATTGACCAGCATCAGGACAAAAGACTTCAGCTTGACCAACTCCTCTCGCAGCTTGGCCAGACGTTTGGAGTGCTCCTTTTCCTTTTTTGCTTGGTACGCTTTTTCGTTCTCGAGTAGCCTTTTCAGCCTAAAGAAAGGGGAAAGAAAGACGAGTCAAGGCATTACTGTTGTGTTTGTGTGTCTCGTGTCAGAGTCAGCAGCCTTCAAACTGGGGTGCGACTTTACAGGTGTAAATGAAACAACATTTACAACATTGAAACCTTTGTTTTAACTGAATTAAAACTCAATGTACCTTTTGTGTAACCAAAACATAACAACACGCACAAACCTTTTTTAAGTATTATTCACATAAAGGTGTTTGTTTTATGATTATAGTTTGATCAGCATAATTGCACAAACCTGATCTTTTTTTCCAACTTGGTATCCAATGCTACATACTTTACTACAATAATATAATTGTGGTATAGTGTACTCCTTAATTCTCCTTAATTTATTTAATGAATTTTTAATTAACTCCTTAATAAAGCTCTATCTATCTACTACTACTAGTATGCTTCAATCCCCCCCACCACCACCACCACCACCCTCCAGTTTACAGTACACACACTCACCCCGACCCACTGGTCTCCTTTTCTCTCGGCTTCTTTCTATGCTGCTCATGTACCTTTAACTCCGGCTTAAACAAAGTGCATGCAAATCCGACTCAATGCAAACGCCGCATCACCCCCTTCACAGAGACAAAACATTCACTCAGAACAGTTTGCATTGTAAAATATAAACAAAACAGCTTCGTAGATGCTAGACTGAATATTCTTTACCCTCCAAAGGTTCAGTCACCCAGAGTGGTAGAAAACTCCCGTCTAAATACTGAGAAGTTGAGATGTTTCCAATCTGAAACTCACCCACTACAGATTCTCCCCTCACTGATGCCAGAGCATCTTTGCCTTTGAATAAAATCCGGTTCGATGGTGAATGAAGCCACTGCGGCCTTCTCCGCTCCATAGGTCTCCCATCCTCACATTCCAGGCATGATCGAATTATATTAAGACAATGAAAGTTAAGTCAACAACAGATCCCCAGTAGGTGATGTCATCTCACCCATGTACGGCAGTAATGTTTGTTTGGGAGAGAATGTGTGCTGTTGAGCTTTGGACACTGAGAAAGGGGCGGGACCTTTGCCACAGAGGGTGTGTTTTACACCCCTCACCCTTCCGCCCCCCTGCCCCCACACTGGTCTTTGTGTTTTTGAGCACTTCGCATAATGCATTCCCTGACCTCTTTACCTTCACCCTAACTTTAACATCACTATAGTTAATCTTAATCCTTCCTCTAACTCTAATCTGACACTTTTAATCCCACGTCCAAACCAAAATTCAAACCTAAAAGTGCTCTTTTACACAATAGGGCAATAAGATGTCTCCACAAGACAAAGTGTCCACATAATAAGAAATTGTATTTTTTCAAAAAATGCCCCGGTTATATAGCTATGCCACTTTCATGGCTTGTTTACTACGTATCGGAGTGATTACAGGTTTGAGAATGTAAAACTTAGATACGTTTTTAAATCTGCCTCCGTTTAAAGCTGGTGCACGTGAACGTTTACCTCCATTTTGCGAAGAGCTCAAAACATTCTGCACAATCTCATGTATGACATGGGAGAATGTCTGCTGTAGTTCCACTTGAAAGAGAACTGTATGTGAATACAGTCCCCTGCAAAGACATGTGATGAGAAAAGCAGGTATGAATGACTTTAATGTCTCCCCCGTGAGGTGAAGAAGATCTGGGAGGATTTAACGGAACCGTGACACAGAGGTTCATGAAGTTCTCTGCCCAGAAACACTTAATCATACCACGAAAAAAAAAAAAAACACATGCGTTTGAACTTAAATCTCTGAAAACAAACGCCATTTGAATGTCTTTTCACTCTACAGCGTGTTAGCCAACGGCGGCGAATGCCAGTTGGGATTAGCACGCATGCCTGGCTACTGTACAAGCGTCCACCGGAGTGCACCGCGCAGCTCTTAAAATCCAAACCTACACAGTCAGATGTCACTGACACCTTCGATATTGGCAGCCTAAAATTACTTTCAAGCAAAGGTCAGAGCGGTGATGTCAGAGGTATTTGGCACTGACTGACGCTGTAGACTATTAATGCGAGGTGACTCGAGGTTGAGCTCTCTTTTTTTTTTTTTTTCTTGTTTCCTGGGGAATGTGCTCAGAGGTGATACAGTCACTGCAGCCTGTGTCAGGAGGTTGAACAATGTAGTAGACACAACAGCTGCCAACAAGCTGTCAAAACACTGTATGGTACCTTAATGACAGAGAAGCATTAACTGTTGAGACGGAAGTTCTGTGATAATGTACAGACTGTCTGACATCGCCTGACGTCCTGGAAACGGAAAAATGAAAACATAGAGTGGACACTGGTTAAAAAGCACAAATGTTCTATACAGTTCACCCCAGGCGTGGGCCACAGTGGGTCTTAAAATTTGACAGGGAGTGGGGTCAGGAAAATGTCATATCTATCTATCTAGTTACATAATTTGGACAAGTTTGGCGGGCCGGATTAAAAAGCCAAATGGACCATATTTGGCCCCCAGTCCCTATTTTGCCCATGCCTGGTTTACTCCGTGTACATTTGCTGCATACAGTACAGCTGAATGATATAGTTTGAGTAAATAATTATTTTGTCTTTTCCAAATTCTGTACATCTACAATATCATAATAATGGGAATGTGCCAGCTGGAATTTTTTCTTTACTTCATGACACGTAATTGCCCCGTCGACTAAGAGGGTGGTTATCAGTTAGTGTCATCTTCTCCGTTTCCCTTACTCTGCATTCCTCCAACATTTTTGGCGCGAACCTCTGATTTCTCTCCCTCCCTCACCCTCTCCCAGATGTTTAGAGATGATGATGTGATTGATAACAACCAGGTGACGAAAATGAGAGTGAAAGGCAGAACAGGCAGGTACCAACGGTGTCGTTGAACCAGAATAGGACAGAATGTGCTTTAGAAATTTACCTGGTAATTCATCCCAAAAACTCTTTTTCTTTTTATTCTGGTTACATATATTTCCCCTCAACCAGGGCTGGACAAAAGAGAAGAGATCAAGACCCCTGTCCCCCGCACCCTCTTCTCCCGGAGGTGACTGAGGATCGGCCAAGGAAGCTGCTGAAAAGTCCATGGCATCAAAAAGAAGGTCAGCTCTTTGCTTTCAAACTGAGGATCAAATGAAGGTGAAATGGCAGTGTTCGGTTCACACTGTCTATGCCAGGCATCAAACTACTGTCTCAGCTATTTATTATGAGCTTGTGTCGCCTTATTGGTTGTTGTCGGGTCAGTTTGTAGAGTATGGGTCTACGGGTCCACAAAGATTATAGTCGGTCAAGTCACTTGCCATAACGCGGTCATATTCTGATTAAAAAAAAATCCAACAGCTGTCAATAGATGGTTCCCAGCCAGATGCAGTCCATGGGCGGCCACTTGAGGGCCACTGGTTTAGCATTGTTAGCATCAAGAGGCTGAAACGCTAGCAAGACCATTTTATGTAGCATTCACGATAATTAAAATCCTGCCTCGAAAACAGCATCTGTCATTCAGTGCTCGAACCCGCTGAACTCACATCAAAGTGAAAGCTTAAAGGTCGATTTCCATCTTGTGATTTGAATCTCCTCTGCGCTCATTCGTGCACAAAACTGGCTGCAAGTTAGGTATTCAGTGAAGTCAAGGCAAAAGGAATGTCAGCAAAACCAAATCTTCAGTCGGACGTGAAGACGTGCGTGTCTCGTGTTGCTTCTCTGATGTCTGGTACTGACGTTTTCGTGGACACGGTAACCCACGATGACCTAAGGCAGAGGTGGCCAACCAGTCGGAGCCACAGTTTTTACTGTGTTACCACAAAGAGCCCCCATGATATTCCAGGGCACACATGAACTGCCCCCCAAAATTTTTCCACTTTTTCCTGCCATTTTGAGAGTGAATTTTCCAGGTTATTTGCGTCAACGCTCATGCGCGAGAGATTCATGTACTCAAAAATGACATGAACGTAAGAGCCGCACGCGGCCCCCGCGTGCGGCTCTTACGTTCATGTCATTTTTGAGTGACAATGGCCTCCTTTGGGGGGCGCCAAAGAGTCACAGAGGAGGCCTGCATGAAGTGAAATTATTTGCTGTCGCAAATAACCGTTTATGAATGTATTTTTTTTTTAAAGGCTGTGAAAATAAAATGTTTTCAAATACGTGCACACGATTTTGGGGAAGGTGGGCCTCGGCTGTCCTTACCTACTCTATGGGGGAGGCTCACATTCAGCCGATTTGAAAATTAAGTCATTTTCTTTGGCCACCAGGACGTTCATGGTAAAGTGCTGATGTGAACTGATGCTGCTCTGACTAAATGGTGACCAGTAAAGGAAACTGGCATTGATGGTGGGATGGACTGGTGTCTTCTTCTTCACACTGAGCTCTGTGTGTGTGTGTGTGTGTGTGTACGTGATGTGAGTCCTTCCATCAGAACACTCATCAAACAGCGGTCCTTTTTCATCTGTGGAGACTTTAATTAGTTCGGCCTCTTCTCTCATGACCATTCAGTTCACATCCACACCGAGCCTGTTTGATCTCAGAGAGGCCCTCCCCACACACACACACACACACACACACACACACACACACACACGCTTCCTCTCTCTCCCCATCCGGCCTCTCTTCACCCATCACCTCTCACCAACAGGCGGTCCAACCTCAGAGATGACTTCATTTCACTGATGATGTCATGGGAGCTTCATTCACTCCACTCAGATGCCTCCTCCTTTTCTCACCTCCCTCCGACCCCCCACCCAGGGTCATTGTCTCTCTACCTCCCTCCCTCCCTCTCTCCCTCCCTCTCTCCCTCCCTCCCTCTCTAACCTGGACCTTTTTCTTAACAACACTTTCCACTTGACCTCTCACACATTTCCCTACCTATCAAGGAAAGCATGTGAGGTCATCACCTTAGAAACCAGACCTCCCGCTGTCTCCATGTCACGCTCCACAGGTCTGATGAGACCATCTTGTGCACTTGCCCCCAGGGTTGACGCACTCCCTCAGCCACGCTTCTCCCTCTCTCCCCTGTACTCTGTACTCTGTACTCTGTACTATACCTCATGCACGTTTCATGAACCAAGTTTACAAGATACACACATATGTGTGTGTGTATATATATATATATATATATACTTATATATGTGCTCTATATATATATATAAATATATATATACATATATGCATATATGTATATGATGTATATATGTACTCTAATATACAGTCGAGGTCATATATACATATACATGCATATATAGGTGTACATATATATGTGTATATATGTACACATATATACTGTATATGTGCATACATATATTAATTACTCTACTTAAGTGTATATGTGTAATATAACTGTACATTGTTGGGATTTTTTTTTTAAGAAAATATAAAACATTAACATTCCCAGTGTGAGTGACGGGTACACCTCTCATCTCCTCATCTCCTCATCTCCTCATCTCCTCATCTCCTCACCTCCTCATCTCCTCATCTCCTCATCTCCTCACCTCCTCATCTCCTCATCTCCTCACCTCTCCCTCTCTTGCTCCAACAGGTTGGTGAAGTCGTCGCTCTTGTTCATGTAGTCCACGTGTTTGCGTTTCTCGGTGTCCAGCTCGTGGACCGTGCGTCTGTGGCACTTTTCAGCCAGCAGCAACTGACCGAGCATCCGTCGGTACGTTTCCTTGTGCTTCTCCTGCAGACGATCAAGCTGAGAAGTGCAGTGAAAATCATACGATTATGAAAGAAAATGACATGTGGATCAGTAGTTAGTACTTTTTTTTTCTTGTCTTGAAACCTAGATTTATGACATGTGGATCAGTAGTTAGTACTTTTCTTTTTTTGTCTTGAAACCTAGAATTATAATTCATATAAATTGGGAGATCAGGTGAGATTAGAAGAGGTTGTAAACTGACCTCAGCCATGGGCTCGTGGTAGACACTGTGGTGCAGTGGTTCACTGGCAGCCATGGAGCTGTCTCTCTGCAGGGCCTGGAGGGCCGAGGTGGGAACTGCAGAGCCGTAACGCGATTCAACGGTCTCAGCGGAAGTCTGTTTGGACTTTAACATGCTGATGACATCTTCTCTGGCCTGCAATCAAGGATATGGATAAAAATAATGAGGCATATTAACGAGTGGAATGAAGCGTGTACGGAGTCAGGATCGTAGCTATACCAATTCTTACCACAAGATGGAGCTATTGTGCAAAAAAATGTTCTGAACATCAATTCATGGCAATTTATAAATGATGGTTATAACTGGTCAAAAGGCATGAAGGATATAGTGTCGTGACGTCAGAGGGGCTGCCACCCACCTGCACCTCTCCTTCCATGATCCCCAGCAGTTTGAGCAGATCTTCTTTGGGCAGATCCATGATGTCGCGTCTTTTCTCTCCAGCGTCCGAGGACGTCAGCAGCAGCTTTTCTTTGTCAGTGATCACCTCCGCTGGATCCTCGCACACATTCTGCCGGACTCTTGCTTTTAGACTCTTCACAGACAAACCCACTTCCTGTTCTTGGCTGAGGTCGCGGTCGTCCTGTGAAACGCCCAGCACCCCGTTGGCTGTGGTCTCCACTCCACTGCTTTTGGTCCGCATCTTCTGCCTGCATCGGGGCCAAAGGACAAGTTTGTTGTATATATATATATATTTTAAATGTCTTACATTCATGCCCATGAATGAGGTACTGGCTACTGTGAAGTATACAGTAGTAGTAGTAGTAGTAGTATACAGTATGATACTTACAGGCTGTTTTAACGCCTGCTCACAGCTCACAGATTTACGACTTTACCCTTGCTTACCTTCTCTCAAAGCATAACTCTTCGTGCTCTGCCTTACTGACACACTTTTATCTAACATACACAGACCTATACATATTGTGAACACACACACACACACACGGGGTAAATCGCTGTGAAATATTGCCCTGTGCAACATTTACGTCCAGTGCCATAATGTGGTATAAATATTCATAATCTAGTCCGGTGTGTATTTACGTCTTGTGTCGCTCTGTGCTCTCCTGACAATTTCCATCTGCTCACGTGTGTGGTGTATCTCACGCCGAGTTGTTGATGGTGTGGCGGGGCAGTTGTGACACTCCTGGGTGCTTTAACCTTCGCTGTTTGGAATTAGAATCTTGAGAGAAACATTTGACGGAGATCCTGACTATAAATCAGACGATGACAGACTCTAAATCAAATCGTGATGATGTGTTAATTACTTTTAACGCCACGGGCCCTGGTGACGTGCTCTACAATGTTGATTACTGAAACTGAGAGAATGAACTGCTGTGAATGAATATTTACACCACAGCAGAGCCTGGACGTGACCCGTGTTTACGGCTGTAGTCGCTGCAGTCTATAATAACAGAGGTTCCCAAACTTCTACATGCCCAAAGACGCCCCCTCCCTGCAAACAGCATTAGCATCTGGCCGGGGACCCCCCTTTGCTAACTCACAGGCAATACTACAAAATGTGTAAAAAAAAAAAAAGAAAAGTTTTTGTAATGTATTCTTACAATGTATTCTCTTACTTTTATTCACTTATATAATTATTAAATTGGTTTAGCATAAGAAAATTATTAACAAACGTGTTTGTTTTTAGCACTGTCAAAACAGGCTAGTTAGCTACATGCTAGCTTAAGGAGGAGAGCAGTTTGATTACAGGCAGAAACCGTCAGGTCCACACAGATAACGACGTTGTCTTGCTGAGGTGTATTCATGTACTATTGGAAACGTATTATTATGGCAGTGTACATGTTGTACTTTTCAGGTTTTTTGGGGTTTTTTTACATTTATTTTCTTATCTTCCCTCCAATTTTCTGAGGCCCCAGTAGTGCCCCGTGGTGGCCCCCACTGTATTATAATACAGTTTCACACTCCTAACTCCTAACCTTTTTAAAGAAAGCATAAACATGTTAAAATAGATCATTAGTTTTCATTTGTGTCCGCGAGACGTTGTGTTTCTCTAGCACTCGCCATGTGGGTGTAAAAAAAAATGAATCCACCGCTGTCAGGGAGCTTCCCAGCTGGCACTGTGTGCTGTAACAGTTTTTGATGATACCTCTTGGCATCGGTGGTTCCATCAATTCTGAGCAATTTCCCAACTACACTGGCTGAAATTCAACCCCAAATCTTTACCAAGCCTCCCCCGTGCAATACTTAACGTTCCAAACAGTCATTTATGTATTTTCCCCTGACCTGCTCCTGACATACTCACAGCAATTCCTACAAAAAAGAAAAATCCCAACCAAGGGTTTTCATCCTGTAGTAACTTTAATATTTAATTTTCAGTCAGTTTTTGTGTCAGTTGTGATAAGGAATAGTTCGGGAAACTGTAGACGAGCCAGAAGCATTACTCAGATCCTGTGCTAGTTCACTGCCAGATTTTTTTTTTTCCCTTTTTTTCAATGGCCAACTTAAAGATACAGTTATTTTGACTTCTCTTTCTCACTTTTTTCCAGATTGTTCTCATTTCTATAGACTGCCTCTGCATGATAATCAGAAATTCAAAATTCTACCTGCAGGAAATGCTTTATTAAAGTGGGAAAACTATTTAATGCCCAGCAAACTGAAAAATCAAGTACATCACCAGTGACGTGTTCATTGAAGTAGCTTCAAGGTGGACTAAACTCCTGGCCCGCAGGCTCTTCTGGTCCGTAAACCATTTGTTAAAATGTTGTAGTTGGTTATTAGGCAGGTCCATAGTGCAGCGCAGAGGTGTCAAACATACGGCCCGTGGGCCAAAATTGGCCCGTTTGGGGTTTCAATCTGGCCCGCTTGATCAATTTGAAAAAATTAAAAAAAATACACAAACACTTCATGTTCAGAAAATGTTTTGTAAATGTATCTTTCATTAAACATGAAGATTTATCCAATGTACTTTTTGCATTAAAACAAAGGGGAATGTTTGTTATTCATAATTATCTTGTAATTATCTTGTGATTGTACTGGTCCGGTCCACTTGACATCTAATTAGGTCAGGTCCGGTCCACTTGACATCTAATTAGGTGTCAGGAGCAGCGAGTCCTTGGTTTGATTCCCAGAGGAACCACATGCTTGGCACCAATGGCAGCCTATTTTACCACATGCTTGGCACCAATGGCAGCCTGTTTGCAGCAGATCTGCTGTAAACACAGGGATTTCAAATGTTCTAATTTTTGTTTTAAATTATTATTTTTTAAAGTGGGAAATATGTGTACTAGCATTTTTAACAATGCAGTGCAATCCTGTTGAAACATCCCTGAGAGTCTGAGGAAAACCTCATGGACAGAAACGTGTATTTTATCTGGATCCTCGGTTGAAGATAACGGCACTAAATAAACACATCTGGGTCAGTAGTGCAGCTCTGTGTGTGTGTGTGTGCGTGTGTGTGTGTGAGAGAGAGAGGGAGACAAGAACCTCAAGACATTGAACACACTGTGTGATCAATTTCAAAAAATTACATCAACGCGGCCTTTTAATTGCAAACAGACAAACATCCCCACACCCTCTAAAATCCCCACCGCTGATGTCATAGCACAATCAGCTCTGAATCATGCGTTGGGACATCATGAGCACGTTTGCCAAAAATGTCCAGTAATAAGAACAATGCAATCTGCAACACTGAAGCTGAAATCGGATTTCTTTTTTTTTTCTGTGTTAAAATGGCTATAAAAAAGTGACAGAAAAAAGAAGAAAATCAAGAACCTGAAAACTGGTCGGTCTGACAGGGTTTTTTTTTTTTTTTTAATTTGTTTTCCTAAGAGCAGCAATCAAAGTGAAGTCTGCAGTTAGTTGTAATGGTGCTTGAAGTCAGTCTCTTTGAGTCCCACCTGTTTCCAGGAAATGATCCAGAGAAGAAAAAGCGGGGCGCAAGGGGGCGCGAGGGGTAGAAGGGGGATAACACTCATAACTGCCCTTGGTACAAACACGAAAGAAAGAATCTGACAAACCGACACTTTGAGAACATTTCTTATCTTGGGCCTGAGGGTTCAGTGAGTGCACACTGGGCTGTAGATTCATTACAGTGCCTTCTTTCCTGTCCATAACTATTAGTTTCAGCTGTGGACTCACTATCAGCGGGCCACATGCTGTAGTACAGCGGCGCAAGTGCTTACAATCTTCATGCCACCATTCAAATAGTGCCAGGGAGTCTGCATGCTGACCAGGGGAGGGGTATTAAATGGGCAGCGGCGAGGGCACGGCAGGGTGGGGGCAGGGCAGGGCAAGGGGGGGGGCGATGATGAAAGTGGAAACATACTGTAAATGACTCGGACAGAGTGCTGCTGACAAATTAATTGGCGCAGTGCGTAACACTTGACGGTTTATTTTTAATTTGTGGCACGGTGCCGTGAAATCCCAGGGAAGCTACTGTTAACAGAGCGTCTCGTTTGCGGTGTCGTTTCTGTTCACTGACACTGACACACGCACTGAATAAAGTCGACCAGTTCACACACTGGTAATGAAGACCGAAACACTGGACGGCAAGTTCTATTGGGCTCCAGTGTTTCACTTTTAAGGCAGTAAATTAGTCCTTGTTTAGTTGGTTAGTACTGTTTACTACTGGGCAGGTCATAAAATACTATTTAAAGTAGGAATGTCCGATGTTTACTTTTTGCTGATATCCAGATATGTTGATATTGTCCAAACACTTTTTTTCCGATTCCATTATCAACCGATCCAATATAGCTGGGCAGTGGTGGTCTGGTGGTTAAGGAAGTTTAGTGCTGCCATCTAGTGATTTTTACTTTCATGTACAGCCATTTTTCCCCAAAACTACTTTTAGGGAACACATCATTTGGCGAAACCCAGGCATTGGGTTTTTATTAGCGGAGGAAAAACCAAAAACGATTTGACATATATGACATAATTATGCTAATATCGGGCCGATAATATCGGACTACCGATATAACCGGTAAGTGTTTATCGACAAATGAAAACAGGATGAAAAACATCTGACGTGAAGAGAAGCCAATCAGTGCAGAGTTAGTCATGTAAACAGGAGGTACAAAGATGGACGTGAGCCAATCAGAGGCTCATGCGCTGTTCAGAAGACGGTACGTGTTAACGGAGATCGAAACATGTTGTGTAGTGTTAGTATAAGAGTGGGATAAATTCTACTTAATTAATATTTGGATTAATTGGATTTGTCACAGAATTAAACAAATGTTAAACACATCACGATTAATCATGATTATTCGACAGCTACCCTATAATTTGTCTGAAAAAATACAGTATACACGGCCTGATAGATACTTTATGTATATATATGTATATATACATATATATACATATATGTATATATATACATACATATATATATATGTATATATATACATACATATATATATATATATATATACACATTAAAATATATATACACATATACATATATATGCTTGTACAGTATATACTTTTACATATAAAATATCAAGTATATATTACTTTTGATACTTTTTAATATTTAAGCCTATTTTTCGTCAACGTTCGTTGATAGCAATTTGTCATCAGCGTGGTGTCTGATCCCCGCCGTCTCCGTTGTAGTGAATTCTCCAGAGCAACAAATGGGAATTCTTCAGCCACGTGGCCCCGCATTCCAGTCTGACATGCAACATTCCCTCTTGTCTGTATGGAAAATAAAGATGAGACAGAAGACAATACGCCTTCATACTGAGCTCGGTGCCTTTCGGCCACAATGTCTGCACACATTCTCGGCATCTCAACCATCGACTGAATGCGACTGCCCTACGTCCAGTACCTTGATGCCCTGTGATATGAAAGCACGGCCTAATACCCCGGGAGACTCCGGTCAAGGCCTGAGCCCTAAATTTAAAGAGGAGCCCAAATCTATACCAGGGTTTGGACTAGTTCAGCTGTCACATCACATATATGAGTATTTATAGGCCCCAAAACACATGCCTTCATTCTTTGGTCAAAAAGGGCCCTAGAGAAATTTGCCATCGGTCAGCATGTGGACAGAAAGATTCTGAAAGACTCATGTTATCAGCTGTCTTAAAACAAGACCTAAAAGATAGAACTAGGGATGTCCGATATTAACTTTTTGCAGATATCTGATAATGCCTATGTTGTCCAAACACATTATTAAACTAGATTAATAAAATTAGCTGCAATACTGCCATCTAGTGACTTTCACTTTCATATACAACAATTTTTCCCCAAACCTTTCTGAGGTTCTTAGGTTTTCATTATCAGAGGAAAAAAACGATAACGATTCTTACAGATATGACATAATTATGCTAATATCGGTCCTACAATATGAGTTGGAGGATATTATCGGACACTATTAGATATCTGATCCTAGATAGAACAGATGTAAAGATGTAAAAATAATCTGAATATGTAAAGATGTTGAAGTTGTTGAAACTGAAATAAACCGTTAACACAAAGCAGGGTTAGCTCAGTCGGGACTTTAACTAGCAGAGAGTCAAATGCAGATATTAATTTGCCAGAGACATGGGGGGAAAAAATGCCAAAGCTTCAGATTATGTAAGAACACCCAAAAAGGAAAATGAAAAATATTCCGACTGGACTTTTTGACATTTTCACAGCACAGATCCTAACGCGGCCAAACATGGTTTTAAAAATGTTATTGCTCAGGAGTTTCTGACATATTTTAGGCCAAGGACCCTCAGACTGAGGCTGAGCAGGGACCCTCCACTATATATTAGAAAAATGTGTTTTGTATCAAACTGGACCGATTGGCGTGTAAAAACAAACCTGGTTATTTTTAAGTCAGTAGTAAGTTGTTTAAATACTGATTAGTCAAATAGTAATAATGGCAGAATACGGAGACGTGGACTTGGACCCCATTTTTTGAGACCTTTACTTCAGACGTAAGTGTTTCGTGTTTTCTATTTGGTAGCTGTTCCAAGATAAGACGACTGAACACGACTCTTTCGTGGTTGACATTTACAGCCATTAGAAAATCCATCTGACAGTAATGTTATGTAAACGCCGACTTCCCATTAAGGCTACGACGCTCCAGCCCGCTCCAGGATTTTGATGAACAGCACATTCCGAAATACAAGGCCAGTGACTTGTGGGGTCAGCCAAGATCAGGGGAAAAATGCTGCCGCTAGAGTGGGATGATGTTCTTATTTTGTCCAGACCCCAACTCCGACTAAGAATATGACTTTCCCAAGATCTATTTTGTTGAAGCTGTTCAAGCATGAGTGGAACTCAAGAGTTTATGGTTTGTTTTACGATAATGACAGCGTCTATAAATACACCAGGGCGACAATAACTTAATCGTTGACTTAGCATATTGGAGGGAAATGTCAACCTGGGTTGTGGGTTGCGTTTCGTAGTACACTCCTGATGATAAGTTAACCCGATCCTCCCTCTGGAGCCCACCGTGGCCTTAGCTTGCCGTCACTGGCATGACTGATTTAACAAGGTGTAGAGCAGCGGTGTCAAACATACGGCCCGCGGCGGTGTTTAATCCAACCAATTTGATGAATTTTGAAAATAAAAAATACACAATATTGTTGTTCACAATATATATTTTATGTTTTAAAATTATATTTCAGTAAATATAAATAAATAAAAACAATATCTAGTATGCATGTACTTGTTTAAATGAAAACAAACAGACTTATTGTTATTTGAAGTACATTACGTTATGATTGTACCGGTCCGGCCCATTTAACATCTAATTAGGTTGTATGCGGCCCATGAACCAAAATGAGTTTGACACCCCTGGTGTAGAGAAACAACAAACACCCTAAATCTGTAAGTAATTATGGGGTGTGATCGCAGCGATGGTGTTGCATTTTCACTTCAGGTTTTCAAGAACTCCCATGATTTTTATGTGAAGCCACAAGACACGCAGCAAATCTTTACAAGGTGAAACGGTTGGATGTAAATGAACGGTCCTCGCGTGTGAGCGCAGAGACTGTGGACGGCGTTATTTAGCCACACAACATGCAAACCTCATTGTTGTTAAAGCACCAGTCTGTCATCGAGCATATGGATTGCTGCAGCTGTTGGAATATATGACTCACCTCCATCCGTCATAATTAGTTTAATATACATAACAGGAAACATGTCCGCCACATCCATTATTTCTACGAGTTCAACATACTATGAAATAGCCTTGAAACAAAGAACAGTCCTCATGGCAACAGCTACTTTTTTTTTTCTTTCAATCCACTCAAGTGCCGTTAACCGAAACGGTCTAATGATGGTTCCTGTCAACTAATGGCATGAGTGGATATCATCTTAACAGCCTTGCAGATCAAGTACGAGATCAAATTCTGTCTGCTCTAATATTAGAAAGGGCAGGACAACATATGGATGGAACAGCCTGGGATGCACCGAGGAACCAGGTCCAGATTGACCCAAAAGTCTGTGTTCATGTTCTACTAAATCAACAAGAAGAACAAGACCATTTGGTCAAGAATGACCCTGGTTCTGACCCAGTCTTGGCATCACTGTGACCAGAACCTTTTTAGCATTTTTGCTTATATATACATATACATACCAAAAATAACGAAATAATGTGGTACACTTAGTATTCATTATTCTAAATTTAGTAATAATAATAATATAATAATAAATAATACTTGAGATTTCAATCGACAAAGCACAAGAACAATAATTACCTGATGATGAAGATTCCTCTACAAGTGCGCCTCTAGAGCTCATCGTGTGTACTGTAATTGGTCTGAAAGCCATCTATATTTAGTGTCTTTAAGTCTTTGTTCTTTTTTGCCACATTGACAGGCAGAACAATGAAATCTTCCACTAAATGGAAGACAGACTCACAGATGTTGAAGGAGGTCTTCACGTGTGTCTTTTTTCAAGTCCTGTGAGTATATCAGGGTGGTGTTCAACTAAACAGGTTGTGGGTTTCACACTGACTAAGTGAAAATGTGTGCTGTGGTTGGAGTGAGGGTTTGTCAAAACTCTGAGTGAGTGTGGATAGTGGGTTAGCTGTCTTAGCATTTGGCCCATCGTGGTGTAGCACTCGGGACAGAAAACTGTCTGTCATTTTATTGGTTTATTGTTGTGCGCATTTTCACATATGCAGTAACAAAACCCGATTATCGCAGGAACAATGCCGTACTGTGTTGACGGCAGAGTAGAAGAAGAAAGGATTGAATGATAGGAGTGTTTCACGACCACAGTTTGTATAATTACAGCGTCGCGTTCAGTCGTCAGCACGTAGTCACTAACAACCAAAGTGACAACCAGTTCCTGTGGTCTACACAGACCTGCTGGTCTATTCATTTCATCCTAGTAAAACGTGGGCCGATGAGGTGTCTCTGGTGGTCAACGTCACACACCAGTCACTACAAAGGACGAGTCATCAGGATGTCAGGCGAAACATGTGCCTCGTAGTTTTGAGTTATTTTCTATACCAGACTCAGTTAGTGGTTCTCAACTGGTCCAGTTTCAGGACTCTAGGACCATCAATAGCGATGACGAGCCGCGACCCAAATCAAGGAGAATTTTCAACTTCTCAGATCCTTGAGTGAAAAGATGAAGCAGTTTGAACGTCGGATAAGATATCACAGTATACTTCGAACACGATGAAGTAAAAATAGGTCTTGAAGATACTGAAGTACTGAGGTTTATGTCATCTCATGTACAGTGGTATTATCGCCACCTACTGTTAAGGATGGGGAATAAGCAAGACTCACACTGATTTTTTTTCTCATCATTTTTTTTTTTTTTTTTGCCTTAG
Source organism: Cynoglossus semilaevis (assembly GCF_000523025.1). Taxonomy (NCBI): domain Eukaryota; kingdom Metazoa; phylum Chordata; class Actinopteri; order Pleuronectiformes; family Cynoglossidae; genus Cynoglossus; species Cynoglossus semilaevis. The sequence continues at coordinate 2,658,156 of NC_024307.1, read as the reverse complement.
CAAAGGCCCATGACCCCGGAAAAACTTGTCTACTTGTGACCTACTATTGGGTCGCGACCCACCAATTGAGAGTCACTGGTCTAAAATACGTGTCTATTGTACACTGAGTATTCTCCATATCATCATTATTATGTGACAAAAATTTACTGACCAATGTCCTCTTACAGTATTTATATACTGCGTACTGTATGTGTAGTATAAATATTTGCTCACTAGACTGCGCTATAATATAATATAATCACCAGAAGATCGTGGGTTGCTATGCAGTTTTTAGGTCTTATTTTTAAACCCAAGAAGTTTTTAGTGCCACAGTCCAGTGAAACATCCCAATGTGTCTAAACTGTATTTTTGGAATTCAAGACCAGAGACCTGGATCCGACCGGAGCTGTGCATATGTCACAGCTGTTGTTGAGGCCCACCAGACGTATGGGGAAGACAGAGGCTGTACGGCCGTACGAACACCAACTCCCATTATATCCTGTTTCTATGCACAGCTCGAGGCATAGCCATGAATGAGGCTCATTGAACTAAAAATGGACCGATGTTACTGAGCTCAGGATACGCAGAAGAAAAGGAGAAAATTCAAAGAAAAACAACAACAAAAAAAGAGTTAGTACTTTTGTAAACATGCCATAAAAGTTAAATGTTTCAGTTTGTTGATGCATCTAAACCAGGCCTGGGCAAACTAAGGCCCCGGGGGGCCTTTTTAATCTGACCCGCCAAACTTTTCCAAATTATATAATTTATGTTATCATTAAACTTCTGTCTTTTCCCTGCAATACCCACATTTTCCCAATAGATGGCGTAGAAAATCATAAAGCATTTTAGCCTTTACACATGACTTTTACATGCCATTCATCTTAATTTACAGAGATGCTTCTAGAAAAAGTATCCTAAGCCTTTACACATGACTTTTACATGCCATTAATCTTAATTTACAGAGATGCTTGTAGAAAAAGTATCCTAAGCATGACGTGTTTGTGTATTTCTTTTTATTTTCGAAATTCATCAATTCACCCCTGATCTATTTGGTAGACAAAATTAAAAAAAAAAAATCGACCATCAGTGTTTAGTCCTACCATCTTAAATATATATTTTTCAAACTTAACCTGATACAAACAAATGCATAATTTGCATAATCCAAAATTTCAGAATGCGATATTGCTTATCGTTTATCAAATCTTTTTTAAAAAAAGTTTTAATGTAAATTATTGTAAATGATTTCCTCCTTGTTTATTCAAAACCACACATGAACGTGGCTGTCATGGACATTCAGCAGCAGTTTCCGTTCTTGTCAGATATTCACAAATATTTCCTCGACTCTTGACACATGAATATACTGTACAGTAATTATAAATGTATGAAATGTAAATACATTAATGATATGCAGTAAATTAGCGCCCACCTACATTTAAACAGCGAATGCTAACGTTTTGGTGATATTTCTATAATGAACAGCCTTTTTCTAATAAAATAAGATTAATGTGTGAAGGAATATCTGCCCTTTCTCCCTGGGTAATGGGAGTTGTACTGAATGATTTAATTTAGTGCATGGAGTTTTATAGTGTATTGAATGGGATGTAAGTGTTGAACCTACAGAGAAACCTGGTGTCTGCTAGGATAATGACGCTACACTTCACATCTGAACTGTGTCCCTTTCTACATGAGCAGCTGTGAGTGAAGTGACCCTGAGTCATAGTAATGTCATGAGGTAAGCCTGTGAGTCATTTAGTAACCCACCCAAACCCCCCGCCTCCCAAAAAGATCAATGCAGTTCTGGCGAAGGTCCATGTTTGACCAGTTTGATCTCACTTTAAACATGGACCTCAGTTCACATATACTCTATGTCAGAGATTCTCAACCACTGTGCCGTGGGCCGTGAGAGGTCGTAAGGTTGTGCCGTTGAAAATTATCCAATTTCGCTCAATCTGAATCTGAAAAATATCATTTATTTATTGAAAAATATTTTTTCTGTTTTCGTCAATGAGCAAGTGACAGGCAGAACAGTTAAATAAAATCCCTCTAGGTGGCGGCAGATGGCTATGAAAACAAACAAAAAGGAGAATCAGAGCTGTTGAAGAAGATCTTTGTGAGTGACTTTCTTCAATTCCTGTGGCTATTTCAGCATTGTTTTCAACTAAACTGGCCGAGATTTTAGTGAATTGAGAGTCATTTTTGTTTGTACGGTGCACCGCAGGGTTAGCTCCACAGACACTACAGGCCATGTCCTGGATGATAACGCTGGAACAAACACAAAAATGTTAATGAGTAATATCTCTGGGCCGACTCTCTTTGTCATTTTCCAGCCCTGATATCAGTGAGTGCTCAGGGGCCAGGCCCCCTCATGCAGCTGGACAGGGTGGGAGGCAGGGAGAGAGGAAGGGTGAGGTTCCGTGGAGCCCCTGGACACTGACAGCAACATCAACCACACCTGCCTCGGACACATTCGGATTTTTTTTTCCGTTTTAATTGAAGCCACGACGGTGGAACGCGTCCGCGCTTCCTATCAAATGGCCGGAGCCAAGAGCGTTACCTAAAAGGCAGATGACTTCATGTGTATCCAATGGAATTCATTTATAGAATCATTAGTAACCTATTAATATTCAGACCCACTGATGTCATGGTGTTGCAGCCTCTGTATGTCCACCGTGCCAAGTGATCTCTGGTGTCGGCATGTGCAACAGTCAGAGACCGGGCGCTGCGTACAGTAGGTGTTTGAGTGGGGGTCGGGGGAGGGGGGGGGGCTGTAGGAGAGGGCACAGACAGAGGTGTGTGTGTGTGTGTGCGTGCGTGTTTCTATACATGAAGTGACGTACGAGGCTAACATGTTACTGTCCAGTGTCTCCCTGCACCATCGCCCCTCTTGTCCGTGGAGATGATGTGGGGGCTTCTCTTCCCACATGCTGCATGAAAACACGGTCCTTCAGAAGAAAAGGTCTCATTCATGAAGAAACATTCGGCGTTATTCACAAAAAAAAAAAGGTTCGATTCATGACACATTCCTTTACGAATTCACTGTCACACTGCCAAAGCCGTACGATGGCTGACGTTCCCGACACGTACAGTAGCCACTTGTCTGCTTTCGGATGCAGAAATAAATAAGACAGAATAAATCCGCATCATTTACATATATATAAAAGTGCTCTGACTGAACGACGGGCCTCAGAGGAGAGTCGTTTCAGTGATGGATGTCCAGCACCTGAGCAGGAACCACGGCTTTATGCTTTTATTTTCCACGTTTAAGTTCTGACAGCCGTCCTTGAGGAAATGGAAAAGTTCATCGTTGCCTTGTTTCTAACACGAGGAGTCGAAGGAAAAAAAGTTCGGACCAAACTGTGACTTACCTGCCGTCGAGGTGTGCCCAGGTTCAGGTGCTCAGCAGTCACACCGAGTAATCCAACAAAAAAATAAAACCGTTTTTTAGATGAAGTGTCCACCGGTATCCTCAGGTCTGTGTCATCCACCCTGACACTGGCGTCTGCTACTGAGTGGTGGAGCTGAACACCATCTCAATTTCCTCTCTCTCTCTCTCTCTCTCCCTCACTCTCTCCCTCTCTCTTTCTTCTGTCAGCTCCTCAGGTCAGGGAGGGAATGAAAAAGAACACTAATACCAGTAGGCTCTGTAACCTCCCTCCCTCCCTGGCTTGCTCCCTCCCTCCCTTCCTCCTTCTCTCCTCCCTCCCTCCCTTCCTCCCTCCCTCTCTCTCCCTTCCATTCCAACAGCTTGTCCACTCTCAAACACACCTCTGATTCTGTTTCCCCCCTCGATCCTTTCCAGAAGTCAGTTGAAGAGTGTATGTGAATGAAAGGGGGCGGAAGGAGCAGGGGGGGGCAGTGGAGGGTTGGTTGGTATCTCTTTATTCAACTGTATTCTCCATTCACCCCCACCCTCCTGTTCCCCCTCCCAACCCTTTTTGACTATAGTCACATAGACTAAAAGTATAGCTCTATATTTAACTCGTCCGCTCTTTGCCAACGCGCCGCTCTTAGCAGCTGAGACTAGCTGAATGCTACGGCTGGCCTCGCACCAGAGCTAACGCTATCCCGTTGACCCCTGGTGACAGCTGAAGCCAACCATGCTGGGAAAGTCCAGTGGCAGCAGCAGCAGCAGCCACGGCTCCGAGGGACCAGTACTGCTGACTTAGGCGCCAATATAGCTGGGCAGTGGTGGTCTGGTGGTTAAGGAAGTTTAGTGCTGCCATCTAGTGATTTTTACTTTCATGTACAGCCATTTTTCCCCAAAACTACTTTTAGGGAACACATCATTTGGCGAAACCCAGGCATCGGATTTTTATTAGCGGAGGAAAAACCAAAAACGATTTGACATATATGACATAATTATGCTAATATTGGGCCGATATTATCGGACTACCGATATAACCGGGTAATTTGTTTTATGTGTGGCTTAATGAGAGTAACAAAACGTATTGATGCGTTTATCGACAAATGAAAACGAGATGAAAAACATCAGTGCAGAGTTAGTCATGTGAACAGGAGGTACAAAGGTACAAAGAAGGATGTGAGCCAATCAGAGGCTCATGCGCTCTTCAGAAGACGGTATGTGTTAACG
>NC_024307.1:2650869-2653386 GCF_000523025.1 Cynoglossus semilaevis | reverse complement strand
GTTAGAATGAATATTAGTTGAAATGTATGCACCGTTTATTTTAATTTGTGGAGTTTTTTAATGAAAACCGGGCGACGTCAGCTGATATTACGCCAAGTTTTTGATGCTGTTTCGTGTTTGTTTTTTTTTTCTTGTTTTCCTGTGATTCGGCCTCAGATCAGTTAAAAACACGGAAACAGGAAACAGATGATCGTTGTCGTAGACATGTGTTGTAGCAGGACGTACTAGTTCAGTCTAAAAAATGAGATTTTCCACCTCCACCAGGGCATGTCATCTCCTGCGTGTCATTTCGGTCCGGGGCCGAAGTCACGGGGGCTTTTACCTCACCCTGAATTCTTCTGCCATAAAGTGAAAGTTCTGTTGGACACGTTGACCCTCTTATCACCAAGTGGAAACCAAAGCAAACAAAAGACGCAGCAGCTAACCAGCAGATAAGGTCACCGAGGAATTATGTCAGATGGCTGACACACACACACACACACTTTCACTCCCTCCTTGTCTGTCTTTTGTATTTGACCTAATAGCAGTTTGATCACGCACGCAGCCATTGCTGAATTATGTGGGTGTGGGTTTGGCGAAACGTTTCCCTCCATAAAATGAAAACACACTTCAGCAGACACAAATGCAGAGACGTGAAGACACACACCCTAACAAAGCCTTCTGGTTTTTGTTAACTCTCCTCATTACTTCACCTTATTTTTTAATGCCTTTTTTTTTTCATTTTTGATACCTGAACTACCATTGCGCAGCTCCCACTTTGTTTGTACTTATTTGTTATCCTGACGCCAAAACAACACGTTTGTTTGCTCGGCTCCACGTCTTCTCACTCGAGCAGTCGTGTCGTATCGGTGAGGAAGATCTGCACGTTGAGGTCATTGAGAAGTGTATTTTTGATTTAATGCCATGATTCCCACACCCAAGAGTGAAGTCATGTGGATGTGGTGGGATCCAGTTTAGGACGAGGTTTGTTATGATTTCCCTCTGTATATTTAATGCCCACAGGACGGTGCTGATGTCCCGGCCCTCTGGGGCTGTGGTTGTTGTGAATCATGCTGAAAATGTGGGTCGGTTAAAGAAGCTGCCATTCCCACACTTGTATAACGTGATCAGAATGAACCGGGCTCGTATTTAATCGACACAAGATGGCTGACAAACTGTCCACCGGGGGCTTTGAGACTTGACATCCAGTCGCAGGGAAACTGAAGCAAGTAATGGTTGACGTCCTTTTCCAAAACACTCCTGAAACTCTAACAACTCTAATGTGGCTTTAAGTTTTACCGTATTGTCCAGACAATAAGTCGCTCTGGAGTAAAAGTCACTCCAGTGCCCTCTAGTGGCTGTCAGTGTGAAAATAATAAACGTAAATTTTTTAGGGGTACAGGAGAAGCAGATACTGATACACAAGCCTAGAGTGCCCTCTAGCGGCGGTCAGTGTAAATATAACAAACGTGAAATTATATATTTTAATAGAAAGTCGCACCTGAGTATGACGCAAACCCAGCCAAAGGATGAAAAAAATCGGGATTTATAGTCCGTTAAATTACGGTAGGTCGTTTTTCAGTTGTAGTCTTTATAAGATAGATAGAACTTTATTAATCAATCCCTCGGGAGTTTCCTTCGGGAAATTAAGGAAAATGCCGAAACCCGGGATTGAACCAGGGACCTTCAGATCTTCAGTCTGACGCTCTCCCAACTGAGCTATTTCGGCCTGCTGGGACAATAGTCTGGTCCAAACGGTGTAGCTACACCAAAGGTTAAACTAAAATTAAGATCGTTAGGAAAATCATTAACTTAATTCTCATGTCTCTCTACGTCAGTGGTTCTCAATCATGTCCCCCTTGGGGACAGAAATAGTTTCACGCCACCCTCACTCCTGCCCGACCCACATTCATGCGAATTGAAATACTATTGAGAACGTGATAACGTGTATATTTTTCTCTGTACAAACCACTGTACGAGTTGCTGCCACCTAGTGACTGGAGGCTTGTTATCATTCAAGCATTACAGCAGTGGTACACTGATGTCCAGCTTACCTTTTACCATTGGAAGCCCCTCACGCCCTCTCCCCCTCCAAAAGGGGGACCCCCCCCCTTTGTCCTTACTACTTGAACTTTATACCTTAGTTTTAGATCAATAGATAAATATGGCTCCTCGTGTTTGTTATATATATTAGACAACGGCGAGGTCAGTCACCTGTGTGACAAAGTTGTTCTTTTATATGTGTTTACATGACAATTAACTTTTCTCAACTCTTGAAAAATCCAACTTTTGTGCTCACGAAAAGTCAAAAATGCTAATATTAGACACAAACTGGAAAAGTCGTAAAAAAAAAATAACCCAAACTTTTTATATCAGTGAACCCTGTAAACACACACACACATACACATTTCTGCTGATCTTTTTGACAGTTTGACAATCACTGCAAACCAAACCTATCCTTATGTACAGAACTCCAGACGTCTTATAGAATGTGCGTCTGTAAATGCCAGCCGATCTCTCAGGGCCACAAAAACACCA
>NC_024307.1:2631717-2650830 GCF_000523025.1 Cynoglossus semilaevis | reverse complement strand
AATGCTGCGTTACCACGACATCTTTTGTGCAGCGCTGTACCATAGGAATTTGTTAAAGGTTGACGCGGTAGTCTAATTACTGCTTTGGTTTTCCACTTTTATATTTCTTGATTCCGACCTGTCTAAGATGAAGAACTGGCATAAATAAACAAATATAGTCGAATATAATACTTTTGTATACAATAGAGAAATTAAGAAAACAAAAGAATTCCCTGAGTTGAGTTTTTAATGTGTTGTGTCTGTTTGTTGTAAATTTTCTTTGGCCTGCCATGATGATGACTGATTATCTCAGAAATGTTAATTACTTTTGTTTCAATCTGACGGTTCACGGAGAGTTCATGTGAGGAAATGACTCTCTGACTCCCCCGTCTGTTAAAATGGTAAAATACTCGTGAAATCTCAATAATATCAATAAAAACAAATAGAAAAAGTAAGATCTGTGCCCTAATATTTACGTTAAGAAACTCTTCCAGAGGCAACATGGTATTTGTAACTATTCTTACCACGTATTACCTACGTAGTACTATGTATGACGTGTACTCTCTCTTCCACTGTATGACCACGAGTCTTTAAGGATGCGGTTTAAGGCTCCAGTAAAAAAACACAATTTTAAAATAGTTTTCATTAAAACAACGAGTTTGTTTTATGTTTAAAAATGCTTAATTTTTCTAATGGTACAATGGGAAATGTCGACACCTCCTGGCTGAACATCGACATCAACGTAACAGAACTTTTCAAGGACACAACGCTTACCCCGCCCTTCTTCAATTTTATTGGTTGTATTTTACACTCACGTACGTTGATTGGACGCCAAGACGTCCACTGAAAGGCAAAGCAGGAAGTGTGCAGGAGAAAACGGCACCGGTGAGAAACGTGTGTTTACGCTTCTGTATGTTTCACCTTTCGCTCGTTGTTGTGTTTAGTTGTTGTTTATTCAAATTCATGTCCCATATTTAGTTTATAATTCTACACGTAACGTTTCTAGTAAAACTATGTACCGCTTAAACTGAACTCCCGTGGCTTTATCCTACTGGACTTGAGCTAACCTTAGCTGTGATGCTAACAACTCTGTGACATTACAGTAATGGGCAGCAGTAGTTGTATGTATGTGTTATTCATCTTAAAAAGACTGATTTTTAAGTTATCTCTAGTGTGCTGTAAATAAAAGAATGCTGTAATAAACAGTTAATTTCACTAATGTTTTTTCTATAAATAAAACAATAAAATAAATATTCGTGGTCGTTGGTTCGCTACTAAATCACAATAAAATAAATATTCGTGGTCGTTGATTCGCTACTAAATAGCCGCATATTATGACATTGCATTTAAAACACTTCACTCTGTGAACTATGCATTATATTTAAAGGACGGTATTAGAAAAACAAAAACAAAGCATGTACTTATTTTTCATTCGAATCATTTGTTTATCGTTTTCTGCATTAGTCCACTAGATGGTAGAAGAGGTCCTGTGTAAGACGCTCCCGTTGACACAGTTAGCTCCTCAGTAGTAACTCATCCTAAGGCCAGACAGTGGAAATCAATACAATGACCTGAAGAAATGTAAGTGGAATTAATAACGTTCTGGAAGGAACTGACAGACATCCCATTGTTTTTGGACAATTTTAATTTTGCATCCTGATTCTTTGAGGTCAAAAAAACATGAATTTCTTCCTGTTTGAAGGTTTAAATCTCACGATCATTTTAAAGCCTCTCAATTGTGATAGTGTTACATTGTGTATATTCCATGTATTAAATACCAAACCAAATAAAAATGCAAAGCACTAAGATTTTTATTGTTTTTATAAATGCCATAAATATATCATCACATAAATCATTCAACTGTATAATGAATGAAACAGATAAAAGCAAGGTTCTCACATTTATAATTAATTTTACCTTTTTTGTGTAACTATTTATTATTCAGTATATTAAGTATAAAAAGTATAAATTAAGTATATCAATATGAATATTAAACAGAAATGTGATTTTAAAGACGTTTTTTAAATGACCACACAATTGATGTTTGCATAAGTAAAAATAACACTTGAAGACTTTTTATCAAAACTGTTAGGACGTCTTTTCACGTTCATGTAATCAGCTGACTACATTTGAATTTGTCTCTTTATGTCGTGCAGTGATGGATCACACGCCTGTGCGTAGGAAAAAAAAAAGCCTATACATCATTATCAGTATATGCATCTCTCTGCTCTTCAGGTTTTCTGAATGATGTCCGCCTCCAGGAAACTGGCATCTTTCCGTCTCCCGCCCCTGCCAACGATCGGCGAGCTCATAAAGTTGTACAACCTGCGAGCTGAGAAACAACTGTCCCAGAATTTTCTTCTGGACTTGAAGCTAACAGGTTAGCGTTCTGCCTCACTGTTTCCTTTCCTGCATTATTTTTCTCTCTCTCTCTCTCTCTCTCGCACACGCTGCAGTGCGCCAACTGCAGGTGGCTCCTTATTCTTTTGTTTCTGAGTCGACCCCACACTGTGTTTTGTCAGCACACTTGCACATACGGCTCCATTTCTTCTTGTTTTAAAGCATTGGAATTGACAGGCCTTTCACTGGAGGTTGAGTAAATCTCCTTCTCAAGTGAATGAACCGAGACAATTGTTTGTAGCTGCTGAGCTCAGACCATAATGCAATTCTCGGTGATGCAGTGCAGGCAGGATCTGCACTTTCGTCCTTGTACAAGGTGATTGTTATATTAATAGAGCCAGCCCACCAGCAGACAGGCAGCGCAACATCATACACTATTAATCTCAATTTAGGCAACTGAAAAGACACTTCCTGGAGACGATTTGTTGTCATTTGTTATGAAGGATGAGATGAACCGATTGAGTGTGAAAATGACAGATTGGACGCAGAAATTTTAATTAAATATTTTTCCATCTTTGCAGACAAAATAGTGCGCCAAGCAGGCAATTTGAAGAACGCTCACGTCTGTGAGGTGGGCCCTGGTCCTGGGGGTCTTACACGCTCCATCCTCAATGCTGGGGTGGCGGATTTGGTTGTTGTGGAGAAGGATTCACGCTTCATACCAGGACTGAAGGTAATCTTGGCAGCGGCGACGAAGCTACGACAGCATGAAGGTCACTGGGGTCATGGAGCGGAAAATCTGATAAAACCGTCATTAAAATGAAGCAGCTAATATATTCTCAGCTGCAAATTCATTATCCCGCAGATGGTTATCCAGTATTTTCCAGTATGTGATTTCCAGTACGCTGATGGTTATCCAGTATTTTCCAGTATGTCCGTGATTTTTATCTCACATCACGTTGGTTTTCCTCAGCTGCTGTCAGATGCAGCACCGGGGAAGTTGCGGATTGTCCACGGGGACATACTCACCTACAGGATGGACCGAGGATTCGCAAAAGATGTCTCCAGGCCCTGGGAGGAAGGTGAGAAAATGAAACGTTATAATCTGCCACTACAGGGGTGTGAAGGAATTACACGGAGTGAAAAGGTGCGAAAATGTGTCTCGGCAGATCCTCCGAACCTCCACATCATAGGAAATCTCCCGTTCAATGTCTCCACCCCTCTCATCATCAAGTGGCTGGAGGACATGTCAAACAGGACGGGTCCTTTCACCTTTGGACGCACGAGACTCACGCTCACCTTCCAGAAGGAAGTGGCAGAGGTGTGTGAACGTAGTCACATGACACCTGTGTCCAATCTGTGACACTTTTATGTTTAGACCTTCCAGGGCAATAAATATACACAATGCTGTAAAATACATGTGTTTGAAATTAATATATTCTATTTTATTACATTTTAGGGAGTTTGAAAAAAAAAAAAAACATTTCTGAAAATAAGCTGTGAGAGTATATATTGTTCCTATAAGCATAATGAATTCCCAAAATCCAAAAATAAATTAGTTAGTTATTTAATTAAATTATTGCATATGTGTATACATAAAAGAAACTGTATTGTTATACATGTATGTATATATTCACATATGTTTATTTATATGTATATATATATATATATATATTAATATATATTTGTAAATGTATACATACATGTATTTATATATTTAGATGTATGCATATATGTACAGTATATATTTACATATGCAGCTATATATATAAATATATATTTAGTGATTTTTAAATATAAATATGAATATATAGTTAATATTATTTTTTTAAATTTAATTTGTCCTGTCACTCCAGCGGCTGTCGGCAAGCACAAGCAGCAGACAGAGGAGTCGTCTGTCCGTCATGGCTCAGTATCTCTGCCAAGTCCACAACTGCTTCACCATCCCTGGACGAGCCTTCGTCCCAAAGCCAGAGGTAGGAAGAACAGTATATGTTGTCTTTTTGGTTGAAGGGTGTCAGGGGTGGGCTTGCCGTTCTTGCCTGTGCTGACTGATGATGTTTCTGTATAGAGTTAGAATGTTCTCCCAGTGTCTGTGTTGGTTTCTGGTTTCCCTCCTCAGTTCAAAAACAGGCAGAATTAGGTGAATTCTCCAACGACACTGTCTCTCTAAACAGATAGTGGTTATAAATGTGAGTCTTGTTTGGTTGCATCTTGAAATTGTCAAATTACAAAACAAAAATTGAACCTAGAGCGGTGCTGTGTAGGCGCCTGATGGGGGTATTTCCTTGCTCCATGTTGACCAGGAAAGGTCTGTGGTAGAGCAGGTTCTATTTGGTGTCTTTTTATACTTTTGCCCTTGTTGCCCCTGTCAACCAATACCCTGATAGCAGACGACCTGCAGTGGTAAAAGCCTTGTTTGTAGTTTTGTGCAGTCAATCGTGAACATGACAGAAAGACAGCGTTTAAATTCTGATTATTTTATACAGGCGATGACGGCAGGACATCACTGTTCATCATCTGGTCACACGTTTGTGTCAGCGGCCGTCGTCTCGGTGCTCATGGTCCTTTTTTCCTCCTCCGTCTGTCTCATTCTGCCTGGTCTAAGGCTTCATTAAGACAGCGTTGAATCAGCGTTGAGTCCAATCTGTCATTGGACCTGTTCGTGGTTGTAATGATGCCTGGTGGATATTTCAAACGTGGCATGATCACACCGAGCCTTGAAATGAGGCCAAGATCTTTTTTTAGGCTCAATTACAATCTCTCTCATCATCTCTCAGCCTATGAGCAGAAGTCGCTGCAGAAAAAAAAAACATTAGCTGTAGAGATATAGAGATGGAATGGAATGTATTAGTAAATTCAGAGTGCCATAAAAAAGTGCAACTTTTTTAAATGCACGTTCGATAAAGGAATGTTCAATCACAGAAATGACTTCTTATGGACAGGGAAGCTCAACTTCAGGGGTGTCCACACTTTTTTGGCTCGGGAAGGACCAGACTAAAGCGATCGACCTACTACAACATTAAATATATGTTTACCTGTATAACCTGAACATGCCTTGTACACACACTAGAACTGGGCTGTCAAACATATGGCCTGCGGGCCTAAAGCGGCCCGCTTGGGGGTTTAATCTGGCCCACTTTTTTGTCAACATTTTGTCAAATTATATTTCATTCAATATAAATATTTTCTAATATACTTGTACTTATTTGCAGGAATTATTGGAATCAGTAATATCAGTCATTCTGCTCATATGGTAAAATGTGAGTTTTAATCTAATTAATTTTACAAATGAATTAACCTCACTAACGTGTAATCTTGACAGCCCTGATTTGAATCTATGAAATTGACTGTTGATGCTACCGCTTTAAGAAGCCTTACCCTTTCTGGTTGTGTAAAAATAGAATTCAGCGTCGCTGTTAGAAATGCATTTGTATGGATATTAGGACTGCAGGTAATTGTTATTATAATAACAATTGAGTCAAGTGATTTTTTTTTTCTTCTTCTTCTTCGGCTGTGCCCTTCAAAAATTCATCTTCCTCCTCCTCCTCCTCTTCTGTTACACCAACCATCTTAATATCCCTTCATCACTACATCCATAAATCCTCTTGAAAGTCTTACCTTTTCATCTCATCTGGCAGTTAAATCTTTAACGCCTTTGCTTTGAATATACAGTATTCGTACAGTGTCTCTCCTCAGTACGTGCCCAAACCATCTCATCCTCGCCTCCTTATCGCCGTACTGCTCCACCTGAACCGTGACTCAGACCAACTCATATCCAATCATGTACCTCCTGGTCACTCCCAGTGGAAATCTCAGGCATATATTTTATATTGGAAAAAGTCATACAGTGCCCTTGTCACAAAAAGTACATGCAGTGAAATTTAATCATCTTCTAAGTTCAGTAAACTCACAATTTACTCAGTGTGGAACCTGGACTTGTTTAGTTGAATGCAGTTCTGTTATACCCGCAGGAATTGAAGAAACACACATGAGCAGGCATGATGGATTTTTCAACACCTCTGAGTCTCTCTTTCTCTTTTTAGATTTATTTAACCTCCTGCTGCCACCTGGTGAAATGGTATTTTATTGTTAAATGTCAAATTATTTCCATAAAATACATAATAGTTTGAAGACCAATTATGTAAAATCGGATCATTTTCCATCTCTTGGGAATCACTGTAGACCTTTTCGTTTTTCTTTTGCTTCTATCCCTGTGTTAATTAAAGGATATTTTATTACAACGCAATTAGTCATTTGGCCCAAGACTTTAACAATTATACAAAGAAGTGTTTTTTTTTCCATTGAAGAACAAATTCTTGAATACATTTACGACAGGAAATAGTCATAAACATGGCGACGTTGGAGTGGCACACATGAAGAAACAGCGACGTTGGAGTGGCACACATGAAGAATCAGCACCTCAGACACACACACACACAGAGGCCATCTCACCACACTAACTGTTTTAATGGACACTCGGTCGGACCGATATCATTAGCGGAGATGATGGCTGTTTGATGAGCAGGCCTCCTGCCACAGTCGTCTGATGAAGAGCTCAGAGCACCCAGTGCATATTAATGCCATCATGCCTGGCATTATTCAGTCTCCTTTTTTTAACTGGTCTGTAGTGTAATATAATTCATAAAGAGCCCAGTGGCTCTGAATTGTTTATTGGTGCACACCAGAGCAATTACCCAGTATTGCATAAACAATAAAAACGTCCTGCCTGATTTATGGGACGACATCAAAGCGCTGGTTGGACGGGAGATTGAGGTCGTGGAACACACAGTATGGACTACTAGCTAAAGCAACGTTGACCTATTTATGTTGATTATGTTATTTCCACGTAGGAAATGGCGATATTTGTTCGCTCATAAAATTGATACTTTGAATTTTGAAGGGTTTTTTTTTGTGTGTTGTTTACTGATACAGTGTACCGTTTATAGAGCTTGACTAAAGAGGCAGGAGATGCCTGTAAAAATGGTAATGGCTGAATACTCCCCCCGCCCCCGATGCCCCAAAATGGTAATGGCTGAATACCCCCCCCGCCCCCCGCCCCCCATGCCCTCTCGTCTGTGGGCAGAATTAATTATAATGGTCAAAGTTACTGCCAAATACCAAAAGGGCCTGTATATTTGTACTCGCACTCTTTGTATATTTGGTCCCTTCCTTCCTTCCTGTTGAGTTCCCTCCAACACGGGCCTCTGTGGGGATTCATGTGTGTAAATACCCTTAAAACCTACGGCTAATGAATGAGCTTATTGGTATTATCTTGTTCTCTCTGGAGCTTCGGGATCTCTGATTGTGCTAATGACTGGGAATTTGTTGAAATTAAAGCACAGCTGGACATTTTTGTGTGTTGCCGGGGAAATCGTTGTCACGTCTGAACCCGAGGCCCCTGGTGCGGTTACAGCAGCATTAGCAACGTTAAGGCTCTAGCCGTCATCAGAAGAGCAGTAGCAGAAGAGCAGTGACTTTGACTTGAAGCCGTCTAATATATTTTTATTCAGACCCACGTTTCATCAGAGAGAGCCGCGGGAATGGAAGTGTAATGAAATCAATGGACTCCGCCCATAAGATAAATTTGGAGGAAGAGAAGACGCAGCTCGATTGGCCAGCTGACTCGAAGCTATACGTTCCGAGCGGGCTACAGGCTAATGTGATAATAAGGAGGGGAAATGTTGAATCCATTTTACATCAGTAGCTGCTGGGGCTAATATTGACGTCGGCCGTGCAGATACACTCTCATCCTTGATGTTTAATCTGTCTGCCTTGTTCTTCTTGCCCCTTCTCCTGCACCTCCACTGTGTCACACTAAGTCGCTCAGATCGTCCTTGGAGCTGTCTGCGAGTGCCGATTGGCCTTTTTGATGATGTTGCCCCCCACGCTTCAGGTTCAGTGTGTATGAGGTTTATCCTTCTGCAGACCATGCCAACCCCCCCGTCTCGTCCCACCGCCCTCTCTTTTCTGTCTTTTGATGTTGATTTTCATACAGATTGATAGATGGAGTAGAGAGATTCTTGTCTGGTGTTGCGGAGTGTATCCCAGCCGTTCCTCTCACTCGGCTCAGAGAAGACATCTTTGATGTGGCTTTTCTTACTAGACACCATTTTAATTTATATTCCGGTCAGAGGTCAAGGAGTTCTAGAGAGTACACTGCCGTCACAAGCATCAGCAACACAACACAACACAACACAATCAGATTCATCCTCCAGACCTCTTCACTTTGAAAATGCCTTTTTTTCCCCTCCCCCCTTTAAGGGCGTTCTCCCACTCACCGTTCTCTGCATCTGTAGAATGAGGTGTATAATAGATGCTTCATCATGAGCAAGGTAAAGGAGGCTGGGAAACGATGTTCTAATGAGATGAAAAAAAAAACACGAAGGAAGGATCGTGAGGAAATTGACTGAAACCCATAGCACCTTATGAATAATTTAAATAAATGGACATGGTTGTTCTAAAAGTGGATCCAGCAACGTAGACAAGATGTTGAAATAACCAGCGGTAGGCATAGTCACATGGTCTGAGCACCTGAGGAAAAGGTGGTTTTATAGTTACATGATTAAAAGCAGCGGATTCGAACCCAATCAGTCAAGAAGCCAATATCTGGAGGTCCATACAGGACGAGTGTTTGTTGAACAGTCTAGTGCTGCACTGCTATGACCAGGTATACTATAAAATAAACAAAAGACTGAATTCAAACGTTTTTGAACAGGATTCTAAAATAAATATCAAATAATAATTTCAGACAAGTGGCGCTTTGGCCCAGAGGCAATGTTTCTGTCATTGGTGTGGAACCCCAGGGTTCACCTCCTGGGCAAGTTCGAATCCCGGTCAGGGCAGTTGGTACCTTCCAGTGGACTCACCACCTGCAGGAAGGTTTAGGGAGTGTTGGTACGGTGTAGTGTGATGTGGGTGGCGACTGCTGCCCCTGTGACCCTGTAACGGATAAGCGGATGAAAATGGATGGATGGAATTTTAGACAAAAATGTAATTTTTATTTCATTTTGTTCGATCGTCTGTCTCCTACGTGTATGACCAGAGGAAATCTGACCCTCTGACAAATACAGTTGGTGACCCCTGCTGTGGACGTTTACTTTAGCCAGGCCGTCTAAAATGATCTAGTGGGCCAGAATGGACCCCCACCCTTGGATTTGACATGTGACCTATTCAGTATTCCTTCAGTCTTTTGTGAATGTCTTTCACAGATTCTGATAATTATTTTGCAAATATGTATTTGTTGTTTTTTTTTACAAGAAAATAGATGATGATAACGACAAAAAAAAAAAACAAACTAAAAATGTGAAGATGCAGGGCGGAGAAACCGCAAACACTGTTCCACAAATTTAGGCTGCAGAGCAGCTGAGGACAGATTAATGACAGAGATCGATCTGAAAGAGAATGAGGCGTACCTCTAACATATGGTCGTCTGATTGGGCCGGTCATCTGCCCGCGCTGAGTAACGGCTGCATCAGCTATCATCCTCCAACTAAGTGAGCCTCGCAGGAGGAGAACCCTACAGATGTTCGCCTTGTTACACAATCACAGAGCAGGAGCAGAGGCCAGATGAGCAGAGCTAAAATTAAATTTGTTAATGCAGCATTGGGCACCCATTGTTACGGGCTGCTGTCACAACACGTTTAGATCTGTGTACTAAAAGGTTTAATAGTTGTCTGACAAACACCATTTACATAAAAGTTGATACATTTTCTAAACAAAAGACAGTTGTAATTGATCAATGTTTTTTTTTGTTTGTTTGTTTGAAATCGCCTGCCTGCAACACACTCCCAAAACAGTAACAGAGGCAATTGTTCTACTCTGCCTCCTTGTCTTTAAATTACACTTTTTCATTTTTTTAGGTAAATTAAAGATGCTAAATTTTTGCACAATTACAGCAAGATTTTTTGCCCAAACTGGCTGGATTAAACAACTTTAGTTGATCAACTGATTTTGGCCATTATTGGCTCACTCTCTCTGTGATGCTTAGACATTTTAAATAGTAGAAACACGGCTTTTCTACTTGTTTCGATGGACAACTGGCTTAGACATTTTAAATAGTAGAAACACACATTCAATTGTTACAGCGCTGTAATTTTGCAAATTTCCATTCATTGGAGATAATATCACCATCCTCAACGCTTGTATCATCACAAATATAGATGCGCCATGATTATCAATAAGTAGCCATTTGTTTCAGTTTCTGGCTTTTGTACTGGTTTCGATGGACAACTAAATTGTATTTCTTTGTCCATTTTTTACCAAAAGCTTTGCTACAATGTTGTCTTCGTTTGGTCACAGAAAATGTTTGTGTTTGTTTCTCGGTCCATCTACTGTAACATTAGCTCTGCACCAAAGAACCTTAAAATATGTTTCTGCAAAATAAGATACAATGTCAGGAAGCACTTCTTTTTTGGTCCAGTGAACTGTATTTAGCTGTGACAGATTTCTACTACAGTCGTCCTCTAATCATGCTGGTGGTGCATTACTGGCTACAGACTTAATCAGAGAGTGTAAACTGAGTTCTACTGTTCATCTTTATGGACACAGATTTGTCCATTATCCCAAAATCTGTTTACTGTGGTACAAACTTCTATGTTTGTCATGTTTAGCAAATATGGTTTCTTCAGAAAATTACACAATATCCGATATGCCGATATTGTCCAAACACTTAATTTCTGATTCCGGTATATACCGATACCAAAATAGGCCTGATAATATATATTTATTTACTTGGACAAACAAACTGTATGAGTTGCTGCCATCAGCGTTCAGCATACCATACCAAATGAGCTGAAATGCTGCCATCTAGTGACTTTCACTTTCATTTACAGCAGTTTTTCCCCAAAACTAGTTTTAGATCACACATCATTTGGCGAAACCCAGGCATTGCGTTATCGGGTTTTTGTTATCGGAGGAAAAGCCAATAATGATTCTTACAGATATTACATAATTGTGCTTTATACTTTTTATTATTACGCTAATATTGGGCCGATATTATCAGCCATCCCTAGTTTTTATTACATGTTAGGGAACTATTTTTGACATTGAGTTTTGAATATTTTGCTCTTTAATGTCACTCTCTGCTGTGCTTTGCTAATGATGTGTTTTAGTCATTTAAATGCATCCTTTTGTCAGTGTCAGTGTTTTGGTGTTGACCCCCCCCTCCATTCAGTGTCCTGCCTTGGCTCTGATGGATGTGACCTGACGTGGTCCAGCTCTTGTCTTAGCAGTGAGGGTGAGGGTCTACTTCAAGGTACTACAATATTTTCCCACTACCTCAGGCATATTCCACAGGCACACAATTCATCTAGGCTCATCTTGTAAACGGGGTCAAGTGTGGTATCAGGAGTATCGGGGAAAAGTTATGTCAATGACTGGTGCAGACACAGTAAATGCCTGAAGGCTTGGTCTGGATGTATTACAAAGCCAAGGTAGAGACGAGCTAAAAATACTCCGCTCCTCCTCCAACTTTCTGCCCTAAACAAAATGCCGAGGTTGGCAGTGTTGTCTTGTACACAGCTCCGGAGATGTATTGCTCCTCCTAACATGAAACCGTGCTTCTCAGAGTTCAGCAGATTTTGCTCTGTTTAGTCAGAGTGCACGGTGAGGGAATATGCAAATACCCGGAGGAGTGGTGTTGAATTCGATGATCTGAATAATGAAATTACCAGTGGTGCTATTTAATGATGATAAAAAAAATACTCACTGGTATTGGTACAGAAAAGGTAAATGACCTAACCTAATACTTCTTCTAACTCAGGTGATAAACTGATAACAGGTTTTTGGGTAGCTGTGGATTTTCCGGACTATAAATTGTTCCTGAGTATAAGTCGCACCAGCCAAAAAATGCATAATGAAGAAGAATAAAACATAAATGTCGCTCCCAAGTATAAGTCGCACCAGTTAGCTATAGTGGCCTCTAGTGTCTGTCAGTGAGAAAATAATGAAAATGTAAATTTTCAGTGGTACAGGAGTAGCAGATACTGGTACACAATCCTAGAGTGCCCTCTAGTGGATGTCAGTGAGAAAATAACAAAAATGTTAAATTATATATTTTAATGTATATGTCGCACCTCAGTATAAGTCGCAAACCCAGACGAAGGATGAAAAAAAAATACTCAGGATGGGAAAACATTCCTAAATATGTTTGCCCATCAATCACCTCTGCTCTACAATTCAATAAAAAATTCTAACAAATTAATCTTCAAGAATTAATCAAAGCAATTGAATTCACTTTCGTCTTTTTAATCAACAACATTTACAACAGTAATATTCTGCACAGTGATTTGATTTGTGAGTTTTTGCAGTAGATGACCTTCTTGATCCAAGTCAGAATCTGGGGACAACTCCAGTTAAAACATTTGCCTGTGGTAGCATTT
Organism: Cynoglossus semilaevis; assembly: GCF_000523025.1. NCBI lineage: Eukaryota > Metazoa > Chordata > Actinopteri > Pleuronectiformes > Cynoglossidae > Cynoglossus > Cynoglossus semilaevis. The sequence continues at coordinate 2,638,129 of NC_024307.1, read as the reverse complement.
TGAAGTTTCTATGTTAGAATCATCTCAGCCACGCGTGCAGTCTGGTGCACCGGGGTGATATATTTTAGCAGCCTTGTTTGAACTGTCAGGGTGTATTGTTTTCATACAGGAGCCTCTTTTGTCATCTCCATAGCGTTTACTGCCTTTCTCAGCAGTATGCTGTGCTGCCAAGGTCATTGCCGTAGCTCCCCCAGTCTCACATGTGCACAGACAAGAAGCGCAGCGCTCCAACAAAGGAAGGTCGTTCTCCATCAATGTTCACGACCGTGTTATATCTCCAGTAAGAACCTTCTCAGCAATATCAGGTCTACAAAACAAATAGCCGCACATAAAGTACTGTGACGTACGGGTGGGATTTGGGCGGCTGCATTTTGTGTAAAAATGCCAGTTGTTGAAGCGTAACTGATTTAGTGTTGACCTGACAATACCTCAACAGTTGCACTGTGATAAAGTATCTGTCTTATTTTTAGTGTATGGAGCCAAACTGGTGAACACGGTTGTCAACCGTGAACTCTGGTTTTTAGGCTGTGTGCAGGAAGAAATGCTAGTTTTCTTATGTGAATAAAGAGCACAGAGTGTGATAAAGTAGGTAGAGGAAAGAACATTAAACGTATTAGAACAGGGGTGTCAAACTAATTTTGGTTCATGGGCCACATACAGCCTGATCAAGTGGGCTGGATCTTAGAAAATATTCATGTTTAATGACATATAATTTGAGAAAACATCACCAACATGAAGTGGTTGTGCACTTTTTTCACTTTCAAAATTCATCAACTGGGCCGGATTGAACACCCTAGCTGGCCAGTTTTGGCCCACGGGCTGTAGGTTCGACACCCCTGTCTTAAACTATATGTCAATGCAAAATGTTTCCTGGGCTGTAGGTTCGACACCCCTGTCTTACACTATATGTCAATAGAAAATGTTTCCCTATTGTGCAAAGCATATTTTTAAGGAGTTGTTTTTTAGAGGAACTCCTTATGTTTTGCATTTAATACCAAAGTAAAACAGTTGTTTTGTTTAGTTGAACACAATGCTGATATACTCAGGAATAGAAGAAAGAAACACCAAAGAGCAATTCAGTGGAATTGGATAGTTTTCCACAGTACACCGCCCGGTGGTTGGGAATCACTGACTTAGAGTGTGGCTGAAAATAGAGTTCAAAAGGCATAAATTCCTACCTACTAGTTAATCTACGACTTAAATCGACAATTACCTACCTCCTTTTATCTAAGTTCCCATTCCAGGTCAACTCAGGGTCAAAGCTTTGATGGAAAAAAGTAGGTTACATACACAGAGATATCGATCTGCTTACTGTTCTCCCGTGAGGCTAGGAAGTTTTTTGATCTACGATGTAGAAGGAAAGAGAGAGATCTTTGAATTATTTGTGTTGTTTCCTGTTTCCTCCTTTCCTGTTTAGCGATGGATTATTATATCAGTCGCTGTTCGAGGAGATTGCTAAAGAACTGATGGAGGAGGGGAGAATTTTGACCCATAACTTAGTGCTACATAATCTAAAAAAACTGGAATGACAAATGCCTCTGGGCCCTGTTAAAAGAATGACTTTTTAAACCTCATTTGTGCTAATAATATTGTTTTATGGAGACATGACTTTTCATTGGACCGATGCCTGTCCTGTCCACCGGTCTCCTACACGAGGCTAAAAGGGTGGAGGCTCGTTCCGTCCTCATCAACCGTGCACGACGACACAACGACACAGAACACACAAACCAGCCAGGGTTGCTTTCACAAAATAGTTTTACTGGTAAAAAATAGAACTACTTGCACAAGCACATTGAGACACCTGTATCAGAACTTGTGAACTGTTCATCATCACAATTATGCTCTGCAAAGTAAGAAGTGCTAAGCATTCACAAAAATAAGCTGCAGTTATCAAAACCACAAGTCGGTGTCTTGGTACAGCATTCGCGGTACAACATTTTTAGGACCAAGTCACTTTGCACTCTGGCCATTTATAAGCTAATGATATTGCTTGCCTATGATCAAGCTACACAGCCAAAAAAAAAAAACAAAATATAATAATAATAATCTCTAGCTTCTGTTTCCCTGCTGAATTCTTTACCTTTTTTACCAGAGAGCCTGTTGCTTCTGTCCTGACAGAGGGAGTGTTGTCAAACAAAATAACACAGACAAAGGTGCATTGAGTTGTCTTCTTATAAAGAAGATATGGTATGAGCATGGTTCTGAATCTTATTAAAACAAATCTGACGAATTTCAAGTCTCTCTCAGCAAAAACCAACCCATTGTAAAAGCCTTGATCCCTGTGTACAGCTTTCATGGATCTACAGTGAAGCAGAACTGCTCAAATAGTTCTTTTTTTTCCCTCCCTCATTTATAAAACACCACACTAATGTCTTATTAATAAAATTAATGTGAAATAAGTGAAGTGTGGCTGTGCTTTGTGGGACAAAAGGGAAGAGTAATGATGAAAAATAACCTTTGAAAATCCTTCACTAGACTATACACAAGCGTCAACTTATTCAGGCAGAACAAATCATAAATCATTAAAACGGTTGTGATATATAATTCATGTACAAACAACAGATTGAGAAAACAAACAGGAATCGTGTCATCGTGAGAGGATTTGGCACATTCATCGTACACATCTTCTGTGTCTGTATTGGTTGATGACATGGCACATTCTTTTATTTTGTTTATTGCGTTCGTTATGATGCCTGGGCAGTGAGTTATTGTCAGGAGGCCAGTTCTACAGTTTCTACATAGACGAGCTAACACAGGGTGGGGCAGAACCCCGGACCCCGGTGGACTGCCAGTGGAAACCCACAGAGATGCATGTGGAGTGCAGGAAGCCGCCTGCAGGTGGCGAGCTGGGCCTAGCCATCTGCTCTCCCCCAGGAAGCAGCATGTTTATGAGAGAGAAGGAGGGAATGTGCAATTTTATACATAACTGCCAGGGTCTGGCTCAAATTCACAAAGGAAAAAAAAAACATTGTTCTTCTCATATCCATCCCAGAGAAAACAGACTGCGGATCGTGACCTTTTAAAAAGAGTGACAGAGTTGCTGACATATGAGTAGGAGGGGGTTTTGTTTATGCATGCCAAGTGTGTGTGTGTGTGTGTGTGTGTGCGTTGGGCAGCCGGGCTTTTCAGCATGCATCAGCTGTCTCATGTCAGCGATCGCATCCATGTGACATGTGACACAGGCGGGACGGGGAGTCGGTTAAAAAAAACATAGACTGGACTGACAGGTAGGAAACAGAGAAACGGCGACGTAGTCCGGTGTCCGCATTTTTAGTTGGAGACGGTGTCTGTAGGTGCAGACTGGTAGCCTATCGCGCTGCTGACGCACTTGGAAAACAAGTCACATATGGAGAATGACTCAAACCTTTTTTAGCTGCCGACCACACAGCTATCCAGTCGACCATGACCCAAGAAGCTTCTCCCTCTTTATCTCACTTCTACCCCTGTTCTGCTGCACCATAAACACTTGTTCAGCCTCATGAGGCAATTTGGCACGGAATGAGCCCGTACTGTAGTGACGACCACGGAACGGGGGTGCTGCTTCATGTCACAGACTATAAAAGGAGTATTGTAAAGTACTACAGGCATTAGAGCTGCACAGCTTAGGGAGCCGCGGTGAGACAGAAACACCCCCTGCCAAAAAGAAAATAACTTCAAATTAATGACTGACAAGCACATGCCCTCAGACGATAAGACGTCTGAGGGCTGAATTCTGTTTCCATGGCAGTGTGGAGGAGGACGACAAAGGCGAAAAAGCACACACAAAAGGCTGGCATGAAGTTTTTCATGTGCGTGGAGACACTCGGGAGCGGACCAGTCGCTGCCTTAAGATAAATGCCGTCACGTGTTTTGTCAGTCTGGGAAAAAATAGGTCCAACATTGTAATCTAAATATATGCATATGTTTGTTCAATGGTAATCTACCGTCTGACCTAGAACATGCTTTATGCCTTTTTTCATGCTAAAAATGTTCTTCCAAGGACAATGAAACATGAACCAGTTTAGTACTGTGGATGTTCAATTGTGACATACTCTGTACAAAAACTGCGTTGGTACAGACAGTCATATACTGGAAGCCAAAATGTTCGTTGCCTATTTGGTCTATATATTTTTGATATGGAACGCTGTCATTTAGATTCTTTCGTGGACACAAAATGTTCGTTGCCTATTTGGTCTATGTATTTTTGGTATGGAACGCTGTCATTTAGATTCTGTTACTGTTCGCTAGATCTTTGACGATAAAGTTTTTCGTGCACGTTGCAGGGAACGCCGCACGTTTTCCAAAAAAAGATCCACATATAACATTAAATAGTCTCAGCCTTTAGAGGATAGAAGGGACGGTTGCCATTATCAATATTGCGCAACAAGCTGATTTTTTTCAACAATTGGCGAGGGATAAACCAGTGGAATAAACACTCAAACGCGCCATAATGCAGTGTCATGTCCAGTTGTTCAAATACTTGCCATAATGCAGTGTCATGTCCAGTTGTTGAAATACTTTTATCATACTTCAATGAAAAACAGAGTCAACCTGCCTGCAGTTGGCTGCTAACGTAGCATGACACGACTTCAAAGAGCTTCCGTTACGCTACGTCTAAATAAAACACAATTTCCTCATGAGATAGGTGTGTTCAGCTGGCTGATGATGTTTTTAGTGTCAGATTAGGTTTGTCGTTCTGAACGAATTTGTCTCCTCTACTATTAATCTTACTGATACAAATATTACCAACAACGACCTCCGAGCTTTCTTGGCTCACCTTTGCTATGTTAGCAACGGCTTGTGCGATCTTCCTCTTATGTTCTCTAACACAGAACACTTGTGCAAAATGATCAGCTGCACATAATATACTTGCACTGACCAGCAGGTGGCGCATCAGAGCTGACCATGATGAAAAAGTGATAGTTGTCATCACTGGCCAGTGGATTGGTGCATTTCTAGAGCGTTAGACTGCAACCATGACAACGGTCGAGAATGGCGACCGTGAGAATAATGGAAATTACGTTAACACTTGAAGAATATGTTAAAAAAATAAGTTAATAGAATTTTGTTGTATAAGGAAAACATCCATGTTATTTGAAAATAAACTGGTTCATGTTAACTAGCGCTTGTGCATGTATTAAATTAAATGGTGAAAACAAACACTAAAATTCTGTAACCATTGCTAACACATGGACTGGATTTCCAAAAAGTCTGATTTTTTTTTTTTTTCTTTTCTTCTGGTATGATGTTGCTCAGGGACACAGAACGGCAGCCCAATAAAAGGCTAGACAGTCTCTTAAAAGGCAAGATGTTTGTGTCGATGAAAAAAATATGGGAGCAGCATATCAGATGGTCCCTGCTGGGGCAGGAATGAATCTTTCTATCAATCTTCCCTCCATCTCTCTCATTTTTCTACCTGCAGAGAGAAAAGCAGGCATCTGTTTGTCTGCATTCGCAGCTCCAGCCCTGCAGCCCACATCTATTGCTCCTGACAGTCCTCGTTTTAACACTTACAGCAGGCTAATGTTTCTACAGCTTTTCAGGCACAGGCATTGTGTGGCTATGACTCCGTCTTCTACCTGGCATTCCTCTGTATTAATACACAGACAGGCTTCACACAGCATGCTTCAGAGGCAAAATATCTACACTCTAGCAGCTAAGGAAAATATGGTCATTTATTTTAGTCATTTCAGTGTAGCATACTGTAAGTATGAGGAAAACTACAATGGCTTGCGATGAGAGGGCTTCCATCTACGACTCACAGGCGTTGTGTTGCCTATTTTAGTCAAATGTGAGTTTACCAAACGATTGTAAATAGCAGCTAAATGATTGCTTCTTTTTTTTTTTTTTTTTTTTTTTTTTCAAACCTTTGGCGAAAGGGGTGGAAAAATCAGCTCTGAAGCCTTCCTTATTTGCTTAATCCATCCCCCAGGGAACTCTTTCTTTGATTTACTGATGAAGGAGGTCTGCCTTTGTTGAGCAGCATCCTTCGATTCTGCAGCACCTTATGCTGCACTCCTCACTGTTTGTTCCAAGATGCTGCTCTGAAAGTACTTCCACTGCTTGTGCTTGCAAAACAGAAAAAAGGAGAGGAAAAGAGCCAGATAGAGGGACTGATGAATTCTGAAGTTGTTGCCCTCCTCCCTTAAATCTTTTCCTCCTTATAGAGCAGAACCGACTTGCAGCATAAGCTGCAAGATTTCCCCCCTCGGGCTCATCTTCCTTAAGCTGTGGCACGCACAGCACCTTTTTATTAGACGTAGTCCTGCAGGCTGTAGCCGGTCTTATTGTCCAGTGGTGAGAGAGAGCAGTAATGATGCTGGAGCTCATGCTGCTGCTGGAGCAGCTGCTGCTGCTGCTGTTGGAGCAGCAGTTTGTCCGGGGGAGGCAGCAGAACCATGTCCTGGGGTCCATGCCGCTTCCCCGAACACGA
>NC_024307.1:2626511-2630819 GCF_000523025.1 Cynoglossus semilaevis | reverse complement strand
AAAACACCCGCAGGCACAGGCCGGGGGCGGCTGGCAATCGCGGCGTGCCGCTTGGAGCGGCGTCCTCCCCCCCAGCGTGTGCACTTCAGTCCCAGGGATGCGAGGCAGAGGCCCATGGCAGCCAGGACGCAGCACAGCACCATGGTGGTGCGTGCAGTCTGCAGGTATGCAGGCAGTGAAAGCACTGAATATTTGAGTGTGCAGCTGAACATGCCGGTGCTGTACCATGTGCAGTCCATCCACAGTCCCTGCATCTGAGAGATGGCCGTGATGATGTTGGAGCCCACGTCTGCGCTGACCTTCCAGTTGGGCAGCACCGTGGCCACCATGGCCCCCATGATTCCCAGAATTGCCAGAACAAATCCAAAGATCTGCATGCCTGTGGATGCCATACTCCTCTTTTTTTTTAAAGGTGCGGCTGCTGCTGCTGCTGCTGCTGCTGCTGCTGCTGCTGCTGCTGCGGCGCCACCTCAGCCCTCGTCCTCGTCGCCTGGCAGCATTCACCCAGTGCCAGCCAGGCTCGTCGACCCCACTGTCCAGTCGCCTCGTCTCTCTCCTCCCTCTGTGGCGTACCAGCTGCCAGTCAAATCCCCGACTCCTCCGTCTTTGAGCTACAGCTTCACTGGACTGGAGGAGAGTGGTGGGAAGCAGAGATTGAAGCGAGAGACCCCCCTCTTTGCAGTCTCTCCTTCTCCCCTCTCATTCACCTCACTTTTTCTGACTGGAAACAAAGGAAAGCACGAATCAGGAGAGATAAGAGCTGGCTTTTGGCAGACTGTGGGTAATAAAAAAAACAAACAAAAAAAAAACACTGAGGCTGGTGGTGCATGTGTGCATTTCTACGCTTCCTTCCTTCTTTACATCCACTCAGAGCCTCGTTGAGCTGTTACTAGAGAGAAGAAATGAGTTTGTGGTATTTTCACAGCTTTAAAGCTGCAGCAGCCACTCTCCACTGATCCACTGTACAATGAAGCACTTTCATTTTAAAGGTATTTTTACCTGTGAACGCAGCCCTCCCTCTAAACAACCACACTCGGTTGCAATAGGTCAAACACGTTGTTCTAATCGCATCCGCTTTCGAATAACTTGTTATTTTTTGCGATTATTATCAACATTATTGTCGGACTTTTACCGATAACGCATTCTTTCTTTGCCTCTCGTCTTAACTTCAACAAACGCGGTGACGAACGTGGATAAACAAACCCTCCAAACTCGTTTAAATTGTTTGTTGTTTACTTGTTGTTGTTTTTTGGGTTGTTTTTTTTTTTTGGTCCGGTTAATAGAGAAGCGATGTGGAAATACATTCTCACCCCGGCTGCTGCTGCTGCAGAGCCGCCGCTGACGCGTCACGCTGTTCGCGCTGATTCCTGTAAACACACACAGTGACACAGTGAAAGACAACAACTGCAGCGGCGGCGGCGGCGGCAGCGGCAGGAGGAGGCAGGTGACCGGTCGATGGGCAGAAATCAGTCCGGACCACGGATCCATTCAGTCCGTCCATTGTTTAAGTAACAGCCCAGAGAAGAAGACATCCCTGCTGCTCCACAGACCACACAGACTGAGGAGAGGCACGGGCAGAGGAGCTCTCTCTCTCCCTCTCTCTCTCTCCCTCTCCCCCTCCCTCTCTTTCGTCCCTCTTTGTGTTTTGCTCTTTTTTTTTTTTTTTTTTGCCCCACAACTCCACCTTCACCATACAGAAATCAGGGCCCACCAAGGCAGAACACGCACAGAATTTCAAAAACAAACGGCAACATTAAAACCTAATTTTCCCCTGGACATTTTATTGGTTGGTCTGAAGTCTGTTGCTGTGTGTGGTTATCTGCCTTCATTGTAGTGTTGTTATTTGTCTGTGTTATATATATATATATATATTTGGTAATTAGAGGTAGGGCAGTTAAGCATTGGCAACACCAAGGCAGACAGGGAAACGGTGTTTACGATAAAAAATATTTTTGTTTTGTGAAAAATGGCAAATTTCAATAGAGCTTTTGAAAATATAAGCACTGCACATAGGCATGACTGTCTATGATGTGGTTAACGGTACTGTTTACCGACCTCTGGTGTGAATGGTTGTTGGTCTGTTGGTCAAAAATTAGCATTAATTACAGGATATGGTTGTTGGTTCTAGCCCTGAAGTTAACAGTGTAACTGAGATTTAATTGTTTGTTTTTTACCTTTAACATTTTATTTGCTTTAAATATAAATAGGGTTTCATTCCTTTTACTAAACTTGGTGGAAGTTCTCCTTGTTTTTGTTTTGTTTAAATATGACATTTAGATTTGATGCTTGTTTTTCTGCTTCATTTTACCACTAATATATATGGCATTGTGTTTTAATATTTTACTGTGTACTACAAACTAAACTAATGGAAAATCTCTTCCTGTGACTATCAGTTTCCAGGATCATAATCCAGTACCAGGGCTGTTTGAAAAATAATAAAAAAAAAAACATAATAAAGATGTAAAGTCAGATAAGAAATCCAAACATAGCTCACTGTGAAACAGGGCTGGAGCGGGGGTAATCTAATTGCCACAGTGGAGGAAGATGAAGATGAAGATGACCAGATATTGGTCTACAATGATGTTTATGTATCCACCTCGGTGCGGAGGAAATCTACGCATCCCACAGTGTCAAAATTGACCCTAACCATGAGGCATGAGGCCCGTCAGGCGTCACTCGGCAGGAGGCTAAACTCACAGCTGCTACTCTATCGCTGCCCATCTTCTCTCTCCTCCAAAGGACATCGAAAACAAGGGAGGGAGTGGCTTTGGTGGCCTTGATTCGTGAATGATAAAAAGGACAAAAAAAACAAAACGAGTGAGGTGGGGGGTTGGGGAGGGTTATTGGTACTGGACCAGCAGAACTCGTGACCTTGGAAACACAGATGTGTTTTTGCAAATCAGCAAAAACAGCCAGCTGTGGCAGAATGAGATTGCCCGCCTTTCCACTATAGCGGTGTGATGCCCAGGCACTGACCACAGTGATGTGCAGCTATTGCGTGTACCTAGACTGGTAGCAATTGATTTGTTCAGCTATTGATCAGTTTGTTTATGTTGCTCCAGCTTCCATTGTTTTCCCCACGAACTACCCCTCGAGAGAGAGAACGCCGCCTTAAAATGAGACGTGGACCAGTGCAGTGCAGTGTAGTGCAGTGGTGTTTGGTGTCGACCTTCAACACTACATTCTGAGTGCTTCTCCAGGGATCACACTTGGAGCATGAAAATTCCAGTATTCTGTTAACACATGACGGTGTTGCGTGCGTGACCTACCTCTTTGTAGCCAATGAGATCTTAAGTGCAGACGCCAGTGTTGTTCTGCAGGGAGTCGGATAAATAAATAAATAGAATAAGGAGCAAATAGATGAAAGGAAGATGTGGGGGGGAAAGAGGTGGAAGGAGAAAAGAGAAAAATGCAGTCACCATAATGTGGGGTGTGGATGTGTGACGCTGTGATGTGTGAAAATATTGCCGCCCATTCTCAGTGAGATTTCCCCCTGTTTTTTATCACCCGGCAGCAGCAGCGCTCTCCGGTCTTTCTGCAGCGTTTGTCTGAGGCGCAGTCGGACCAACCGCGTTCTCCTTTGCCCACATTAGTGTCTTTTATCATTCAATTTGCATTTTTCTCTTTTATGTCCCGCATGGCTTAATTGGTTTTTTTCACGCCCGTCATACAGCGAAGGCAGTTTGTTCCCAGCAGCCAAATGTGGTGTCATGTCATGGCAGCCATGCTGCTGTCATTGCAATCTTCCTCCAGAACACGTCTCAGGTCCAGTTTTATCAAACATAAAAGATGTAAAGCTGTCCAAAGCAAAAGTCACGTGACTCGAGGAGAATTTACGGGGCTTGATGGATGGGTCTGTCAACATTCGCCTGTGAACAACATGTAATGGAATTTTATGAGTTCTAAAATAGCTCATCAAAACATTTTTTTCCCATGTGGCCGTGTTTGCTGTTCCGCTGTTCCCAGCAAATGTCATTTTGGGGCCTTTTTTTTTTTTTCCTCCCCAAAGTATTTCTGTGACGAACGCATCTCTCCAAGGAGCTGATCCTGTCAGAGGCCGGGGCTGCAGCTTTCAACGTCCTGTGCATGCTGTGGGCAATTTCTGTAGGAAGTATGCCAAAGCTTTTACTTCCTAAACCCCTTGAGCATCAAAGGCCTCGTACATTCAGTGGCATCCACTGCTGCCTTTCCTTCTGAGTGGGCTTTCTGCCTCTGCTGATGTGTCTTCTCAAGGTATTGTCATATTTAATGCAACTCTTCCCTCGTTGGAAGCGGGAGATCTCTGAGCTTTTCTCTCCTGCTTCCACT
>NC_024307.1:2624328-2626275 GCF_000523025.1 Cynoglossus semilaevis | reverse complement strand
GCAACGCTGCGGTAATAGAGTTCTCTGCTAAGCTTCGGAAAAGGTCAAAATCATGAATAATGGTTATGCGTAAGTGTATTGAAGTGGACATGGGGCTGTTCAGGTGGGTCAGCAAAGGTCTTGGGTTGTAGACAAAATGGACGTGTGACTTTTAGATAGAATTCAGTCATGTTTGCCCTTTAAAGAACTCCACCAGGTCCTGTGTATTACAATAGACCAATGAGAAGTAAGTGTGGGTTTATTAAACATTTTAGGAAAGGATGCATGCTGGGAGGGCAGCAACAGCTGTTGCCTCACAGCAGTGGCTCTCAATTATTTTCTGTCATGCCCCCCCCTTTGGAGACAGAAGTGTTTTCACCCCCCCCCGCCCCCATCAAACCCACACCCCCATGAATTGAAATACTTTTGAGAACCTGATAGTGACTGGAGGCTTGTTATCCTTCAAGCATTACAGCACTGGTACCCTTAGGTCCAGCATGCCATATTCCACTGGAAGTCCATCATGTCCCCCCGTCCCCCCTGGCACCTCACCACCCTCCACCTGTCAAATAGTAACACAAATACTTTCAGGAAAGTTCAGGAAATGTTTTGTAAAATGACATTCATTAAATATAAAGATATATCCAATATTTTTGTACCCATTTGCATTTGGAATCAATGGGGAAAAACACTGTTATTGTTATTTATAGATAATTATGTTATGATTGTACTGGTTGACATTGACATCTACATCTAGGGTTGTATAAAGCCCCCTGAACCAAAGTCAGTTTGACACTATGGATATACGTATAGTAATATATATATTTATGTTTAAAAAGGGGGTTAAATAAAGAACTCATTGGTGTAAATCCAATACTTTTTAGTACTGGGAAGCAGGCAGATGTTGTATGAAAGGGATGGTTGTCTTTAATCGAATTTACAGTATGTGGTCAGCCAGAACCAGAACCAGAGCCAGAACCAGAGTTTTGGACGGCAGATAAATCCTCACATAACAGTCTAATTCAGAGAGCAAATTGGTGATAATGAGTCATTTATCCTTCACTGTTTCTACCGTTGCCTCCTGGAGCCCAGAAGAAATGATTAGCATCAGATCATTTCCAGCCTCCGTCTGAATTACGTGTTTGATGTGTTTGATGTGCTGCCATCGTCATTAAACCAATGGGAGGCAGAACCTGGAGTAACGGGACACCATGTTTGTCCAATATGTCCAGTGATAAGTCAGTGAGTGACCACAGCTCTGGATCCCCTCCAGTAGAAGCAACATTGTAAGTTTTGTTTTGAGGGTTCGGGGGGTGGAGGGTGAGTGTCGGGGGGAGGGGGGGTAGCAGATGGTTAAAGCTTCATTCACAGCACCTCGGTCCAGGCCCAGGTGACAATTTATGATTTAAGATGGAGTTCCCTTGCATGTTGAGGTTATCAGGGGGAGGATTAATGGCAGGGAGTGGGATATATTACAGTGGAGCTACTCAGTGAAACCATGTTGCAAGGCCATTCATAAATCATAACAGCAAAGTGACTTGGACAAGCTGATGGCTGGAATGCCGGCGCCTGCGTAGTCCTAATATCGACTTTTCTCTTTGCTTCCTTAAATCATGAGGTGTGGAATATAAATGGCCTAATTATTCCAGCGGGGAGTTAAAATTAAAGGCATTCCCCCTTTTTATCGCTGCTTCCTAACAGATGGCATTCTGATCATGCTTCACCAAATCTGATGGAAGACTGAAAATCTAGATTCAACCCACACCCCCCCTTGAGCCCCACCCCCCCGGAAAATCCATTCTTATAATTGTGACAGTTGAGGGAGAAAAAGCGATTGTCATAATATAAAAGTCGGTTCCAAATAAAACGAGGCTGCCGATAAAGAAGAAACCTTGAAGTCATCAGTCAGAGCTGGAGGTTTATGAATAACTTCATCTCCTCCATGTCAGACCTTCCAAAGTTGATGTG
>NC_024307.1:2613507-2624147 GCF_000523025.1 Cynoglossus semilaevis | reverse complement strand
TAGCGCCCCCCCCCACACCAGTGGCCCCCCCCTCCCCCCCCCCGTCTCCCCCGATCTCCCTTCCTAAATATCCACCCAGCCTCTTGCCTAGAAAAGGCAAACAGCAGCTGTGTGAGAGTGAGTCAACGTCCAGAAATACAAGCTTCCAGGATGCACCAAGATCTGTGAAGGAGGGGGAGGAAAGGGGGGGGGGGTCTGAGGGGGAAGAATGTCGCTCATAATTGCACATCTTTTTATTTCACCTCAGGTTGTTTTAATTCCAGTCCAGAATCTGTTGGTTCTAAAAGAGTATTTTTGAAATAGCTACACTATTAAATAAAGAAATCGATTTAGTTTTAACTTTATTTAAACGAAGCAGCAAATATGCCTCGTTGGTAAAAGAAGACAAACGCAGTTATGACAAAAAAAAGACAGGGGGCGCTGGTCGAATCTTAACCTCCCATTGGTTACACCGAGGGATGTCCAATGATATCGACTGACCAATATTATTGGCCCGATATTAGCATAAGTATTTAATATCAGTAAGAATTGTTAGCGTTCTTTCCTCTGATGATGAAAACCCGATAACGGAATTTCTGGATTTTGCCAAATATGTTGGAATTGCTTATAGAGTACTGACACGTTTACCCCAGTTTCGGGGGCAAACGGCTGCATATATCGGTATTGTTTTATATCAGAATCGGAAATCGTGTTTGGACAATATCGGCATGTTGATATTATCGCGAAAAAGTTATAACTAGGGATCGGACGTCCCTAGTTACACCTGTTGTGTTTCACTAACCGACTTGATGTGGAATCTACAGTGACATGTGATGTACATCCATGACATCCCACCACCCGATTGGTTCAACCAAGTCTGTTGTTGACATTAGAGACGGCCATGTTTTATTTATGATATTACAAATGATGGTTATATGTCGAAAACGAACGACCGTTCCTCCCACCACGAGTGTTTCTACCAGTGAGAGTGGAATCGTGAGGGTTTGTTTTTCCCTCTGTGGCTTTGATGATAAATGACAGCACCACTGTGTTATTACTATTCATGGCCATTCATCTTAATTCCCTCCTTCATAATGTTTGTCTCAACTCCATTAACCCACACATGTTCTATGTCTCTGTTTCTTTTCTTTTTTTTATAGCCTCCAGGTCTGCAGTGTAGCGAAATAAGAGATATTTACAGGTGGATGTGTTTTAGTCTTTACTTAATGTGGAAGTATGTCGGAAAGCACCAGGCGGCAAAGAGCGCCTGAGGGCAGTGACAGGTATCTTTATTAGTTCTCTCTCTCTCTCTCTCTCTCTCTCTCTCTCTCTCTGGCCCCCCCACTCTGGATGTAAAACCCACTCTGATTGCCCTGCAGCCCCTGAAGCCATAACTCAGAGGCTGAACGGCTCAATCTGCGACACCTTTGAAAGATAATCACGTTTTATCCGCGCAGCGTCGCCATAGAAGACGAGCAACAACTATATTGATTCCTCGTGTTCTGCATCATTCCGTGACCCCATCCCCCCATTTTTTTTATTTTTCTTTTTTTTTTTTTCTTTTCAGAAGACAAAAATAGACGGCGTGCAGGAAGTGAAAGAGAAGAGAGTGAATTTGTGTGTGCTTTAAAGTTAAAGAGGTAGCGATCTGAGAGTGAGAGCTGCGCTCTGCTGAGTCTGGCACGATTACTTCAACGGTGTCATGTCAGCTTAGTGCTGACTGTGCTGAAGCACAAAGGATCGGGAGGTGGCAGCGAGCGAGGAAGTGGAGGCACGGCTGCCGCCACCCACCGCCTCCTGAACCTCCACCTCACATCCTAGTGATTCCCACAGGATTTAGAAAATGGAGATTATCTTTTGAATAGAAAGAAGTATCCACTTATTGAGTCAGGTTTAATACTAAACAGATTCTGTGTTGGGGGGGGGCGGGAGTCTGGGGGTATTTAAGAGCTGCATGGTGCCGTAGGAGAATAGGGTTCCTGGTTTAAATCCTGTTTTGATATAAAAACCCTTTCTCAGTGGAAGTTTTAGGCTGTTCCTATTGTATCTTCTCCTGGTTCAACTTGGATTAACAAGTTGATAATGAATGATAATATTTAAATAGTGTTTCACTACACATAAATTATTTAATTAGGACGTTAATTAGTTGTTTATCGAGAACGACTGGACTAACCATCAAACATTATCCTGATGTGCAGTCGTGTGGTCAAGAGTCAAATCAGATGTGTTTAATCTCTTGTCATGTCCTCCGTTTTCTAATCCAGTGGGATTGTAATTCGCTACAATGACCTTATGTCGTGTGAAAGAGGAACTGCGGTCGGAAATACAGACCATAAACTCTTGTGTTCTTGCTCGGTTTTAACTTTTGGAGGAGCAGATACAGGCCTGTTGTGTAAATGTTACACTGATTTGGATTTTCAGTTATATTAAAATCATATATGCAGTACAGTAAACTGAGTTTGTTAAACAAAAAATGTAATATTTTTTATACTTTGTTTGAGTGACATAAATGAATGACTTTTGGTTTGGGTTGAATTTCCAGACGTGAGTAAATACAGTTTTTCTGTTGCATTATTTAGTGGGTAAATCAGTCAATGTGTTTTCTCCGTGGAAGAATGTAGTGGGATGGAGTTGAGTGTAACAGTGAGTCAGTGACTCTGTGCTGATGCAGTGACAGACAGACCGACCGACCGACCGACCGACAGACCAACAGACCGACCCAGGCTCAGTTTCTATGGTCCATCACACAGGTGTTACTGTGGCAACTGGAATCAGCTCACCAGCCAGCCATGCTGCGTCATCGTCTTCTCTGCCTTTCCTCTGTTCAGTTATCACTCTGTGTTGATCACTCCACCTCTCTCTCTCTCTCTGTCTGTCCCTGTCTCTCTGTCCCTGTCTCTCTCTCTCTCTCTCTCTCACTCCTTTTGTGTCCCTCTCACCATTTGTCAGGAGATCCTTTCTCTCCAGCACTTTTTACCACACTGTACATTCTCACTCTCTCTCCCTCCTCCTCCTCCTCCTCACACCCACCTCCTCTTTTTTGGCTCTTTTTCTGTATATTCCCATGAGCACATCCTGTTCTATCTCACTTTAACCCCTGCTGCTGTGTGTGTGTGTGTGTGTGTGTGTGTGTGTGTGTGTGTGTGTGTGCGTGCGTGCGTAGGTGGACGTGGGGGTCGTTCACTTCACTCCTCTGGCCCAGCCTCAGATCCAGCAGCCCTTCAAGCTGGTGGAGAAAGTGGTGAGAAATGTGTTCCAGTTTCGGAGGAAGTACTGTTACAGAGGAATAGAGTGAGTATGACTTAAAAAAAAAAAAAAAAAAAAAAAACCACGTGATGAAGTATTTCTCCGTCTTTGTCTCCCGTCAATCACTGTCCCCTCTGCATTTTTTTTAATTCCCCGTCTTCAAACGTCTTTTGATTTATCTTTGTCTTGAAATTTTTAAAAAAATGTCCCCAGGCTTCAGCGCCCACTGATCACTGTGAAAAACCACGACATCAAACCTCGTACACCCACACGCTCGTTTTCACTGTCCCTCACCCCTCCCCACCTCCGCCCGTTCTTCCTCCCCCGTTCCCCTGGTGTGAAAGTGAACGTAGGCCCCGGTACAAAAGGGAAAAGCGACGGTGTGAAGGAGAGCAGCAATTATGAGTCATTGAGGTGACACAGGAAGACGAGGCAGCACATTTTTTATGTAATGCAGCACCAAAGTGAAGAGGAGGGAACGGCGGCGGAGCAGCTGAGGAGCATCTGTGCTGCAGAGTGTGAGCTACTGCTACACCTACCTGTGCAGGGAGGACGAAGAGGAGAAGCTTCGACAGAGAAACATGTTCAGAAACGACATAAACAAACAGGGATTTTTACAGTGTAGCTGCCCTGTACAGGAGGTCCTCGGTTTACGGCGTCCTCAACTTACAGCGTTTTGTGGTTACGTCAGCATCTCTATTCAATTTGTTAAGAAAGTCTCGCTTCATCATTCTAACGTTACGCATTAAAACAAATTTCGCAGGGAACTTGTTGTCGAGCGTAGCAGACGGAAATGTCGTCACGCGGTGCTATGCGCAAAACGTGGCTTTGTTTACATTCGCTAGTTGTACGTCATGCGTTGGATTGTGCTACATTCACTTTGTGTTTGCCCTTCATTTTGGCTTCCAGACGTACAGTAAGTCAGACTCTTCTGATGTTTTTGTCCTAGATGATGATGTGTTAGCGTCAGTAAATTAAGTTGCTTCGCGCCGTAGGAACCGAATTCTGACTTAAGTCGAGGACCCCTGTACCCGTGTTACAACAGTCAGTATCAGTGGTGTGAAGCATGTCTTTATGTTCATCAAAAACTGCCAACGTGTTTGTGGGTGCTTCAACCTCAGGTCAGCGGCCTGGCTTGTAGACGGAATAATATTGTTGAGGACAACAAATGGACTAAAGTCTAGAAAGAACCACGCTCACCGTCCAGATGAAAAACAGAATCTTACAGAAAAACATGTTTCTCTGGAATGTCCACCTTTCTGGATTAATCTTGCCTTAACCACAATCACAAATATTCTAATTTCTCCAAGTCACCCCGTGGTAAATGGGATTAGACAGTTTAATATTTTCGCAGCTCTGGTGATTCTGGTGATTAACTCTAGATTTTTTTTTTCTTTTTAACTTCAGCTGCTCGTTCACCCGTCTGTCATCGTGGTCTGACTGGTGACGTCAGTTTTTACCATTTTATTTTTTCTTCACTCCCAGGATGTTGTTCCCGGACGCCTGCCGCATTGAGCTGACACAGGAGATGATGCAGAGAGCCGACGTGGACCCCTCGCTGCGGCCCACAGAACTCACCATACCCCACTTCAAGGCTTTGGTTGATGCCTATGCTCACCTGTGTGCCAGTGAACCCAGTCTCCTCAGCTATGAGCACAGAGAGGAGCTGCAGCTGAGGCACCATCAGAAGAAAACCAAGAGACCAGCGGACACGTTAATGGACACCACACCTGGTCCTCTGCTGCCCTGCTGAAAACAGAGAGAGGAACAGGAGCTGCTCACTAACGGCCTGTGGAAACACGGCCTGACAACAGACTGCTCTTAGCCCTGACATTTTCACCTGGCATCAACATGCATTTTTAAAACTTTCCTCCCCTCACCCAGGGAGCCAGAGTTACCTAACATTCACATGAAGGGTGGACACACGGAGCAGGAGAAAGTACAAGTTGAGGTGCTGAGATGTGTATTTTTAGACAGATAAAAGTAACATAAAAATAACTCACAGTAATATTTCTAAGAGCGACTATCTGCCTTGATCCTTTTCTTTTTTTTTTTTTTAGATCTAGCCCACATGAAATCCGGTCCCTGTGGGACCTGAGAGAAACGTCAAGAATCTTTCAGGGTGATTGGTTGGTTCACTGTCTGAGAGAAACGTCAAGAATCTTTCAGGATGATTGGTTGGTTCACTGTTTGTCTGTGAGGAGTAAAAACAGCAGTGACGTGAAAATGACTTCTGTGTTTAAGTAAAAACAGCAGTGACGTGAAAATGAGTTCTGTGTTTAAAGGAAGATGACTGATTCAAAAAAAATTTGTTGTTTTATTTGTTTGTGCTTGACTCGTGCTGTGTATGAAATGTAATAAATTATCTCTTTAAACTCACAGAAGACATGCACTGAGGACTCGAGTAATTTCGTCACCTTCATCTTCACCTTCATCAGGCATCGCCACACAAGTCTGCAATGAGATGTTGTAAAAAGTGTAAAGAATTTTCTTCGTTTTTACTCATCTTTATAGAGATTTTTTTTAATGTATCAAATAGTCTTAATGACACTGTATATAAAGTACTATATAAGTACTATAGTCTATTTATATTTGCTCCGTTGATTCACATATGGTTATTTACATACACTGAAGGAAAATGTTTTAAGTTAACAGAATTATGGTCTGTTGTTGTTATTATTATTATTATTATTATATAATTCAATGATCTGCTCCTGTTTTAGCCTAGGTATCCATGTCATTTTCTCTTACATTCACTGTCCACTGTAACTGGGTAGTTTTTGTGAGTAATTTGGAACTTTTAAAGATCTGCGTTGGATGACGGCTAATGCCGAACAAAACTTCTGGACCATATCTCAACCAACTCTTTGTTTTCAAACGCAAACGAGACGATAACTTTTTCATGCGGTGCAAAACGTGCCTGCCCCGGCGGACGGAGCTGTCCTTCTCGAAACTTCCACGTCAAACCTGCGAAAGAATGTGGCGGCGGTACGTAAAGTATCTGTACTTTTACATGTGTATCCCAAACGTTATGATTATCGTTTGGTTAAAAACTTCCTCCGTTAAGAAAAAAGTGCCTTTATGATATCGATTACTAGCTTAGCATCAATCGTGATAGCTAACGTTTCAGTGACGTAGAGCAGTACTAGCGCACAGACAGAAATAATACAAGTGCAGCTACAATTCGCACTAAATGTGACATTAAATTGACGAAAGGATATTATGATGGTATTAAATATGGAGTGAGGCACCTCCTGTTGTAGCCAGGTAGATTAACAGCATTCTAAGTTGTCACGTAGATTTTGTATTTGAATCGTTGATCAAAAAAACTTGTTGCAGATTGGAATTATAACTTGATCATTTTTGTATCAAATAATTTGATGTCACTAAGTAACTTTTACTCAAGGTAAATTTTAAATTAAGTTTTTTTTTTTTTTTTTTTACTTTTGCTTGTGTCGATTTTTAGGGGGCGGGGTACATTTCCTTTTAGTTAACATCAAATTAAGCAAAGTTACTTTTACTTAATTACATTTTTAAGTACTTTTTACTGGTAATACGTAATAGATGTAAAGCCAGTTGGTTTCAAGTTTTTGAAAGTAAAACAGAAATTATCACCTGTCCACTCCTGTCAGTCTCAAACAAAAAATTTAGACTAAAATTTACACATAATGATCAAAAACCTTTTTACAGAAGTGGGTTAAAAAAATACTGATGGTTGATGAGTCTGATGGTTGGGTCAGAATTTGGAGTAAACAAGCTGACAAATGAATTCCTCCTGCTCTGTGTGTCCAGTTCTAGCTGACGGTGGTATTGGTGTAAAGCTGGAGGACTAAACCACCAACTGGGCATCTCTTGAATGCCTCACCCTGGTTTGTTGTCTTTGTTGCTGATCATGCCAGACCTTTGATGACCAGTCCACAGGTGCACATTTGGAATGTGATGAGACGGGAAAATCCACCCGATCAATATGCAGCAAATAAATCTGCAGCAGCTGTGGTTTTCAATACTGATCACACGACTTCTGAGGTAGGTTTCTAATGTCTTCATGAATTTATGTCACAAAGTACCACATAAGCTGTTACACTATCACTGATCTGTGTATAATTTCCTATCATTATATAAAGTCATATAATAATACAGCCATCAGCTGGGTTAAAAACTGATTTCATTCTATATGACTAATTATTACAGCAGCAGCTGGTGTTCTTATTTAAGACTTGATATCTGTGATGCCATGGTAGAATATGAGATATCTGAAAGCTAGAACAGATTATCACCAGCAGGACGGAGCAGGCGATGCTTCCTGCCAGCATGGCAGATGGTACGTTAGGGTTGACTTGCCAAAGGGAGAATTCAGTCAGTCTGGATGATTTGTGGGAGATAATCGTCAACCAGGGTCAGAGTTTCTTTATTATTTACAATGGTCAGGTATGGACAACAGTGGGGAAACACAGTTTTGGTGTAAGTTGGCATGAAGGTCAAACAAAAATGAGTGTTATGATTTGATTTTGATCAATATATTGAATATTGTATTATAATTTTTCAAATTGTTTTTATTTGTTGTATTTATATAATTGTAATTTTATGTATTAATTTTTATTTTTCATTTTGTTAAGTTAAACAAAAGAGAATAATCCTTAGGTACTTCAACCATTGATCAACAGTAACATACAATACAAATAATTTTCTGAAAAGGTTTTAAAAAACATTTATAAAAACTAAAAAAAAATTTATACATTTGCCTTAAAATATGTAGCTATATCTAGGTCGAAGAGTTCTGTTCTGCAACTGGACATTAACTTTTTTTCAAGAAGACGTTTCGCCTCTAATTCAAGAGTTTCTTCCAAACTCTTCAACCTTGACCATGACCGGGATGACTAAGAATTTTCATAGATATATAACTATATCCTTTTTATGCTTAAAAGTCAGGAAAAACAATTTTTTTTCTGATCTGTTAACTATTGATCAGAGCTAACATTATACACTAAAATATTTTTTTTTCTAAAACCTTTTTTTCAAAATTCTCTTATTTGATAAGAAACGTGCAGAAAAACTAAAATTTTGAATTTTCTTTTCCAAAAACATTAATGAAAATCTGACTACATGACACGCAAAATTTGGATTTTACCGAAAATTTTTAAAAAATGCTTTCATTTGATCAGAAACATGCAGAAAAGTTAAAATTTTGATTTTTTTTAAAACAGAAAAGTTAAAATTTTGATTTTTTTTTTTTAAATGTTCATCAAAATTTGTCACCTTCTGACCACATGACCCAAAATTTGAAATGTTATAAAAAAGTAAAAAAAATTCCCAAAATTTTTTTTGAAATGTTATAAAAAAGTAAAAAAACAAATTCCCAAAATTTTAAAAACTGCTTTAATTTGATCAGAAACATGCAGAAAAGTAAAACCTTTGATTTTTTTTTTCAAAAATTTTCATCAAAATTTTTCACCTTCTGACCACATG
The DNA here is from genome assembly GCF_000523025.1 of Cynoglossus semilaevis. Classification (NCBI taxonomy): domain Eukaryota; kingdom Metazoa; phylum Chordata; class Actinopteri; order Pleuronectiformes; family Cynoglossidae; genus Cynoglossus; species Cynoglossus semilaevis. The sequence goes on along the minus strand of NC_024307.1, from coordinate 2,615,456 downwards.
ACACCCGAAATCTGAAATTTTATAAAAAATCTGAAAAAAGAAAATTTCCCAAATTTTTTAAAAATGCTTTAATTTGATCAGAAATGTGCAGAAAAGTTAAAATTTTATGAGAAACATGCAGGCAAAGATACAATTTTGAAAAATAATTTTACAATAAGTTTTTATCAAAATGTCTTAGTTTTGGACCAAAAATGACATGAAAAACTGACATTTTGACAAAAAGTTTTAAAAAGAAAAATTTATAAAAATTTTCGCTACATGCCCTAATTTTATGAGAGACATGCAGGCAAAGATAGAATAATTCATCAAAATTGTTTAGTTTTTGAACAAAAATGACACGAAAAATTTACATTTTGACAGAAAACTTTATACATAAATATTTCTAAAAATGTTTCCCAAATGATCTAATTTTATGAGAAACATGCAGGAAAATATAACATTTTCAAAAATAATTTTACAAAAATGTTCATCACAATTCTTTAGTTTTTGACCAAAACTGACATGGAAAATTCACATTTTGACAGAAAACTTTATACAAAAATATTTCAAAAAATGTTCTCTAAATGCCCAAATTTTATGAGAAACATGCAGAAAAAAATAACAGTTTTAAAAATAATTGTACACAATTTTTTGTCATATTTTTCACCTTCTGACCACATGACACCCGAAATTTGATATTTTATAAAAAAATCCGAAAAAAGTGAATTTCCCAAAATTTTTTAAAATGCTTTAATTTGATCAGAAACATGCAAAAAACTAAAATTTGTGAATTTTTTTTCAAACATTTTCATTAAAATTTTTCACCTTCTGACCACATGACACCCGAAATTTGAAATTTTATAAAAAAAAGTCCAAAAAACATTTTTCCAAAATTTTTTAAAATGCTTTAATTTGATGAGAAACCTGCAGAAAAGTAATAAAATAGAATTTTTTTTTTCAAAAATTTTCGTCAAAATTTTTCACCTTCCAACCACGACACCCGAAATTTGAAATTTTATAAAAAAAAGTCCAAAAAACATTTTTCCAAAATTTTTTAAAATGCTTTAATTTGATGAGAAACCTGCAGAAAAGTAATAAAATAGAATTTTTTTTTTCAAAAATTTTCGTCAAAATTTTTCACCTTCCAACCACGACACCCGAAATTTGAAATTTTATAAAAAAAAGTCCAAAAAACATTTTTCCAAAATTTTTTAAAATGCTTTAATTTGATGAGAAACCTGCAGAAAAGTAATAAAATAGAATTTTTTTTTTCAAAAATTTTCGTCAAAATTTTTCACCTTCCAACCACGACACCCGAAATTTGAAATTTTATAAAAAAATCCGGAAAAAGTGAATTTCCCAAAATTTTTTAAAATGCTTTAATTTGATCAGAAACATGCAGAAAACTAAAATTATTGAATTTTTTTTCAAACATTTTCATCAAATTTTTTTCACCTTCTGACCACATGACACCAAAATTTTATAAAAAAAGTCTGAAAAAAAGTTACCACATTTTTTAAAAATGCTGTAATTTGATCAGACACATGCAGAAAAGTAAAACTTTTGAATTTCTTTTTCAAAAACTTTCATCAAAATTTGACACCTCACTACATTACACCCAAAATTTGAATTTTACAAAAAATTCTGAAAAAATATTTTTTCAAATGCTTTGCCCTAATTTAATGAGAAACATGCAGCAAAAGATAACATTTTAAAATATAATTTTACATTTTCCTCATGTTTTTGGTTTTTGACCAAAAATGACATGAAAAACTGACATTTTGACAAAACGTTTTCAAAACAAAAATTTGTAAAAATGTTTTCTACATGTCCTAATTTTATGAGAAACACGCAGGCAAAGATACAATTTTGAAAAAAAAAAATTACAAACATTTTCATCAAAATGTCTTACTTTTTGACCAAAAATGACATGATAAACGGACATTTTGACAATAAGTTTTAAATAGAAA
>NC_024307.1:2573164-2613407 GCF_000523025.1 Cynoglossus semilaevis | reverse complement strand
GATCACAGTAAATGAATCAAGTTGACCTCGGTTCATCACTCTTTATTGGAAATACCACACACCTATGAACGCTCGATAGGAGGAGTCCATCTTTCCAAATTACTCACCAAATGTCAGCAAAAAAAGAAGAAATTAATTTTAACCTCTGAAAAAACTTCTCTTCATCACTAAAAAACGGCCTTTGTTCAAGACACGTTCGTTTGATTGCTTTAGGTCTGCAGTTTACAGTAGTACACATTTAGAAAACTATAAACTGTAACGCTTCTTAAAAATTTCAAGTATATTTATAAATTAAATTATTTTCTTATTGATTTTTTTTTTGCATAATTCTTTATTTGATGGTGGCGCTGTTGAGACTCAGTAGTGTTCTTCCCATGACTGAATGTCAACCTGTAACAACAAACGTTATTTTTATTAGCATCACAAAATGTATGACTCAATTATAACAAAGAATGTCCGATATTAACTTTTTGCCGATATCCGATATGCCAATATTGTCCAAATACTTCATTACAGATTCCGATATCAACTGCTACCAATATAGCGAGGCAATGGTGGCCTAGTGGTTAAGGAAGTTAAGTGCAAGCAGCAGCATTCTGCATACAATCCCCTGATAATTAAAATAGATCAATAAAATGAGCTGCAATGCTGCCATCTAGTGGCTTTCACTTTTATATACAGCCATTTTTCCCCAAAACTATTTTTAGGGCACACATCATTTGGCGAAAACCCAAGCATTGCTTTACTGGGTTGTCATTATCCAGAGAAAACCCGATAACGATTCTTACAGATATTACATAATTATGGTAATATCGTGCGATAATATCGAACATCCTTAATTATAACCAAATGGAATCAGTGATGTTTAAACAGCCCCCACCATCTAAAGCACCCAGTCCTCAGGAAGTGGCAGCAGCAGGAGTGGAGGCCATGCTGCCCACTTTCTGGGTCGCATCCTTCTTTGCCTGATGGGCCTGTAACACAGCGACGGCTTCCTCCACCTGTGGGAAGAGACATTAACGTAAACAAGATCACGGTGCAAGTATCTCAGAAAAAGACAAAGGAGGGAAAACACACCTTTGAACGAAGAGATTCGTGAGATTCCAGCATGTGCAGCAGTTCAGAGTTGTCGATCTCCAGCAGCATGCCGGTGATTTTTCCTGCCAGGTTGGCGTGCATGGCCTGAATCAGTGGGAAAAGACGCTCCCCTGTTTGAGCAAAAAAAAAGTGTGAAGGTGAGTCGTAAAAACAGTATAACTTGACTAAAAAAGTGTGAAGGTGAGTCGTAAAAAGAAAACAGTTTAACTTTACGGTTTTCCATATTAATATTTCTCTTACACAGATCAAACATCGTTCACATATCAGTAGGTTTTGGGACTAACGATTGTCTACTGAACAGGGATGTAACGACGCATCGAGAATTGGTTTAAAACTTATACAAATCTGTGACAATTTACATCAGTTGAAACAAAAAATGAATCACATTGAAGCGTAGGGTCATACCATGACACTACACACTCTTGTACAGTAGGTGGCGGTATGCGCCTAACAACATTGATTGTGACCCTCTATTAAACCAAGACGTCAGGTCCCTAGCCTAAGTCGGAGGTGTCCAACCCGTGGTCCGGGGACCGGTGCGGGTCCTTAGGTCATTTGGTACTGGGCCACAGTGAAAATGTACTTCAGTTTTTACTAATTTACTTCATTTAAAAAAGAATCCAGTCAAATCAATTTACTGATTTCATTCAAAGATAATCTGTCAGTGTTTCAAAATGACAGGTCAAAGGTCATTCAGACTCTGATACGAACAGAGGAAACACTGAAAGACAGTTTATTTTATTTTATGTAACGATCCTTCAACGGTAGAGCGGTACACACGTTTCCGCCGTATTTTATTAATTATAACAAAGTCATTTTTTTCAGGGTTTTCTTTCTCATTTTTTCCCATGTAATTCTGTATTTTAAAAAATAAAAATAGTCAAACATTACTCTTACCCAGCATCTGTTTCTGCTCGTGTGGAGGCGCGGCAGCGAGCATGGAGGCGGTGAGAGGCTCCTGGCCCTGAACGTGCACAGCTGGCTGAGCCTGAAAACACAGGTCGACGACCGGGGTGAGCAGGATTTCTGTCTGAACAAGTCACTCTGTCGGTACATGTTGACTTTTGGTCATACCTGCTGCATGGCAATAGGCTGCACCACCTGAGGATTTGGGTTTCGAACACTGGTGGCATATTTGTATGGAGGTATGGACCTGGGGCCGGGGACTCCCATGGATGGACGGGGGGCCATGGTCTGGCCAGAAGCTGCCAATCAAAGGTATATTCAGCGTACATTTACACGGAGGCGTCGGTCAACATTCAGAACATTTCCTGTTGTTGCTGAACGCACCTCGAGGGCCCTGTGTGTTGCTGCCAGGACTCATGTGTCTCAGGTTGGCACGTGGTCCGGGCTGACGCAGCGACCCGGGCATTCCCTGGAAACCACCTGTGAAATACAATCAATCAATCAACATCAAAGACATCAATCAATGTCAAAGAAATATTTTTCAGTTTTGTAAATACGGCGGCAGTAAAACGTGGATAATTGTGTTGAGTGAGAAGTTCGATTTTTCCCTTTTATCAGCGCTCGTCAAAAGGATTTATCAGATAGTACTTGTACCACAGTACTACGCAGTACGCTCACCTTGACCTCTACCACCTTGCTGCTGCCACCTAGGGTTAGGTCGCATTTGGGCCAGTTGGTTTGGTGCGTAGTATGTCGTTCTATTCTGTGCCTGATAAACAAAAGAAAATGTCATGAAAAAACACACACACATTTACATTAAGGGTGTGTGTCTGGTGATACGATACGCATCACGACACAGACACAACAATATTGTAATATATTGTGATACTATAGGCACGGCGATTGTCATCATAGTAAATTCCGATTTCTCAGTTCTTACTGAGACAAAACCTGAAAAACTCATGGTAGAAAAATGAGAACCGGTTATGACCAAAGTCATCTGAGAAGTTCACTTGGTAACCAGAGGAAACAGCAATACGATACGTATCATAATACAATATAGTATACTGCGATATACTGTAATACCATAGTCAGGAAGATATATTTAGTTTTTTGGAACAGAGGGATCTACATTTTGAATCACTAGAGAAGAAAGAAAAGAAAAAGAAAATGAACCAGGAATATTGGACTGGGAATTTGTGAGAAAAAATCAATAACTGATCAACGACTGAGGAGGAGATTGATACTGTATCGCTAAACAAAATATCGCCTGATCAACGACTGAGGAGGAGATTGATATGGTATCGCTAAACGAAATATTGCCATATTTCAGTGTATCGATACTTTCTTACACCCCTAATTTACTCTCACACACATACGGCAGAGTGAAACCTCACGATCTAACAGTGTTGACGCTCGATTTTACAGTGTGCGGAGATAAATTATAGCTGTAAATTCAATAGTACACGTTGGTTCTGATGTTTTTCGTGACCAGCCGACATCAGGCTTCTCTAAGAGGAAAATAAAATATCACATTCAACCATAGAAGAAAATGACAGACGCACTTGTGGTACAGCTGGCATGAAGTATCCACTCGTGGGCTGGAACTGATTGATGATGGCGTTGGCCGGCATCGCCCTCATGCCAGCGATCCTCTGCATGTACTGGTTGGTGAGGTGGGCCTTGCGCTCCTCTTTGCGTTGGGCGAGCGCGACATACAGAGGTTTGGAGCCGACGATGCGTCCGTTCATCTCGGTCACTGCCTTGGTGGCTTCCTCGGGGGAGGAGAAGCACACAAAGCCGAAGCCTTTGGAGCGACCTTCTTCAAGCATCACCTGGAACATACGTAACGCAACCGTAAGAATCTGCTCCACTTCCAACCACATTAAGGCGCCGTCTGCCGCTTCTCTACCTTAGCACTTGTAATGGATCCAAATGGAGAAAACTCCTTACGTAGTTTCTCATCATCTATTGTGTCATCCAGGTTCTTAATGTAAAGATTTACGCCCTGAAACAGAAGAAGAAATAGTCATTAGAGATGTAACGATGCGGTGTGAATCGGTGTGAAAAAAAAATCACGCATCAAGGTGTAAGAAGTAGGCTGTGTTATCTCAAAAAGTCACTGGTCATACCATGACATTACACACTCCAGTCCAGTAGGTGGCAGTATGCTCCTAAAAACCCACTATCAAACCCAGACGTCAGGTCCCTACGTAGGCTGAGAGACGTTCAGGTGTTGGAACAGAACGTGGGAAGAACTGGTTCCACAGACACCAACAGTGTTCTCCAGTGGAACTCTTTCCACTTCCTGTTTTTCTCTTCTTCTGTTTTTGTTGTCTTCTGTTGTTGTTGTTTCATATATTGGTTGTTTTTCATATACTGGTTACAGTTAACCAGATCAGACCAGACCAGACCAGTTGGACCAGTTTAACCAGAGCAGATCAATGCTGATGATCCAGTGTTTCTGGACAGAAATGGGACTTTTTTATCTCTTCTGTTATTGAAGAGAACAATGTCAGTTGGTGAGGTTCACAGACCATGTCATGTGTTGGTGATGGGATTTGTCTGGAGCTCATTTTGTTTAAAACAAATCGTGAAAACAAATTGTGAACAAAGAATTGCGATTCACAATCGTATGGTGAGCTGAGTGTATCGTTTCATCCCCATTAGTCATAAAATGTTGATGGACTTTTTTTTTTGACTAAGTCACCAGTTTGTGCTGACCTGATAACGGCTGATTCTTTCTTGTTTTAGTAGCTCAAACTTCCGTTTCAGCTCCGTCTGTCGCTCCATCTTCTTCTGTGCCCGACCGACAAACACGGTCTTGCCGTTGAGCTCCATTCCATTCATGTCCTCCACAGCCTGTGGAAAAAGGTAATAATTACCAGAGGGAGTTTTATCAGACCTGAGAGACTGGCCTCAACTGTTAGCATCTTACCTTGTTAGCATCCTCGTGTTTCTCATAACTGACAAATCCAAAGCCTCTGGATTTGCCCGTGGGGTCCGTCATCACCTTCACACTGAGGGTTTTACCTTCAAAGATAAAACACAAAAGCGTTGATCAAAGATGTAAGAACAAATGATCCGATATTGTCCAAACACCTCATTCCCGATCCTGATATCAACTGATACCGATATAGCGGGGCAGTTGTGGCCCTCCCCCCAAAATGATATACTGTTGAGGCTGATATCAACTGATACCGATATAGCGGTGGCCCTCCCCCCAAATGATATACTGTTGAGCACCTTGTACTATTTATTTATTTATCTGTACAAACCACTGTGTGAGTTGCTGCTCCAGCATTCTGGAAACAGCTGCAATGCTGCCATCTAGTGGCTGAAGACTTGTCTATGGTTCATAATGTTCTGTTCATGTGTTATGAAAAAGTTAACAGTTACATACATATTACGTAATTATGCTAATATAGGGACGATAATATGGGTCGGCAGATATTATCGGACATCTCCAGTTAGGACAACAAATTGACGGATTTTAAATTTACCATATTTGTCAAAGAGCTCCTTCAGCTTTTCGTCATCCATATCATCGCCAAAGTTCTTGATGTAGACGTTGGTGAACTCTTTGGCCTTGGCGCCCAGCTCAGCCTCCCGTTCTTTGCGAGATTTGAAGCGACCCACAAACCTGAAAACAGAGCGACAGTAGGGACAAACTCTCTTGTAGAACAGTTTAACAAAGTTTACAATTCAACCCAAAATCAAACACTGCGTGTCCAGTTTCCAGGTGAAGAAAAGCTCCATACACAGACCTGAGCACGCTAGCACTCGAAACAAAAACAACAAAAGGCAACGTTCACAAGACACTTTCACAGCTACGTTCGCTATGTGGATTAATGTTCCTTGTGTAAACAGTGTCCAAAAAAATAGAACTGTGATCGCTGTTAATATCACCAGACGCAGGCAGATATGCTGACATGCTAGACGACACAGTGAGAACCATCATTATTCCTGGTCCACAAAGGTTAGAGGTGGATGGAGAGGGATGGAGGAACAGAGTCTCACAGTACAAAGGAAAGCTGAGGTGGACCAGATGGTCTTATATACCTTGCTCTGATGACCTCTCCCCTGCTCTGCCATCCAGTATTGCATTCTTGCATTCGATTCCATCACTAAAACACACAAGCGTGGTCATACACACAAACACACACAACACTCCGAGACGGGTGACCGGCACAACAAAATCTGGTATGGAAAGCAGGTAAAAAAATTTAAAAAAAAGTTTCACAGAGTTTTTAGTCAGTTTGGTTATTTCCCAAACTGAGGCAGTGAGGTATGAGCTTATTAGTCAGATTATTCACACAGAAAATTACAATAACAAAAACAGAGAGATGTGAAGTCAGTTCACCCAACACCAGTGCAAAACAAACAAGTCATATTGATACACGGGGCACAAAACATATAACAGTTTACGGCATAAAGCTCTCATCCACACTGGATAATATTCAGTTTGTTAAGTTGTATAATTAGACTCTCATCCACACTGGATAATATTCAGTAATATTCATGTTAAGTTGTATAATTAGGGCCAGGGATGAGTTTTAGCACCACCTAGCTATTTGATTGGAAAACTACCTATGTTACACTATAAAAGGTAAGGTTTATGTCCAACAGATGAACACCCAATAGCCTTTTAATCCATGGCTAATTACAGAGATAGGAGCCGTTAGCGTGTTAGCTAGCAACTAACAAATATATTCATATAAATGCCTTATATTTACGTGTAAAGTTCACAGTATTGTCAACACTGAGAACAGACAACAAACTAGGAGTTCCCAAACACGTTGGCATGTGTAATTTATACTACACTGCAAAAGATGCAGCTAGTTAGCGGCTAATGCTAAAGCAATTACAATTATAGACTATTGTCTGTATATTGTAGTGTTTGGGTTTGGAAAACACTCAACATTTCTCCTCTTGAAAACGTTTTTCATTCAACCTCACACACACACACACACACACACACACACACACACACACACAAATCAGAGTGTGTTCCCTTAAACGATCAGACACTCACACCTTGCGGTCATTGAGAAGCATGCCATTCATCTTCTCAATGGCACGGTCGGCTGCATCCTGAGTCTCGAAATGGACGAAGGCGTAGCCCTTGGAGCCATTTTCATCACAAACCACCTGGAGTGTGATAAGAGAAACTGGATAGATGAATATGACTTTTTATATGTATGTGGTACCTGATAGATGAATATGACTTTTTATATGTACGTGGTACCTCAAAAAAAAAAAAAAAAAAACATGCCAATTCACTTTCTCACAAATATTTAATAGTAAAGATTGATTCCACTCTCAGAATATTAAGAAATAAATGATCCGGTCCCAGAGTGTCAGTATTGGCGAACTCTACCTTGCATGAGAGGATGTTGCCAAAGGCAGAGAAGGTGTCGTACAGGGCTTTGTTGTCAATAGACTTGTCAAGGTTCTTGATGAACACATTCCCAACACCAGATTTCCTGAGGGAGGGGTCTCTTTGGGACCACATTATTCTGATTGGTTTTCCTTTCACCACATCAAAGTTCATGGTGTCTAAGGCTCTCTCGGCTGGAGGGGTCAGAGGAAAAAGAAAGGTCAGACGGAAGTGTTTACACAACTGTGAAATCATCATGAAGTGACGTGTATGTCACGCCTCTGTCAATACCTACTCTAAGTCTCCAATTTCTATTAAAACCACTGGTTGACCTGGTTGACTGTCAATATATGAAACAACAACAGAAGAAGAAGAAGAAGAGAAAAAACAGGAAGTGGAAAGAGTTCCACTGGAGAACACTGTTGGTGTCTGTGGAACAAGTTCTTCCCACGTTCTGTTCCAACACCTGAACGTCTCTTAGCCTACGTAGGGACCTGTCGTCTGGGTTTGATAGTGGGTCAAAACCAACGATTTTAGGCGCATACCGCCACCTACTGTTCTAGAGTGTGTAGTGTCATGGTCTGACCAGTGACTTTTTGAGATAACCCATCCAACTCCTTGATGAGTTATTCATTTGTTATTTAAACCGATGAGAATTGTCACTTATTTATATTAATTTTTAGTCAACCCATCGTTACATCCCTTCTATCCAGAATTACCAGCGAAAACATCCACAGAGAATAAAAGAATTGATGTGTTTTTTGTTTTGTTTTTTTCTTTCCGGAGATTTCCTGCTGCCAATTCATTAACTATTGTCTAAACACGTGTTTCTGGGTTGAGATACTGCAGTAGAACCATGTGGGCTGTGTCTGACAGCTGGGACAAGTGTGTGTAGCAGCTGCGGTCAGCAAAGCACATGGTGCTGTGATCAGACTGGACACATGCTGCTGGTCCATCCACAGACAAACACTGGTTAAACAGTCCAACTGCTACTTTAGTGCTTCAAACAGGCTGGACGCCTTTTTGTACAGTGATTCCACACTAGCAGTACGACACACACACACACACACACACACACACACACACACACAGGCTAGGCTGTCCAGCTGAAAGTGTCTGGTAAACAAAACAGCGCTGCCTTGCGTCTGCTGGCATCAGCAGGTTTTGGCCTGCAATTGTAGTTCTAAAGCGTTGTGCACAGATAAGGTGTGTGTGTCGCTGTGGTCGAAATGTGGAGTCTGTGAAAGGTCCAGAGAGAGTAATCCCTGATGAAAAGTAATTTGTGAAACATTTGAGAATAACTCATGGATTTAAATAAATCAACAACAAAACAAAGACAAATAATAACCACTAGGTGGGGTAAAGTCTGAGGTTTTTGTCCTGTCATTAAACCTCTTAGCTTTTATACGCAGGCAGATATTGGGGCTGCCCTGAAAGTAGCTCTATATTTAGAGAGGGTCCTGACTGGTATGTGCTGGCTGCAAGTGTGAGTAGAGAATATTCTACTGTGGATGTGGTGCAGACACATGAAGATGGGTTCATTACAGAATTTATAGATGAGCAACATGAGATCTCACACACTCACACAAAAAAAACAAAGAAACTTCAACCCAAATCCACATGAATGTTTCTGTCAGGCTTAAATAAGTTGTTGAATTAAACTGTTTCCTATTTTAATAAGTTCTTTGGTCCTTGTTAGAAAAACACCCAATCAAATGGTTTCTTACGACATCGCTAATGTTTCAGCCCTTGCGTAAATCATTTTACAGCCATACTTCTACGACAACATCTAGAGTTGAAGTGTTTTTATCAAAATAAAACAACAACTGATTTTGTGGATTAAATTTCGTAACAACACGTCGTCTGTACGAAGTACCGTCACTATTTCTTGTCTCAAAAACAGCTAACTGTTGACCCAGGGACACGTGTTCGGACGCTCAACAGTTGCTTGCCCCGCTCCTCCTCCCCGCCCTCCCCCTTGTGTCTATACCCCCCAAGAACAAATGGCGCTTTCTGAACCAGAGCCTCTTCTCCCTCCCTCTTGACTCCTGACTGGTGATACCACCTTCCTGGAAGTGAGCACATTGAAACCCACCGTTACTCCATCTTTTGGTTAAGCATTGATACCGAGGGTCACAGGTGTTAAACCATGATAAGAGAAACAGATGTATACACAGAGTACAATCATTATCACCAGGCTCCTACAGACATAGGACACTCCACACCTGTTCTGAAGCCACTTGAGAAGACGTTTTATACTTCTGAATGCTGATTTGTAACAACTTTAGATGTTTGGATAAACCAGTTCAGAAGTGATTGCTGTGTTTTAAGTTCATCTTTGCAAGAAGGTTGTTATTCAGCTGTGGCAATACGATGTTGTTGCCAAATTTTGTCTTAGCTACGGACGACTGTCAACAACAGAAATGTCTCCACGAGAGGAGCGAGATCAGTTACTATAAAAAATGACCCATAAATCAAGTTCTTCAAGTCACAGAAGGCGTCCAGTGCTGAAAGTATTGCTTGTACATAAAACTCTGACATCTGTAATAACTACTGTCCACTGTCCGTGAGCACGGCCATGTTTTTTTGGGACGTTTGATTGTTCTAGAGGTCTATAAGTGGTATACATTTTTAAAGTAAAGTAGTTTCAGTAAACTGTAGTACACTAATCACATGTTTCTGCTTGGATGATGAGTCAGTTGGTCTACAGCAAATTGTGAAACATGTCATTTTGTGTCTAAAAAAAGAACAAGGTCTCTCGATGTTTTGTTTTCACCAACAAACCAAAGATATTCAGCTAAATGTCATGAGTACAAATAAACATTTAATGAACGTTTCAGGTTCTGAACTTTGTTTAAATCTCCCTGTCAGCAATGGTCACTGGGACAGATGTTTATTTAAAGCCAATGTGTCAACACCTGTTAACAAACTTCATCCATTTAGCGCATCCTACTGCAATGTGTCAACACCTGTTAACAAACTTTCACTAATTTCATAAGTAAAATCATAAAATGTATCATCCATTTAGCGCATCCTACTTTTGGAACATTCTGGAAATTTCGACATGTAAATAAACCTTTTAGTTTTAACACAGTTCAAACAAGATTTATAGTATTATGTTATTGTTATTTATTTTTTGATGAGTTCAAACAAGATTTATAGTATTATGTTGTTATTTATTTTTTGATGGTTTAAAATATAATATTGCTCGTAATTTATAATTAATTTACACACTTCTGTCAGCGGTGTACAGCTTCTCGGAACTTAGCGAAACTTTAGCTAGCTTGCTAAACCGTCGCCACAGCTGGAAGATGGACACTGACAGCTGGCTCAGGTTTGACATTCCTCAGCTTCATTAGGAATATTTTTTAAAAAACATTTAACCTAAATATCATTAATGATTTATGAATAATGTTTGTTGTTTTTTATGGTAATTCTGGAGCTTATATCTATTATCATACGTCAACAATCACATACACTCGGGTTTACAACGACAGTCCAACATTTGGGTCACGTTCTTTAACAATAGCAGTGACACATTTTGAAGAGTCGACAAGAACTGGGACATGGTTTATGTGGGTCACGGCCGTGTTTGGACCGGGCTGAAAGCCCACGTCGTTCATTCATTTGCAGTCATCAACAGTAACTAACCTGGTGATGGCCGTGTTGACGCACACATCGTCAAGGTTGACATTGAAAAACTACGGTGACATTGCCAATAGCGAGAGGACTCTTACCGTCAGCAGGCTGGGAGAAGTTCACATAAGCGTATCCCAGGGATCGTCGCGTGATCATGTCCCGGCACACGCGGATGGACAGCACCGGTCCGGCAGGGCTGAACTTCTCGTACAGCATAGCCTCCGTGATGTCCGGGTGCAGGTCGCCCACGTACAGAGAAGCCATGGGATAACTGCCGCTGGCCGTGTTCATATCTCGGACTTCTCAAAGAAGAAAAATAAAATGCAGCCGAAGATTCTCTCAAAAATAATAAAAATAAAATAAAAATAACCAAAGAGCCGATGAGCTTCTCTTCTCCAGTGAATGACCGCTGGGTTTTAAATGCAGTCGCTTGACAAAGATGTCAAAATTTGGAGAGAAAAAAAATAAATTAAATAACTTGAGGGATAAAAGAAAAAGAAAAAAATCCTTCGTGGAAATTCCTTCAGGTTGACCCGGAGGCTTCCTGTTTCTAGTTGTTTTTTTAATTGATATTTTGCGATTTTTTTTTTTTAAATGTTTGTTTTCTTTTTGTAAAATATTGCGGTTCTTGATTTTTTATGTAGGTTTTTCAAGGTTTTGTATTTTTTATATTTTTTATTTTAAGGTTTTTTAAGAACAGTGAGTTGGGACACTCACGGTTGTTTTGTGGCCGGTGAAAGAGGCTGCGTGGGGGAAGCGTGGCCACTTTATACAGAGTGACGGCGCCGCCAGGGTCAGAGCGCGGGGAGGAGGGGGGAGAGGGAGAGAGAGAGAGAGAGAGAGAGAGAGAGAGAGAGGAAAACACACACACTGAGCATGTGGTGTAAAAGGGAGAGAGACCTCTGTACTGTCAGAAGTACAGAGCCCAGCTCCCCACAGCGACATACAGAGGGTTTACACTGAAACACACCTCTGGAGTTCACACCGGAAACAACACTTTGAAGCAGTGACCATGTCAGATGTAACACCGGAAATGATCCAGTTTCACTTAATTGTTCTGAAAACTTGTGCCTATTTGCTGGCAGATGGCTACGAAGAAAAAAAAAAAAAAAAAAACTTCAAATCCTGCATGTGTATCAGTGTTGTGTTCAACTAAATAAGCTGAAACCAGGATTTTACACTAAGTAAATAAAAATAAAAAAAATGGTAAACTGATCTAGAACATGATATGACCTGAATAAGGGATCTTATAATCACCTTCAATTAAAAAAAATAATAATAATGGTAACAGTATATTGCTTACTGGTAATATTTATTTTTAAGTACAACATAAAACTGTCAAAATCACTCGTTACTCTGCTTTGTCCATCCTCCTATGAATGAGAAAGAAATAAAGGTCATTTTCACACTGATTTTGAATTTTCCATCAGATTTAACAGCAGTGTTTGAGAATAAGATCAATTAAACTGAGCTGCAATGCTGCCATCTAGTGTTCTTGACTTAAATATACAGCCGTTTATCCCCTATTTTTAGGTTCATTATCAGAGGAAAAACTAATTCTTACATTACATAATGCTAATGCAAACAGTTTGTTCAAACTCATTTTAAAAACAGCTCACCTCAGCAGATCCAGGAAAGCCGACTGCAGTCTGCCCCGAGGTTTTCGTCTTTCCATAATCCTCTCCTTCCCACATCTCTTGGTTGTACTTCTGCTCTCTTGTTGCTTCACCACGTCTTCCTCGTAACTCAGGACCTGGGTGCCATCCTCACCTCTGGAGTACTGCAGTTTTGAACGAATGACTGGGTCAACCTTTATTTCTTCTTGGGACCATTTTGCGTCTTCGTCCCTCGTTTGATCACCGTTAAGATCTGGATCAACGTCAGCCACGTCAGCTGGCAGGAGGAGGTGGACCTCAGGAACTTCTGAGCCAAACATTGCAGATCTTCCAAACCGGGGTCTTAGAGGTCCATCATCAGGCTGCGGCGGAATTGGCCATCCTTCAGGCATCGTAAGAATATTCAGGTCCCATAAATGAGCCACGGCGTTTAATTGGTTTTGAGCGTGAACATGGTTACTGTCCTCACGCCAATGAGACACAGCGGTCTGTGGCAGATCATTTGACACGTCCTTCTCCTTCACATGAACCGTCTCCATGTCTTGAACCTTAACTGTGTTCATCTGCTTAGTGTCCTCCACTTGTCCAGGCAGCCAGACGGTCACTTTCTCCACCGGCTCCTGCTTCCTCACCACTACAGCCTGGGGTGGAGAGCCGAGCGGCCTGGACCCCGGACCACCAGGAGCTTTGTTTTCCCTCATTACAGCAGCACCAGACAACTTGGAGCTAGTAACGGAGGAAGGCAGCGGTGGTCGAGAAAAGTCATGTTCTGACGTCATCTCCGTGTCTTTGTCAACAATGACAAAAGGGCCGGTACTGACTGTAGCTTTGTGGCCTAAAATGACAGACAGATATTGCAGTTTTGATATACTCCAAAAGGCTTTGTAGTAAAAGGAATTAAAAAAAAAAAAAAAAAAAAAAAAAATCCATAGTCATTAAAGACCCCTGGTCAGAGGTAGAAGGTTCAGCCAATCATCTGTTCACCTGAAGAGAATATAAGTGTGATGGTTCAAACGGTTGATTACATTACTGATAACGCAGTGCCAGGGTTTCACCAGTTGATGGCGTACATAAAATAAATTGTCACTGATGTCTTCTGCCTTTAGTTTAAACCATCATCTTACTGAACAGGCAGCACTTCCTTAACCACCACTATATTTTATCAGCCGATATCGAGATCAGAAATTAAGTGTTTGGACAATATCGACATATCGACAAATAAAGTTGGTATCGGACATCCCTAAATCTTACTTAAATCTACATGAAACTAGCTGAGCTCTGCTGGTCTTCTACACGGGGCAGTCAAAGTCCAGTAAGAAGACTTCGGTTCCTGTGATCCCACAGCACTGACCTTCAATCAGATGTCTGACGGCCGGTCCTTTACACTTTGTACTGCAGCACTCGCAGACCTGCACATCTCCAGCCAAGTCCTCCCATCTGAAACAGGAAACTCAGGTTATCAACTGTAAGACTGAAAATCAGTCCCAACGTTTGTAACGTTTACCTGGACTGGATCAGATTGTAGTTGCAGGACTTCAGACCAGGATCCACACTCTGGTCTGTGACCAGGACACTACAGTGGACGTACAGCTTCAACAGGAAACAAACGTGTCACAAGAGGTCATCTGGAGGAGAACAGTTTCAAATAAAAACAAAAAATAAAATCTCACCTGAGAGATTAAATAAGTTGTGTTCAGAACAAAGTTGACCTCGTCGGCTGTGCCGGACGGCAGAAACCGTACGACTGGATGAACAGAACCCAGAGGGACCGTGCACCTGGAACAAAGAACCTCCGGGATGATATTGATAATTGATAAAGTGGATGAACTACGACCCACGACCTGCAGCTCACCCTTTATTCATGATGATCGCATGCCGAGGCGTGGCCTGGGGGTTTGGGAACGCCGACACGAAGCACTTCTGGATGAAGAGCTGCTGACGGGGTTCAGTTCTGGCAGAAACCTGGACGTTGACGACCTGGCCTCTTTTATAGACCCTGGTTTCAGCTGCATTTGTCCAAGACGCTGTGGAAAAGTAACCTTGTAGATACAAACTCACCTTTTCTTCCTCGACTTATTTCATTACATACATTTAGGGATGTAACGATGTATTATTATTATTTATTATTTATAATTAATCGCTCATCAAGTACTAAGGAGTAGGCTGCGTTCTCAAAAAGTCAAAAGCCTCTATCAGGCCAAGTCTGGCCTCGGGCCGTATGTTTGACACACCTGGTTTATGAGGTGTACAAGGCCAGATCAGTTGGTGAGGGTATTTTGCAGAGTTCTTCAGTTCAAAAAATAAATTACATTTTGAGCTCATTTTGATTAACAAAAATGATGATAAAGCGTATCGTGAACAAAAACATAAATAAAATAAAACCTTGACTCGTGTCCCATCAGTTGAATGTACTGAATGACTCTTCATCGCAAAAAAAAAAAATAAAATAAAACCTTGAATCATGTCCCATCAGTTGAATGTACCGTTACAGCCATACTTACGATTCATTGCTCTGATGTAGAAGATCCTGCCCCCCTCTGGAGCTGCTGCCCTCAAGTAGGTCCTGAAACAACCTGTGTTAGAATCTATGGCTTTAAATGATGAACAATAATGTAGATTTAAAAAAGAAAACAAAAAAACTCACCTCCTCGGCATACAGGAAATGTGGACAGTGGAAGGGATCTGCACCGAGGAGGGCAGAGGTTTTTGGAGGTTTAAGCTAAGAGAGTTGCGGAACCGCAGTAAGCCGTCCTGCAACTGTGAGAAACAAGTACATTTAGAGGAAAAAGTACAAATAAAGTAGCAGTTAAATATCGTTGACTCACTGCACGAGAAGTTCCACATTCATCGACGCTGTAGATGAAAACAAACTGATTGGCTCGTTGTCCGTTGCTGTAGCAGTCGTCGCCCAGCTGCACCTCGTCTGCGGCCAGCGTGACACCACCGAGTCTCTTATCGACCTCCACCGACAGGTGGGACTCGTTGCAGAACAGGTGTATCCGTGGAGCGGTTGTTATAGAAGGCCAGTCCGGAAACAGGTGGAACTCAGGATCCCAGGTTTTCCAGGAGCTGAAGATCCCGTCGTGCGGAGAAAACTCCAAGTTGCCGTCAAATGGAAAAGGATCAAAACGTGGGAGCAATCCTGGAAACCTGTTGAACGGCGTGACATCGTGGCCACCTGCCACTGAGAGAACACAAACAAAATGTGCAACAAAAACACAGAGTGAAACCTCCACGACCCCCATGACGCACATGTCCGACGTCCATGCCAACACTGACTGGTCTGAGGCCCAGAGTGACACTTAAATAAGGAGCAGGAGCCACAGGTGTGGGCAGTTGGCCTGATGACACACTGCTGTCAGGTGCTTGTTAAATCCCTCCTGTCCAGCAGAGGGCGTGAGAGGGCTTTGTCTTGTGACATTCAGAAGGTTTGAACCTCGAGGCTGTAGAATTCTGCAGGGACAAACGTTTTATTAGTTTAGGGCAGTTTCACTTAGACTCGTTAACCAGTACTGGTTAATGAGACTGGTTAACTAACCAGTACTGGGATTTTTTCCAGGCCCATGGAAGAAAAACTAAGAAATGACTTAAATACTTGAAACAAACGTGGTTCTGAAAGTGACAATTAGGGATTTAACAAATATTTTATCAAATATATAAAAGATGTTACTATAGCATAGTAAAAAATAAATAAATAAAAAAAATAAAATTTTAACCAATGCTTAAGACTGACACCATGTGGCTGGAGTGTGAAGGGCAGCTTTAAGCACAGGTGTCCAATCCTGAAACATTTATCATCTTGGAAAAAATGTTGAAATAAAAACTGAATTGTGTCCGTAGAGTTTATGTAAATGAATATTTTAGTGACTTGAAATTTCTTTATTTAAGATGACAACATTTATGGAAATGACCCTTTACAGCAGAGGTTGACAATCTTTTTCCACACCCTGGACCATGGTTTTATGCCAATCAAAATTTCTCTCCATCATAATTAAAAAATATATAAAATGTAAATATAAATATTATTTTCTATTTTTCTAATTCTATTATTTATTTATAGCCTTTTGTTTTGGTGGTAGTTTTTGGTGCCATCTACTGACTCATTACCACAACACATTATTTTGTATCTTTTTTTTCTAAAGTTAATTTGAAGGTTAGCATAAACAAAAGCTTCAACTGAGTCATAAAGTGTTGAGACAGAAGTGTTCGCTTTTCAAATTAAAAAACGCTGCAGAATAAGGTTTATTTTAAAAAACTCAAATTGAAATTCAACTTTTTATTCTTTCTGTCCCAACACTAAATGACCTAAGGCCTGGTTCTGGTCCCCGGCCCAGTGGTTGAGGACCCCTGCTTTATAAGATATAGTGATCCAAAATGAATGAATGAATGAATAGGTGACGTCAGAACCGCTCATCGGTGCTCGGTGACACTGCACCGATATTTCCGCTCATATTTCAAGCCTGGTGTGATTAGTCAAACAAATATGTGTAAATATGCAACAATAAACACAAACTAAACTCTGAAATAAAACCAGTTTGACAGACAGACAGACGGAGTCAACGAGACACACGACAAACCCACCTACACAGGTACGTTTCTGCAGGTAAAGGGCGGGGCTTCCGGTCTGATGGGGGCGGGTGTTATCGCCTGTTGACTTGGAGGACGAGGACGCTGAGAGACAAAGACGTGGTGGACATGATTTTAAAACATTAATATGACCTAGGAAAGACATCAACAGCAGCATGACGACATCAGGTACGTTTATAATAAGTTATAACTTTGTTACAACATGGCGGGACAGATGTGGCTGTAGTTCGTTTGTGCCGCCGAGTGTGAGTGGGTTTTTTTAGGCGTGGTCTGTTCAGCTGTCCCGGACCGGAGCTAATGTACGTTTCTTATCTTTCACTGTTGTCTTAGACGTGTGGGTGCATTATTATTATTATTATTATTATTATTTCAAATTTATATTTATTTTTACCCACGTGGAAAATCGTTGACGATGCAGACATTAACCGAAATATCGCTAAATAACTTACGTAGCGCTGACTTTTAGCGAAGAAAGCTGTGCATTAAAAAATATTTACGCTACAGGCAAAATAAAAAAAGGGAGGCGGGGGGGGAGGGAGATAATGACGCAAGATATCCCTGCGCATGGGTGCGCGATTTGGTTGTCGGTGTGAAGCTACTTCTGGAACAACTGCTAAAGTTTTCTTGGAAATAAAGAAGTCTAACCAGGAGTTTGACGTTTAAAGGTTTGCCGTCAGATGAGAGGCGTGTGATTGGCCAGTGTTAGGTTTAGGTTTAGGATTAGGATTAGGATTAGCGGTATTAGGTTTAGGTTTAGGATTAGGATTAGCGGTGATGTCAAAGGTTTTCTCCAGATGATCTGGAGTCGGTTGAACGACTTCATTAAAACAGTTTTTCAGGTTATGTCAATCCAATCCAACCAGTTTAAAAAAACGATTTTTACAAAACAGCTCATATACAGCGTTATTAAACTGAAACGTAGATTAAAGTTTGTTTGTTTTCGTTTTTCTTCAAAACATAAACAGCTCCTGTTGAGTCAAAAGAAACTGTTTAATTATAAACAAATACAAGAAAATAAGATGGAAAAACATGATAATAACAAATCAGCCGTTTGTTTGCTTAACGTTAGCCACATTTTTAGCATAGATAGCTAAGTGTGATAATATGAAAAAACTCACCTGTGACTGTAACATATGATGATAAAAGAGCTTTTGTGATTATACTCTCACATTTACACATTACCCAGCGTACCACACTCTGTGCTAACATTATTATCAAACCATAGCAAAGTGAAGTGTGAAGTATTACTCACCAATAAAATCATCTACAGATGGTAAATGTTTATTTAAAAAAAAAAAGCTTTAACTTCACAATTTTACAATTATTTACCTTCGTAAGCAGGGGGCGCTGTGGAAGGATATGACAGGGGCCTCTGTGTAACACACTGAGCAACATGAACATATTTCTACTTACTGTACTGAATTTTAATTATTAGTAGGGTTATATTAGTAGGGATATACATTTTTTGCTTATATCTAATACCGATATTTGCCGCTGTTTTCCCCCCAAACTGCGATAAACGTCTCAGGACTCTACGTGCAAAAAACCCAGGCTTTGTGTTATCGGGTTTTCATTATCAGAGTTAAAACTGATAACGATTCTTGCAGAAACTAGGTTATTATGCTAACAACCGTCGGCCGATATTATCGGACATCTCTAATTATTACTATCAATCTATCAATTAGGGGAAGTGATGGATTGATTCACCCTCCCCTTTGCCCCCCCTCCCCCAAGCTTCCCCCCCTACAGGGCCACTGCATGTACGTACGTCAGATAAAGTTACATAAACATAAATATCAGAACTGTTTGGTTTCCAGAAGTCGTTAAATTAAAAAGTGACAAGGATTGACGGCTGTGTCTGATGACTTGGTACGACTTCATTAGTTCAGTATTTCTTTCAAGTACATTTGTGTTTATACTTATAAACGTATACATACAGTACTTCCATAATTACTGTGTGTATTTAACCTGTTCAGTCACATGTTTGTTGTTTGCCTTTTTTTTTTAAACTCACTCTGACTTAAAAGCCCAGTCATGGCACTCGTATCTTTCAATGAAAGTTAGTAGTAGTTCTGTGTGTCTCTGTGACCCCTCCCCCACCTCACCCCCCCAGGCTGGGTTCAGATTTTAACACCACACCCAGAGCTTTATTCTGTGTGGTTTAGACACACGTGGAGGTTACAGTGACTTTTATGTTTACGTTACGTTTTTAAAGAAGGGATCAAAAAAGGTTCTTGAACCGAAGTCCAGTCTGGCAGCTGCAGGNGGAGGTAGGGATCGGGGGTAGGGCATTCTTCCTTCTTGTGCCTCCAGACAGAGAAGTTCACAATATTTTATTTTTTTATATGATTTGACCTGTTCAAAGGTCAAAACATCACCTAATTATTGACCTAAGTAATCATATCGGTCCGATATTAGCATAATTATGTTATATCTGTAAGAATCGTTAACGGTTTTCCTCTGATAATGAAAAACCTCATAACGCAATGTCTGGGTTTCGCCAAATGATGTGTGCCCTATAAATAGTTTTGGGGAAAAACGGCTGTATATGAAAGTGAAAGTCACTAGATGGCAGCATTGCAGCTCATTTTATTAATCTATTTCAATAATCAGGGGATTGTATGCAGAATGTTGACGGCAGCAACTCATACAGTGGCCGGAAATTAAGTGTTTCGACAATATCGGCATATTGGTTATCGGCAAAAGGTAAATATCGGACATCCATAGATTTAAACTTCACACTGTGAAAGAAAAGTGAAGACGTTGACTGAATGTCGGTGCAGAGAAAGTTTGAAAAAAGGATAAAGAAAGATATCAAATCCATCGAGAACTTGGATAGATGTGGATAGAAACCGAAACATTTCCTACTTTAGCCATGGATTTACTGCCAGGATTCTAGTGAAGGAACTGGAACCGATGAGTCCAAGAAGAACTTCATTTTGTCTTCAACTGCTTTCTAGGAATCTGCTGCGCCAGCCTCAAGGACAACAAGGCCCTGATGAAGATGGGCCTGGCGCTGGTGCTGGTTGGACATGTCAACTTCCTACTGGGAGCACTGGTGCATGGAGCCGTCCTCAGGCACATCAACGTCCACAGTCAGGCCCGGACCATGGTCTACGCCATCTCCAATGTCATTGCCATTGTGGCAGGCCTGGTGGTGAGTACTAGAACTGTTGTTCCATGGACGCCTGTAGGTGTAATGTGAGGAACGGTTTTTGGGGGTCATCTGAACTGAACATCCACTTCCTGTGTCTCCCAGGGCATCATGAGTGGAATAACAGCCATTGTCTTGTCTAAAAACAAGAAGAACCGGATCCTGGTAAATAAGCGCTCCCCAGTTGTTGGCACAACTCTCCCCTCCCACACTCGACTCACATATCTGTCGTTCTCTGGCACCTGTCACAACCTGCCCTTTGTTTTTGAACGAGAGCTCCAATCTACGGAGATACGAACGAAAGAGAATTAAAAAAAAATTGAATCCAAACCAAACAGCTTCAGAGGTAGACCAGGTGGTTCAGAGTCACGCTGCACATGGTACTGACCTGGGTCGCAGATTAGCTCAGCAAATACCCTGAAAAGACAGAAAAAACATAGATTTAAATATAAAAAATATATATAACATTTAGAGAAATATAAAAAGCTTTAAAATATAATAAATGCTGACTAAATTGCTTGAGATCTACCTTCCAAACAACCCGGATTAAACAATAAAAACCATTGACTAAAAAGCTTTAAAATATAATAAATGCTAATAAAATAGCTTTTTTTTTTGGCTTGAGATCTACCTTCCAAACAACCCGGATTAAACAATAAAAACCATTGACAATGTTAAATATACATTTACTCATATAAACACAATATATTTAAAATGTATTAATAATTCCAGGGAGTCTCAGATGGGTAAAAACGGAGACGCACCAAAAATTGGCCACCAAAAATCAAGCTAAATTTGACACAGTGCACATTTAAAAGTTTGAGACAATTTATTTATTTCAAATTAAGATCAATGTATTTGGTCAAAAATTGCCTGGAGTTCGTATAAAAAAAACTTTAAAGTAAAAAAAAAAATCGTATCGTACCGTGAGTGGAAGGTATCGTGACATCCCTGTTTAAGATACAGATGGCTAACTGCTAGAGGTTAGCCAGTAAAAATAGAAAACCTTCATTGTTGGAATAAACAGATCTTAAAAATCTTGGTTTAATTTTTTTTTATATACATATACATATATATACATATATATATACATACGTATATATACATACATACGTATATATACATACATACATACATATATATACATACATATATATACATACATATATATACATATATACATACATACATACATACATACATATACATATATATACATATATACATACATACATACATACATATATACATACATACATACATACATATATATACATATATATATACACATATATATATACATACATACATACATACATACATATACATATATATACATATATAAACATACATATATACATATATACACATATATACATACATACTGTATATATACATCCATATATATACATATATACACATACATACTGTATATATACATACATATATACATACATACATACATATACATATATATATTTAGTTGAAATGTGTGTTTACGTCATGTCGTCGCTGCAGAAATGGGTCCTGTTGGTCTTCAGCTTCGTGGGAGGACTCCTAGCTCTTGCCTCCTTCGCGGGCGTGTCAGTTGCTATGGTCAGTGCCATCCTGAGTAAAGGCAAAGGTCTGCTAACACACTGCTCACACACGATCAAAGACGTGGGCTCGTCCAGCATCACGTACGAATGCCCCTTCGACCCGACGCGTATCTACGTAAGTTGAATACCAGTATTTGTCCGTCGCAGTTTTTAACATCGACTTCCTTCAAAAATATTTCCTGATGTGAGATTCTCTGTTGCTGAACTTTTGTTGTGACAACCAGGCTACCACGATCATCCTGTGGGTGCCGCTAATCTGCATGTCCATGGTGGAGACGGTGTTTTCCTTCCGCTGCTTCGCTGCCTGCTCGTCGTTCCTCTACCTTTGTCCCTGCAGGAGGAGGCCGAAAATGGCCAGGAGGGTGAGACACGCTCTGACCAGACTCTTCTCCTATTGGTCAGATTAGACACATGATTATTATAAATACAACTCGGTTTTTAATCCCGTTAGCAATTGATTTTGATGAAATCCTTTCTACATCTCAGTGAGGGCTGGGGATGTGCCTCGACTAAAAGAACAACTAGGGCTGATTAAAAATTTAACCTGATTAATCACAATTATTCAATACAATTGCGTGGCAGTTTGCATCAGTTTAAATAAAAAAATTTAAAAAAAATCACACACCCAGTTGTAAGTAGACTGAATAATCTCAAAAAAAATTACTGGTCATACCATGACACTACACACTCCAGTCCAGTAGGTGGCAGTATGCTCCTAAAAACCCACTATTAAACCCAGACGTCAGGTCCCTACGTAGGCTAAGAGACGTTCAGGTGTTGGAACAGAACGTGGGAAGAACTGGTTCCACAGACACCAACAGCGTTCTCCAGTGGAACTCTTTCCACTTCCTGTTTTTCCTCTTCTTCTGTTGTTGAAGAGAACAATGTCAGTTGGTGATGGGATTTGATCCAGTTCTGACAAAGAGAAGAGATCAGTGGATTTGGTCACAGTTTGAATGGAGATCATTTGGTTTAAAAAAAATCAACAAAAAAAAACCATAAATTCACAGTTTGAATGGAGATCATTTGGTTAAAAAAAAAAATAAAAATTATGAAAAATAAATCCCGACTAATATTGTATCGTTCCATCTACACAAGATCATCAAGTTTGTCCCTCATTTTCTAGTTATTAATTTTTTTTTTTACATTTACCTGTTGTATCTTTTTTCAGGTGCGTATTCAAAGACCAGAAACATCGATACCAGTGTCGCATCCACAGACGGACACGGAAGCAGAGTTGGCAGAGCAGGACGACCTGCTGGACGGCAGCAGTACTGCAGTGGAGACCAGTCAGTGGCTGTGACACATCGTCTGTGGAGCGTCTGTTTGCCTGTTACACAAAGAGATTCTGAAGAAAGTCGTGGGCCGGGAGTCGGCGACAAAAATGTCATGTACTGGGTTTGTTTTTTTTGTTTTTTACTTACCTTAGGAATACATCACATATTTTCCATTTGTGTGTTTTTTTTTTTAACTGTTCCCAAATCAGACCTGATGAAATGTTTTTAATGTAAATCTTTATTGGTGTTTAAAATGTGGTGGACCAACACCAGGACGACGTTTGTAAGTTTCTGAATACAAATATATACAACAAATTAAGTAATCTTGTTTCCTGTCCTGCCTTGTACTTGTATTTTTTTTTTTCATGTTCGGAGTACTAGTAGTACTGCATGAAACCTTAAGACGACAGAGTTCTACGTTGGGTACAACCTAGGTATGATCCAAACCTTTAATATCCGAGTCTCACATTTAACCGCCTGAAACACATGACTGTACGTGACACTGGTGTCAACCATCACTGATGAACTAAGCAGGCAAAAAAAATAAAAATTAAAAAACAAACACTTATACAGTTGTATTACAGAAAAAAGAAAAAAAAATTCTATCGTACAAACATGCTTCAACTAAACATCCCAAAAGGCACAGGGGCTAACGTGGGGTTTGACGGACGACGAGAGAAGAGTGAAAAAATATCTATGATTTAAATAAATTAAATCAGATATAAAAGCATACACATACCAAGCATTTTGTTTTTACAGAGAGGCTCCACAAGGTGTCGCTTCAAAAAGTTCAGAACCACAAAAAAATTTAAAAAAAAAATAAAAACAAAAAGGAGGAAAAAGCATGAAATATATAAAGAACAAAATAACAGTTCGACTTCAAGGTCATTACAAGTAAAAGTTAAAAAGTTGTCCTAGAAATACGTGTACAGATCCTTATCACATTTCTAGAAGTTTCTACAAAGAGAAACGGACCTTCAGTAAGTTCCATAGTCACAGCCTGGAAGAAACCTTATCAATAAAACATGGAGAAAAAAAAAAAGAAATCTTTTTGTTCAGGCCTGAGCGGCTGCACTGGCTTCAGCGTGTTGACAACCTCAGGGCGACTTGGATTCCTCTTTTGGCCTAAAGGATCCAGAGTGAGGACATGAACAACTATAGACTGTGCAGGAAGGAAAAAAAAATGGATGTAACCTCCTGGTGTTTGTCATAAGATCGGAGGAAAATAAAAGCTTCAGCAGATTTTAGCCACCGGAGCGTGAACGTGACGGAGAGTTTTTGATTTTAATTTTTTAACTTTAAGGAATGACAGGGAAGATTGAGTTTTGAAAACAAAACAAACAAACAAAAAAAACCTCTCATGTTCTAAGACAGAGGGGTGTCAAACTCATTTACCCTGGGGGGGGGGGGGCACATCACCAATACAGGGCCGGTTGTAAACAGAAGACTGTACAGGCAGTCCCCCTTGAAGGGCTGGTTGTAAACAGAAGACTGTACAGGTATAACTACTCTATAACGTATTAATAAATGTTTCTCAAATTGATGATTATTAGGGACGTCCGATATTAACTTTTCAACTTTTGATATTTCACCTAATTTCCGATATATAAAACGATAACCATACAGGCCTGGTCATATTTATTTATTTATCTGTACAAACCACTGTACGAGTTGCTGGCACCAGCATTCTGCCTGATTATTAAAATGAGCTGCAATGCTGCCATCTAGTGACTTTCATTTTAATATACAGCCAAACTAGTTTTAGATCACACATCATTTGGCAAAACCCAGGCATTACATTATTGTTTTTTTTTTTTAATTATTGGAGGAAAAACAGATAACGATTCTTACAGATTAGATAATTATGCTAATATTATCAGACATCCCTAATTATTATTTATTCAAGTTAGGAATATTGTAAAAAAGATTAATTCATCAGGTTAAACTCAACATGGACTTCATTAAGTGCTTTTTAAGCTTCTGCGGGCCATACCAAAATGACTTGGTGGCCCGCATTTGGCCCCCGGGCCTTGAGTTTGACACACGTGTTTTAACAGCCGACGCATTGACGTTTAAATGACAAATGTTTAACAACCCCGTGCACCCACAAGGTCACATCCACTTCTTATTTACAGTCTACTTTATAATGCCGCTGATTGGCCTCTTCTTAATTAATACAACAAATGAATGTAGTTTTTTTTTTTTTCTCACTTTGATGTGTCCATTTTCTCCTCCTCCTGCACCTTCTCTTCTGCTTTGACATCTGTTCAAAGAGAAGCCACAGGGACAGGATGTTTAAAAAAAAAAAAAAAAAAAATCATCAACTATCGTTGAATCCAAGCGATGGATAAATCAGATGAGGGTTAAAAAAAAAAAAGTGGTAGATACCTTTTGTTTCCTCCTCACCTTTCTTCTCTTTCTCTTCTCCCTCCTTCTCACCTTCGGTTTTGACTCGCTTTACTTTCTTGAAGCTGGCGGCGTTCCTGCGACCGCCCTCACCTTCGTCCTCGGAGTCGGAGAACTCTTCCTCACACGCTATCCTCTTGTCATGAGCGCGGACTGAGTGTCGACAGAGAAGAAGAGTCGGATCAGGAGCGCCAACAGAGAAATCAGTGCTTTAGTCACATGGACGGGGTAACAGGGTATTTACTGGAGATGCGTTTGTTGGGGTCTTCTTCCTCCTCGTCACCGCTGTCCTCCTGTACGGCGTCCTCTGGGATGGCCTGCATCTGAACCCCAGGAGCATGAGGAAGCATCCGCAGGTTTTCAAACAGGCGCTGCCTGGAAGGAAACGCAGGAATTAAAAAAAAAAAAAAAAAAGAAAGAAAGAACAGACGTGACACCTGAGAGTCTCAGAGGTGAAAACCACAGAACAAACGGAAATCATTTGTGGGCACAGATGTTATGTTGACGCCTAATTTTTTGACTTTTGTTGAAAAGGTCATTGCTGTTTGTGTTACAGAGGTGTCGGAAAATACTGATACACTAAAATATTGCGATGTTTCCTTTCCTGATACCGTATCAATATCCTCAGTCATCAGTGTATTGATTTTTTTATCACCATTTCCCAGTACAATATTCCTATATTTTTAGCCATAGTGGAAAAATGTATTGATTATTTTATTTTGGAGAAAAGAGAGAATTAAGTTCAGTGAAGTAGCAGTGAATGCATCAACATGAGGGGAGGGCTTAACAATAGTTCTATTTTCAAAAGGGGGCGCTGCAGATAAGTTTCAGGAAACATCAGCACGTGTCGCGTTAGCAAAGAACGGAGCAGTGACGGTGCATGAAACATTAGCTCTAAGACACTGAAAGTTGAAGATATCTGCTCCTTTTTCTAATCTTACTTGATCTTCTCCAGGTAGTCGTTGGTGTTCTGATTGGTCATGTTGGACGGGCTGATGTGAAGCTTGAAGTCTGGTCCGAAATACTCAAAGTAGTCGTTGTATGGAAGTTCTGTGGAATCATTAAAAAAAACAAAAACAGTTGTATGGAAGTTCTGTGGAATCATTACAAAAAAACAAGTGAGTGAATATGGAGTGAATGTCAGTTATTGTTAAACATCGAAGTAAAACGTCAAATGAAAAAAAACATGACGACAGACTGAGATCATTGGACTTTTCTACAAATAAATCAACAGTCACTGCCACGTGGGACCAAAACCCACCGTTAGGGATGGGGGAGTCGAGGGCTACGGCCGTTTCGTACGTCCAGCAGCGAGCCACGTTACGGATGGTGTAGCCGCCTCCACCCAGCATCAACAGAGGAAGGTTGAAGCTTTTCATGTACTCCACACACTTGGCGTGGCCTGAGCACAACAGAACAATAACTCAGTTTCTCATTTCTGTGTTAACAAGAAGAAGACAACTGTTCTCCAACCACTGACCTTTGATGGTGAGGTTGAAGCAGCCGAGGCGGTCGCCTGACAGAGAGTCGGCTCCACACTGCAGCACCACCGCGCTGGGCTGGTACATCTCCATCACCTTGGCCATGATCTACACCCACATCAACACCGGTATTTAAGACTGATCCTGATCCTGACTGCAGATGGCAGCAAACAATTTATTTTTGGGCAAAAAACAAAAAACATTGTTCACTCACGGGTTTGAAAATGGCTTCGTACGACTCGTCATCAATGCCATCCCTCAGTGGGTAGTTGACGGCGTAGTATTTACCCTTTCCTGCACCAATGTCCTGCAGACAGACATGGAAGACTTTGTTTTAAGAACCGTCACATGGTGGTTGTTTTTTGACTTCTTTTAAAATAACCCCATCATTTTCAAGCTTACCCTCAGGTCTCCTGTGCCGGGGAAATACTCTCCGTACTTGTGGAAGGACACGGTCATGACACGGTCCGTGGTGTAGAAGGCTTCCTCCACACCGTCTCCATGATGGATGTCAATATCTATGTACAGAACCCTCTGGTGGTACCTGCAAAAACAATAGAAGGTTAATTCAGGTTAAAGTCAGCGGGCGTCCGTCGCCAGTGGCTACTAACTTAAAGGACGTCGGCTAACCAGCCACACTGGAGAGGGACAACAATAGAGCCCAACTATGTTGTTGTTCACCTCGACGACCTGGCGACCACTGAGACCAGCAGTTCTGCTATGGCTACTGGTGATGTGATATATGTATTAAAAAATGATTACAATCATTAATTAAAATGATTATAAGTGTAATATCCTAATGAGCACTAAAATGATGGACACCTACAAAACAGTTATATACAATTCTCGGCCAGAAAAAAAAAAATATATATAAGCTTACATACATCCACATGACTGAATAACAAGTGGAGAACAGAACTGTACATGTATTACTGTATATATTTCCTGTATATAAGAGAACACACTTACTTCAGTAACTCCAGAATAGCCAGAACAATGTCATTGACGTAGCAGAAACCAGAAGCCTCCGACTTCTTGGCGTGATGAAGACCACCAGCCCAGTTGATGGCGATGTCGGTCTGCTGTTTGTTCAACTTCACGGCACCAGCTACGCCACAAAGAAGGTGGGGGGAGAAAAGGGGGGGAGGGTAATTAATGAAGGTAAAGTACATCAGTAACGGCTAAAGTACATTTTTTCCACTGTGGACCGGTACCAAATGACCTATGCACCGGCAGTGGTCCCCACACCAGGGGTTGGGGACACCTGTTTTACAACATTGGTAAGCAGGAAAAACAAACATGAGGGAGAATTTATGTTTAAAGTTTTAGAATCACCAAATTTAAAAATAAAAAAAATTCTTAATTTTTCACAATTAAGTACATTTTGCAGCAAACAAATCAATTATCAACAGATTTTAATGAAAAAATACACGATGAAATTAACAAAATTTAAACCCTGGTTAGTTTTTAAATTTCTTTATGCTACTATGGAACATAAAACTAAAACAACAACAGCGCCACCACTGCAGCTGTTGTTTAAAGAACTACTCACCAACAGAACCGCCTCCAGAGAGTTGGCAGAACTCAAATAATCCATCAAACACGGGACAGTCCTCGCCCACGTTAACTGTAACAGGAAGAATGAATCAGGAACCGTCACACACGGTGCAGTTTGAACTCGTCTTCGCGAACTTGACGGTTGCTGCGGAGAACTTACATCTCTGCATTTGTTTGCTGTACTCCGACATGTTGTCTGGTCGGATGGAACGCAGGAATTTGATGTAGTCGTCACTGTGATACTTGGTCATCTCCTCGCCGCTGGCTTTGTGAGGACGCTGATGAGCAGAGGACACAGGTTTGTCATTTGACGTTACACACAGGTCAAGTATCAACATCTGTCCTGGGAAAACCGATCACGTCAGGCATGTGTGTCAAACTCGAGGCCCTGGGGACCAAATGCGGCCTGCCAAGTTGTTTTGCGCGGCCCGCGGGGGGTTTAAAAGCAAACAGTAAAGAGTTTCTTAACCTGAGAAATGAAAAGGTTTTTTTTAATAATCAATTTCAGAAACATGTATTACAGACTAGTTACATCTATACCAGCAGTCCCTGACCCCTTTTTGGTTCCAAGGACTGGTCAGCCAGTACCACCTGTTACTACGGACCGGTACCAAAGTACTGAGCATTGATGGATCATTACATTTTCAAAATAAAACATCTTTTAGACTCTATTCTGTCTGAACTGAATGACCTGTTATTTTAAAATATTGACAAATTATCTTTAAATTATCTTTTAAAAAGAAAGTAAATAGATATGACTGGACTTTCTTTGAATAAGGTAAATTAGTCAAAATTAAGTACAATTTTTTCCACTTTGTGGACTCTGTGTCCCGTACCAATTGACTTATGGACCGGTACTGGTCCGCGGACCAGGAGTTGGGGACCCCTGATCTAAACAGTCTTCCATTTTACAACCGGCCCTTCACTCCCAGGGTTCACTTGTTGCTCAAGGTAAACGCAAAAAAAAAAACCATATCATTTTAACAAATCTGTTGGGTGAACGTGTCTGTACTGATGTCTGTAATCAGTCTGTAGCCGTTGGGTACATACGTATATCTCCATTTTCCTGTACAGGCCGTAGTTGAGCAGCAGGTTGTGCGTCATTCGTATCCGGTGTGGCTTCATGGGATGGCCCTGGCCGTAGTAGTAGTTTCCAACATCACCTGAAATCAGACATGAAGTGTTGAACACCATAGTGAATTAGCGTTAGCATTTATGTGCTTTAAATATGATGTGGTTTGTTTTTTGGGGGGTTAAAAAAAAAGAAAGGTGTAGCTTGTTTTAAGGGTGTTTTTTTTCAACTCTTTTTGGCTGAGTATTTGCTTAACGTTTCTTGTGGGCAGGGGGGGGGCGGTGGTCGCCATTTTTCAACAACAGTATTTTTCTGCCCTGCTTAGCTTTTCCACTAATAACTTTTACCCAGTTCACTTGAAATTATCCTTTAATTTTTGGGTTCTTACATCATGTACGAAATTAATTTCATTTTATTGACAAGACATTTCCTTTCGGAACACTTTAGACTGGCTGATAGTTTCTCATGTACTGGTTTAAAAAAAAAATAAAATAAAAAAAGAGGTGCATTGTAAAGCCTCCTAACCGGCAGCGTCTGGCCCGCGAACCATATGATGTGTATCAATGGACTAACATTTGATTTTGATATCTTTACGCAACGGTCAGCTTTGAAATGTTTGAATATGTAAATGTAACGTCAATATTGTGTTTCTGTTCATTGTGGCGATTACCGAAACTTCCGTCCCCATTGTTAGCTTGCTAGCTGGTTACGTTAACTAAGATGTTCCAAGTTCTCCGTGTGCGAGATACACGATTTTACTCATTCAAAGAAGTGATTCCAGCGGAACTAAAGAAACTGAGCGAATTTTATCGATGCACTGTTGTCCCGTGAGCGTCGGTGGGTTTGTGTGTCGGAGTGATGAGAGAAGCTCCATAGCACGAGCTAAGCTAAGTGAGCTAACCGTGCGCGGCTAACAGGAGATGTGAGCTGCAGCTTTTGTTGGCGCTAAGTGTCCGGTATTACCGCACCGCCAAAGTGTTCGAAGTGCTTCAGCAAAAATACTCACCATCGTAGTAGTAGCAAACTTTTTTCTTTGTTCCTTGAGAAGTCAGCGCCATTTTAAAGTCGTTTTTAGCCGGGCTTTCGGAACTCACGCCGCAGGAGACAACAACGGCGACAAGAGGCGGAGAGTTGGAGTTAATGAGGTACGATCTCATAAGCCGTCCGCAGGGGGCGGTAATATGCGGGGTGAGGCGTGGGCTAAATGATATCTCATTGTATTTCCACAAAAAGCAGTGTTAAACAGTGATATAAGTGAACTCCCTCTAAACAATGAATCATTGATGTTGATAAAAAAAACAAAACAATAAAAGTTTTCCAGATATGAACTATTAAAAAAGTCCTCTCAAATGGAAAAATAAATAAATTAAATAAACTGTGTGGTAAGGAAATACCCTGATATGATGCAACTGTTCCAAAGAGAAAAGTGAAGTTGGTTTTCTGTTAGCTTTATACCTGACGTCCACGTGTCAATGGTTAATTATATTTTTAATCAGCTCATGTTGTCGAGTCATACAAACTCTTACAGACTCCCCTGCTTTGCCTGTTTTTGATATTTCCTTTTATTTCAACCATGTTCAAAGACGAATGTTGGGGAAACACACCAGAGTTTAAAATGAATCGATTTCCACTCCCACTTCCTCATCTGAATTCCACAACTGAGTGGAAACTAAAGAAGAATAAATGTGGATTATATAGTAGAGTTGAGTCAAGGACATTTTTTATAACTTATTTTCAATTTGTTGTAATTTTACAGGGATGTAAGAAAATATTGATAAACTGAAATATTGCAATATATGGTGTCACGATCCTGTATCAATCTCCTCCTCCATCAGTTCTTGATTTCTTTTCTCACCAATTCCCAGTCCAATATTCCTGGTGTTGGTTCATGTTCTTGTTCTTTTCTTTCTTCTCTAGTGATTCCAAATGTAGATCCCTCTGTTCCNNAGGGTGGGGGGGGGGGGGGGGGGATGGTCGGGACAGGGACACCCCGGGGGGGGGGGCAGAGTCTGAGACTAGGGTCACACTGGGACTACTGTTACATTATAATTTTTTTTTAATCAATATATCATTGTGCCTATAGTATCGCAATATATATTGTGACACGCAGCATAACGTCAGATTCTTGCCAATACACACCCTTAGTGAAAACCGGGGGTGTGTTCATCAGAGTAAAGTGAAACAAAACTCCTTACACACGTTCTCCAGTATGTGTACAAATAGCCAGAAGATTTATTATTATTTAAACAGCGACTCTAAATGACAGTATTTACACACAGAGCAGCTAATCATTCAGCCACGTTATCCTGACGCCACTTCATTCACGCAGCTCGACATCGACTCATCGTCAGCTCTGCTTCGTATCCATCGAGTCATTTTACCATAAAAAAACAACATACAAATGATACTTGTTAATAAAAGGGTGTACTTTTCAACAAATACTTCAAAACCCAGCACCAGTCTTCAGACCAGTTTGTGCCCTCGTGTCTCTATTTGATTTTGTTCTGGATCATTCCTGGTACTGTCTCTCTGTAGCAGTGAAGAAATCCTCCAGAACACTCCTCAGGTATTCAAACGTCGGCCGGTCTTCTGGCGTTTCTCTCCAACACATGCACATTATGTTGTAAAGTCCGTCCGAACAGTTGTCTGGCTTTGGCATTCTGTAGCCTACCTCCAGGTTCTGGATGACCTCTGGGTTGGACATTCCTGCACAACAGGTCATAATTAGCAGAACGGCGTTAGAGACGGTAACGTTTGTACTTTAACCTGTCCTGTAGTCTAGTCTAGTCTAGTCATCGGATCGTGACGGAGACTTTAAGCTCATTTTGGTTCGAGTCGATGTCAAGTGGGCCGGACCAGTACAATCATAACATAAGTCCATGTTTTACCCTTAGTTTCCAAAGTAAAGAAGTTGATTTAATGAAATATAATTTTACAAAACATCATGAACGTGGAGTGTGCTTTTTTTTTTTTACTTTCCAAATTCATCAAGCGGGACGGATTCAACCATCCTAGCGGGCCGGTTTTGAGCCCGCGGGCCTTATGATTGACACCCCTGCTTTAAGGTTAACCATGTACACAGCTGTAGTATTTACCAGGATAAGGTATGCGTCCATACGTCACTATCTCCGTGAGCAAGATACCAAAGGACCACACGTCAGACTTGATGGAGAAGGTGCCGAAGTTAATGGCTTCTGGAGCCGTCCACTTGATGGGAAACTTCGCACCTGTGAACGCACCAGACATTTATATCAATGATCGTAATTCAAATGTTGTTACACTGGGAAAATATTTCATAAAAATATTTATTGAGACTGTGCAATTATGCAGACAACGGTTTACTGCAGTACTTCTCAAATAGCAGGGCACGCCCCCCGGGGGGGTGGGGGGGGGCGGTGAGGTGCCAGGTGCTGGCGTGAGTTGAGGGGCTTCCAATAAAATATGGCACATATATGGAGATAAATGTACCACTGCTGTAACGCTTGAATGATAATAAGCCTCCAGCCACTAGGTGGCAGCAATTCATACAGTGTTTGTACAGATAAAAATATATACATGTTATCAGGTTCTCACTAGTATTTTAATTTGTGGGGGTGTGGGTCAGAGGGGGGATAGGGCGGAGGGGTGTGATAACATTTCTGTCCTCAAGGGGGAGCATGACTGAAAATAATTAAGAACCACTGCGTTACAGTAGAATCTTAAAACAGAAAATAATTAAGAACCACTGGGTTACAGTAGAATCTTAAAGAATGTTATTTTTGATTTTGTATCAGGATAATTAAAACCTGTCTAAAAGGTAGTATTTTATTAGTAGTATAGTATTAGTTTTAGTAAAAAATTTGATTTTTTTCTGCAGTACTGTAGTATATTTTTTTTGTTTCGTGATCTTTCTTTACTTCAGGTGGAAACCAGTGATAGAGTATAGAGTTCGTCATTCACATGTCAGGGAATTAACACAACATTTACCCATAAATGCAGCACAGTTTTTCCTTCAACACCTCAAATCCCATCCAATTAAAAAACCTAAACCTAATCTGTGTACCCTCTCTGGCCGTGTACTCGTTGTCCTCGATGAGCCTCGCGAGACCAAAGTCGGCAATTTTACAGATGAGCTCGTGAGAGACCAGGATGTTGGCGGCTCGTAGGTCTCGATGGATGTAGTTCCTCTGTTCAATGAAGGCCATTCCTTCTGCCACCTGCGGGGGGCAGCACATCACAGGAAACCATCAAAGTGTGTCCGTATAGTGTAAGACTTTTTTTTTTTTTTTTGTCAGATGACCACACAATTCCAAAACCAGGGAGTTTACCTCAACCACAGGTCACTGTCTGACCGTGTTACTTCCTCAAACTAAAACCTGTCATCACACTATTTCCTGATTGTGTGAAATCAGTATGTTTTTTGTTGGAGAGACAGAACCCGTCATTATTGGTGGATTAAATGACATTCAGTTCAACCGCTGGAGTCATTTCTCTGGAGGTCACCGCCCACATTTCAGTTCCAAGTTCTCCCGACAACAGAAACCATCACACAGGTGTGAGGTCTTCTTCAAGGTCTCGCCAGAAACCTGAGAAGTTTCTGTACGGTATTTCACAAACCTCTGACGTTGACGCCAACCCTCGAAGCTTCACGCCTCGCTGCTCTGGTAAGAATCTCTGCGGACAAACTTTCCAATACAGCAGCAAAAGTTGACTCATTCATCAGTTCCGTTTTAATGCTTCAGCACATAATGGTTGTAGCGTTGCTCGCTTCCAGTTTTCACCACAGATGCCAACAGTGCGTGTCGTCTGTCTTTGACCACAAGGATCCGCGGAGACTCTGAGAATTAGCCTGATCCCAACAAAGCATCTTTGGTCGGACCAGACTCTGGACCATCAGCCTGTCATGCTGTGGTTTTGTTTTCCATTTTCACACACACACATACACAGTATGTCATGGTTTCTTTAAACACTGTACCATTAAAAGAAGCAGACCACCATGAGTGATCATCAATCATCAGTTCCTCAACGATTCGCTTCTTTGCTACTGTTTTCCTAACAATCGTCGAACAGAACAATTCACAACAGTTCTCCTTCGACCTGCTGTACATTAACGACAGAGTCAGGGGCAAAAAAAAGTCCCTGTAAATTAAAGTGTTAAAACAGTACTTTAGAAACAATCCTAAATAATAAGGAAAAATATAAGTAAATGTTGTTCCAAGGTACGATACCATGCGATATATTGCGAGATATTGAGATATTGTTTTTTTTTCACCAGTGTAACCGTAGTCAAACTGTCATCATAGTGAAAAAACACAATTTTAAGTTGGTCTGGAAGTACGTAAATCTCGGAAAATAAAACAACTAACCAAACACCTTAAAGTTAACACGGTACGATCACGAAAATTAATTAATTAAATTAAGACAAAATATTATTTTTACTTTTTTTAATTGCCACATTTAGCCAAAACTAACCAACGTTAAGGTAGCTAGAAATAATAAGCTCAGAATATTGGCCAATAAATTTAACAGATGTTACCAACAATTAAAAAGTCACAATATAAAAAATATCAGAATTACCATTATTCAAGCAGGATATAAATATTTTTAAGTTTAGAATATTTGAAACCATCTAACCAAACGATAACCAAAGGTTCAAACAAATGAAGTTAAAAGTTTTTTGATGAAAAGGTTTTGGAAATGATCTAAAGAATTATGTAAAAGGTTCAAACAAATGAAGTTAAAAGTTACCAAAGATTTTTTGATGAAAAGGTTTTGGAAAATGATCTAAAGAATTACGAATAGAAGTTTCCTTTTTGTTAAAAGACTAAACTGAAAATATGAAAATATATGTCACATATATACAGAAGAGAGAACAGAAGACGATAAAAGAAAAAAAGAAAAAAAACCTGCCTGAGCCGACATGTCTATCAGGGTGTTCATGGCCAAACTGCCTCCTGCTGGTGTTTTCAGGTAATCCACCAGGCTTCCTGTAAGACATCACAGTGAATTACACATTATGTCCACTATAAAAAACAAAACAATGTTTCATCATACAAAAAATCACAGATATCGATTAATCAATGCATTGCAATACATTCCCTCCCAATTCAATACCGATTTAGCAATCTTATGAATCGAATCGAGCCCCTTGTCTTGAAGGACAGCATAAGTTCAGTGGAACACAGTGCCCC
The DNA here is from genome assembly GCF_000523025.1 of Cynoglossus semilaevis. NCBI lineage: Eukaryota > Metazoa > Chordata > Actinopteri > Pleuronectiformes > Cynoglossidae > Cynoglossus > Cynoglossus semilaevis. The sequence continues at coordinate 2,577,466 of NC_024307.1, read as the reverse complement.
CTGCTGTCTGAGATGGGTACCTACAACGTTAATTGTGCCGAAGAGAGGAGCTTGCTGCTGTGGTGTTAATCGGCGGTTTAGTTGGTCCATGTCGGTAGTTAAGATCGTTAATTTTATATCACGATTTCTGGTCCTGTCTGTGTTTATGTATTATTACTATAATAGTGTGTAGGTGAGATGTTTATGGTCGTTCTGTCTTATATATTGTTCCATATCTGACGGTGATGTTGACACGTCCACACACAGAGACATATACCGCAGAGCGCTGTACTACGCCGATAGAGGAGTCCTCTCCGAATCGAATCGATATCGAATCGAATCGTGAGATTCTTAACAATACCAAGCCCTTATTAAGATTTGATTTTGATTTTTCTTTGATTTTTTTTTACAGAAGATAAAAATAGAAAACGAAATGTGCCTAAAAAAAAACCCAAAAATGAAGTCATTCTTTAAAGACAAAAGTCAAACCAAACTGACTCCACACAGACAAAAATAGACTCCGTTCAGGCCAGAATAGCAGCTTGAGTCAGTGAACACATCACAGCCAGGAAGTGCAGCGGCGTCAGTCAACGCAGATGTACAGCTTCTGACAGCAGACTTTGTGTTGGACATGATCGGGATTAGACAATGGCCTCTCCGCAGCAGCCACAGGAAATAGTTCAGGAGGAATGAAGGTAACAGGAAAGAGGAGGCAAGGGTTCAGGAGACAGCCTGAGCGCTCTGGGGGCGGGACGGCTCTTTGTGGAGGCTACAAAGGGGAAACTGGATGACACGCCTGTTATTTTTCCATCTTTGTTGTTTTTGATAGCGAGGGAAGGGGACAAAAGAGAAAAGATGGGAACTGAAAGGCGTCCTTCATGGTGACAACAGAAGAGCCAACTGTGCGGAGGCCGGACACAGAGGCGGCCTCATGGAGGAGCACCGCTGCTGGTTTACAGGCCAGTCCACGTACAAGAGCTCACAAAGGACCTCTGTGAAGCTGCTGTTGTGTCGTACACACAACGATCCTCTATGGATGTTGCGACATTAAAAAAAAAAAAGAGAAAATTTGTTTGGAGAGAAACCAATGTTTTTCTTTCCTGCAAATGTCAAACAAATGTCAATAAATAAATATTAACGTGGTTAAAATCACCGAGATATTTAAAAAAAAACTTCTTAAAGTCTTGTTTTTTGTCTAGCAAATAGAGACTGATAGAAAAGTTCATGACTGTGCGTGGTCACATGACCCAGCCTGTTTACTTCCTGCCTGCACCTCTGGAGGGAGATGTCAGCCACAACAGGAAGTAAAACACCTTAACAAACAGATAACACTGTAATACTCTGTACACATTATATTTAAAGGCTCTACTTCATATTTCCGTCATAGAAAGAGTCAATAAAGGAGAATAAAACACGGACTAACTTCAAAGGTTTTGGTAGAATGTTCTATGTATCGTTATTCTCCTATACGCAGATGATACCATTCAGATACTATCAGTGAGTGTATGTTCCACACTTGTCATCAGATAAAGTTCACAAACATGGAACCAGTTTCTAATATGTTCCACCTGTTAGTGTCAGTTTCTTTTCTTTTTTTCATTGAGGTTTTTAATAATGAGGTTTTGCAACAATTATCACTGAATCGAAAAAACCTACATTTTCACTGACATAACATTTCAAGTGTATTATCGGTAACAGTCTCCTGCGATGTCGTTTTGGTCGTTTTTTGATTGTGAACATTTCTTTACAATTTGTTGCGTAAGAAAAGGGGATGATCGGGTTTTTAGCTACTGAAAATAAACAACCTTCAGTGTTGTTTGTTTACCGCTCCGACCTCTCACATTTCCAGGCTGATGTTGACCATCACACAGACCCTGGACAGGTTCCAGGTCTCATCAGAAGTCCCAGTGAACAATACCTCGGTGATTCAGCCTCACCGGTTTGAAAACCTTAAATCTCCATGAGAGACTTCCTCCTGGAGAGTAAACACCAGTAAACCTCCTGGAAGGTCATGGGGAAAAAGTGTGAAAGTTCATGTTCGCTCTCAAACGACTGAGTTCAGGAGGGTGGGAAGGTAACGACGCACTCAACTCACGATACGATGACATTTACGATTCATTTATTTTACAATGTGATTTTAGTGACTAAATCCACTGATCATTGTGTAGAATCCCAATCACCAACTGACATGGTCTGTGAACTTCACCAACTGACATGGTCTGTGAACTTCATCAACTGACATGGTCTGTGAACTTCATCAACTGACATGGTCTGTGAACTTCATCAACTGACATGGTCTTGTAACTTCACCAACTGACATGGGTCTGTGAACTTCACCAACTGACATGGTCTGTGAACTTCATCAACTGACATGGTCTGTGAACTTCATCAACTGACATGGTCTGTGAACCTCACCAACTGACATGGGTCTGTGAACTTCACCAACTGACATTGGTCTATGAACCTTATCAACTGAACACAACCAACGGTTTTAGGCGCATACCGCCACCTACTGTACTAGAGTGTGTAGTGCCATGGTATGACCAGAGACTTTTTCGGATAATGAAACCTACTCCTTACGCCTTGATGCACGATTTCAATCGACGCGCAATTGACGCGCAATTGTATCGATTTTATCGTTACATGACGATACATGCAAACTTTTAAAGATACACTGTGTGAAATTTCGGTTGAATCTTTTATTATTTATTTTTTAGCTGTCAATTGTCGCTGTTTTTAACCAGCTGAGACTTTTTTTAAAATCATTTTCTTTCATTCCCAGAATAATTACTGCATTTCAAGTATATTATGTTTATTTGAGTAAATGTATATTTGACTCCGTAATCCGTAAACTGATCATTCTGCAAAAACATCTTGCCCAAAGCCATATAATAAAAGGAAGTTGTGTCATGTGACCCCAGTGTGAATCAGGTTTAAAATCATGTCCAGTCACAGCTGATACCACACAGTAACCAGAATCTGGTATCAAGGAGAGGCAGGTGCGGCCCGACCGATTCAACGTGAGTCACTGAAGTGGAAAAAAAAAAAACTTGTAAAAACTTCACGATAGTGTTGAAAAATCACCGAGGCTTTTGTTGGAGCATGTTCTCTCACCCAGACAGACAGACAGATCAACGTGTTCTGACTACAGCACGCCGTGGTAGTCTTCGCTCCAGGCTCAAGTCCCTGGTGTTTAAAATTACGCAAATGATCTTTTCAGTCAGGTTTGGACATATTTGTGTTACCTGAACTGAACAGAGAGAAGCTGCCGTGATGACACAGGGATTTTAAGTGGAATTTACACTTAAATCAGCACTGGTTTCACGGAAATACCCAGACAAAGGAAGCGGGGTCTCTTCAGATTATTTCTGCTACACGAGGAGTTCCCCCTGCGTTCTACGCCTTGATAAGGATATTAGTCAACCGTCCCGGCCACACACGTCCAACCTACCGTTTTCCATGTACTCCGTAACAATGTAAATTGGCTCCTGGGTGACGACAGCGAAGAGGCGCACCAGGCAGCGGTGCTGCAGGTTCTTCATCATGTTGGCCTCAGCCAGGAAGGCCTCCACTGACATGGTGCCCATCTTCAGGTTCTTAATGGCAACCTTCCTGTCATTGTTGTAGACTCCTGAAAGGAAAAGTCCAGACGTCAGTCCCAGATAAAACTTTGACTCCAACAAAGACTCCTTTATTTTCACTGGCTGTTTTGTCCCGTTTATTATTTAACCTTTTCCAACTTGAGCTTTTTTTTTAACCAAAATGTAAACTTTTACTAAATATTTTTGCTGATCTTTAAGCGACTTCTTGGAGAGTTGTTTTTTCTCTTTATCCTAATTTTGTCACTTATTTCATCAAACTACTGATTTTTTCTATTTTCTTTTCTTTTAGAAATATTTTTGGAGCTAGTTTTGAGTTAGCATTTTGTTAATGTTGGATCTTTTGGGTGACTTTCTGTGCTCCTTCCGAGCTAAACTTTTTGGGCTGTCCTAAAATCGTGTCAACTTTTTGGAAAAATGTATATATTATTTCTGCTATATTTAGCTGAGATATATTTAACCTATATTTCTGCCAGTCATTGTTGACAAATAGCTGGTTGTCGGTTGACAGTGTTAACTAGCTTGGCCTGCACACAGACAACAGAGTGCAGTACCATGTTTTCAACACTCATCCACCACACATGATTTAGTGGGGCGCTGTTTTAAACATCATAAAACACTCTCTTAAAAGGGGGAGGAGGGCAATATGTGTTTTTATTAAATGGCAGTTATACCCTAATTAAGTGAAAATGATTGGCGCCCCCTGGCCTCCACAAGAAAACAC
>NC_024307.1:2562812-2572581 GCF_000523025.1 Cynoglossus semilaevis | reverse complement strand
GATCAAACCTTTGGGTTTTCTCCTCCAACCACTTATCCCTGCACAGACACAGACACACCAGCCATTGATGGTGAAGCATCGTTCACGGGGGAAACCGTTCACACCATTCACACTGTGCAAAGACATATTTATGTAGAGTGACCTGTTGATCACCCACACCCTGCAGTGTCCAGTCATCCACCTGAAATCACCCTGCGATGAATCAACGCTGAAGTCACGATACGAGATGATTCATGATTTTATCACAGAATTTTTTTTTTTAAAACCAAATGATCTCCAATCAAACTGTGACCAAATCCTGATCTGACATTGGTCTGTGAACCTCATCAACTGAAATGGTCTGTGAACCTCATCAACTGACATGGTCTGTGAACCTCATCAACTGACAGAAAAAACAGGAAGTGGAAAGAGTTCCACTGGAGAACACTGTTGGTGTCTGTGGAACAAGTTCTGCCCACGTTCTGTTCCAACACATGAACGTCTCTCAGCCTACGTAGAGACCTGACATCTGGGTTTGATAGTGGGTCACAACCAACGGTTTTATGAGCATACTGCCACCTAGTGTACTGGAGTGTGTAGTGTCATGGTATGACCAGTGACTTTTTGAGATACTACTCCTTACAACTTGATGCGCAATTAATTACAAACAATGAGAATTGTCACACATTTGTATCGATTTTAAATCGATTCTCAACGCATCGTTACATCTACATCCACTTTCTTCACAACCCTTATTAATTCATATCACCATTTTTTTTCCCCCGATCCTTCATCCCTCCTGTATCCTTTAACTCCCCCGTCACTCACCCATCCACACTTCTCCAAACTGCCCTGCTCCCAGTTTGCGCTCCAGTTTCAGGGACTCGCGGGGAATCTCCCACTCGTCCTGCCACCAGGGCTTCTGCGGTGCCCTCGACTGGCAGGGCTTCACCAGCTTCGTGCACAACCCATCGGCTTCACCTGCGGCGGAGGGAGGAGAGAGAGAGGGGAGAGAGACCAGTGAGGTCACGTCCAGTCACTGTTACTGTTCAAAGAACCTCAGGAGTCTGTGAACTCACGGCTGTGATACTGCACCAGCTCCTTCAGAGAGTTGAAGGAAATCTTGGCCGTGATGTAGAAGCCGCCGTTGTCCATGTTACGGATCCTGTAGTGCTTGACCCCTTCACCTGTGTTGTAGTCCAGGTCCCTTATCGATAAGGCATATGAACCTGCAGCAGAGGAGTCTCAGCCTTACTAAAAGTTTCTTTGGGTCAAAGGCTGAAAACAAAGATCCGTTTGTCACAAAGATTTAACTTTGATTTAAGAGGCTAAAGTCAAGTGATCACATAAAAAAACCAAAAAAAAGTCTTTATTTTTAATGTTTGTTCCAAAAGAAAATTGTCATAAATGGAAAATATAAATAAAATGACACTAAATTGCACGGATAGCTCCTTTAAATCTTCAAATGTCAGTTAAGCTTGTTAGCGTGCTAATGACTGCATGCTAACAGGCCTACATTACCACAATAATAATAATAACTGAGTGGCCTTTTCGCAGGCCTACATTACCACAATAATAATAACTGAGTGGCCTTTTCATCCCAGAATGGGGAGATTTTCAGGGAGTTTTTGCAATGGACACATGCTGCCACAGGGGGCGCCATAAGAAATATGTGGCTCCTCTGGGAATCAAACCCAGGACTCTCTTCTTGCCATGCAGACGTGCTAACCGCTACACTGTGAAACCGTACTTCTTTCCTGAAAGTGTTGGATATATTTAGTGAGATCAGCATTTACTTCTTTCCTGAAAGTGTTGGATATATTCAGATCAGCATTTTTTCTTTTTTTTGTGTCTGAGGTTGAAAAAAACAAAACAAAACCAAAATCTAATACCCAAAGCATGATGGGAGACAGGAAGGAGAGTTTTGGGAAAAGTGTTTTTTGAACCACTGCCAGGAAGCCTGAGGGAGCATGATCTCACTCTTGTGGTTTTTACACCCATGTATTACACCCACAGTTTCCACTGGGGGAGAAACCTGCAGACGTTAGCATTCGTGCAGGAGTTAGCGCTCGGATGACGGCGCGGCCCTTCACCTGGGTTGGTTTCACTCTCTCGGATCAGGAACGAGCCTTGTGCATTCCCAGGAGCCAGGAGCAACCTCATGGCGTCATTTCTAGAGAGGGTCTTGAAGAACCACCTGCAGCACACACACACACACACGTTGACTTTATCACTTCCTTTTCCCAGGGACACACAGTCAGTCTGAGATGAGAAGGTGTCGAGACATTTATATTTTTTATGTTTCCTGTTTGACGTACGGTTCAGTCTCCATTTTGGTCATAGCAACAAAGTTGTATGGGATGTAGCCCTGCTGGCCCGTGGTGAGCGACTCGGCCAAATACCACTCTGGTTCGTCCCTGCGTGCATGTGTGAAAAGAGCAGAGAAAACACCACGAGCACGTCACAGATCTGAGATCAGTCCAGGATCTTCACAGGTGAGAAAAGGTCAAATATGTTGACCTACATTTCCACACGGTAGACAGAGGAAACACCCCGACACGGTGTCGGAGCCACATTTTGGTCAAAGTTTAAGTGCTATCTCACCACAAAAAAATAAAAATTTAAATTTTTTTTTAGAAATATAGATGAAATTATTATTTTTAGATGCTAATCTTTGGGACTGAAGTATTGACCAAGTACTGAAGGCCTACAGTTACATGACTTCGATCAAAGTATTTAGACATGTCATGTATATGTGAAGTATATTTACATTTTGTACGTGTAACTAGAAAGTCAACGTTTATGCCGACGATGACGCTGTTTTGTTCTGCTTGTCACCAAAGTTACCAGACAGCAGAAAGAATAAAAATAAACGACTGAGATCAGTGTTTCAGTTTTGCTATTTTTTGTCAAAGTATTTTCTTGTAATCCTGTATTTAGAGCTAAAACAAAACTCTGATGACACTGAGAACAGGACTGACGTTCAACTCACTGCTTGAACCGACAGCGGAGGCAAAAATAGACTTTTGTGATTCATGCATGAAGTCACTTCAAAGAAAATGTGATGCATGTGGTTGGTGCTGGTTCTGGACGTGGAGACCAGAACCAGCACCAACCAGGGTAAAAACACTCGTTGTCTTCAGGGCTGTCTGAACATGGAATCACATTCAATTCTTTTTGATTTTTTTGTCAGGGCTGTCTGAACATGGAATCACATTAAATTGTTTTTGTTTTTTACAAACAAATATTCCCATTTTTTTAGGCCTGTGGCTTGAGTTATTTTACTTTGATACAATTTTTGAATTTTTTATTTATTTTTTTCCAAATGTGATTTCACTTTGCGTGGACAAATATAAAAATAAATAATAATAAAATATGGGAAAAGAGTCCAATTTTATATAAAAATATTTTGAGGCAGGATTTAAAGAGTGCGTTATTAGTATCAATATTATTATTGATTTTTTTATAGCATTAAATGAGATCATTCGCATGAAATGTATCGCAGTCCCATAAAATGGCATTTTTACCTCAGTAGGGTAAATGTGGGTTGTGTATTTAAAACATTTCACGCCGCATATAGTTTAGAGACCACGTTTACATTTTTAAGAACAATAAAAAAAAACACACGACCTTAAAAAAGTCAATTCTGACTTTGTGTTTTTCCGTAAATGTGCTGTTTTTTGTTTTGTTTTTCAACATACATTGACAATAGAGTCAGACAGGAAACCTGAGACAAGAACAACATCGAGCTGTACTTCTGCTGTGAACCGTTCTCATGACCAGAGTTGATTTTCTAACGATGGGAAACATCAGTATCATCTGCATATACATTGAAACGTTTAAAGGAAGTGAGATCCTGTCATCTGATTTGCTGACTGGAACTAAAGCATCACAAACAGTCGGTTCATTTCTTACTGGTTGAGGATTTTGAGTTTGTCTCCCTTTTCAAAGCCCAGGTCGCCGTCATGTTTGGGTTCATAGCTGTATATGGCCACCACCAGGTTGTCTGTGGGAAACAGAGTTGGACATGAACAGTGGGAAGACTGACGGCACCTGTTGACTCTACACGCTCTAACATTCACATGTGGAAAACTCGAATCCTCATTTGACTTTTTTTTGCGTCCCGATCATGCTGCTGGGCTCACATCCTCCTTCTTCTTCTGAGAAGAGTTTGAAACCAAAAGGAACTGAAAAGATCTGCAGCTCACAATGAGGTGCGTTTACTTCAAAACAGAAATATGATGCCGCAAGTACAGGAAGATGATATGGGGCATGGGGGATGTGAAGCCCCTGAAGCAACAGCACCGGAAAATCTTCTCACCATGAACAGTTTTGAGAAAAAAAGGGTTTTATTATTTTTTTGGTGGTTTTTTTTTTCGTTATCTTACTTCTTATTTGTGTTTTTTATGCATCAACCCTTGGTATTCTGACAATCAGAGTCGTGTGTTCGCAAAAATCTCCAAAAACTAAATTCTTCAGAGGTTACCTACACATTATCAGACACCCAAGAAAATAAAAAAAATCCTTAAAAAATGAGTAAAATATGATAGTGATCGTTGTCGTGTAAAAACATTGACTTCGTGGTTCAAGAATACAACGTGTTAAAGATATGAAATGTCAATTTAACTAAATATAAATTGTTTTGTCATCTGCATAGAGATTTAACCCTGATTTAAACGTATTTTTCTGTATTAGATATTGTGTTAAATTTTAGCATTAAAACAAATATTACACCTTCAATGCCTTACACAGTTTTACCTCTCTGTATTCACAGTTTTCCATATATATTTTATATATATTTTCGCTGAAAATGTAGTGTACAACATTAAGGAATTTGGATGAAATATTCTGGCTTCACCTCACATCAGTCGTCGTTTTGTGAAGTTGTGAAATATACTTTGTTATGAAGTACAATGTTTATATGTTAATAAAATATTAATTGGAAGATTCATGCAAAAATAAATAAACACACCGTAGATGTTTTATTACCTGGTAACGGTGATGTAGGAGGCGAATGCTGTGATGGGTAAGGAATCAGCTGATCGATGTACTGGAGACAGGGAAAAACAAAAAAAAAACATTTTCAAAATGAAATCCAGATTTACACAGAAATACTTCACACATTCACGACAAATGTAGTCGGTGAAGTATCATGTGGACACAGAGCGACTTGAATGGACTCCTACTTGATTGCAGGACTGCGGGGGTATCGGACAGTTGCAATGTTCACAGATTTCATCGAGGTTCTCGATCCAGTCCGTGTCTGAATAATCTGAACTGCAGCTACAGCCCATGGTTTCTGCAAAAAAAAGTTGGAATCCGTCTTTATTACGACAAATCGCTTCGCAAATACACTTTGCGCGACTGTTAAGGAAGTCGTGTAATCCACAACAAGGTAACTGTGCCACATATTGTGTTCTCAAATACTACATATCAAAGTAGGCTGTACAGTATTTCACCCAGATATCCACAAAATACTCTGTAAAGTTTTGAATTCTTGAAGGACGAACTTAAAAGGCATACATATTTTGTTTCCGAAAAAACTGCCGTTATCGGATGTAGCCGAGGACCCGGCCCCAAAATGGAGGCAAAAAGTTGAACAAGGAAGAAATGAACAAGAATTCTCCATATTCTTTCGTTGTGGAGCCGTAGGCTCAAACTCCCGGCTCGGGGGCCTTTTCCAGCCCAAAGAAAGCCCACATCTGGCCCAACACGAGAATTCATTGATGAAAATTTAATTTTGTAGCTTTATATTTAGGCGTTTGTTTATTTTTTCGCTGACGTGACAGTGACAGTGATGGCGGTGGCCTTTTTCGCTGACGTGACAGTGACAGTGAAGTGGCGGTGATGGCGGTGGCGCGCGGGTCATTAGAGATTCTGATTAGTCAGAAACATGTACACATTGCGGAAACGCGATCTGAATTATCACAACGCCGTCGTCAACAGAACTCCTGGTGACCCAGTTGTGTGAAGCGATCTTAAAGCTCTACTTCTACAAAACAGAACAAACACTAATCTGGAATAATCTGCACACAGCGACCGCTCAGGCTCACCCGGCCGCTGCCAGACCTCTGGTGGAACAGGGTCAGTGGGCCAATCACAGCAGTCCTCTGTCCCATGAGTCCCAGAGCCGTGAGAAAAATCCAGGGAGGCCTGACCCGGCGACAAGACAGACCCCGGGAAATGAGTCCCAGGGATATGAAGAAGTCTTCTTCTTTTATTATCTGCCCTCCGACGCCTACAAGACCTCACTCTGGGACTCACACAAACAAAGTCAGCATTTTCCACTCAGGGTCTCCCCTCTGCTTTTTATGACCCACAGCCCACAGCAAAAATATCGGATTTTTATTCATCGACTTAGTGACGTTCCGGTGAAACATCACTAAGTCGATGAGCTTTTCTTTTTTTTTCACATTACCAAACGTTAACAACCGTAACCCTGACATGTGGCACCAAAATGATACTGTATTAAATATTCTATATCCAACCTTTTAATACCTCTTAAATATATATGTTAAAATCAGTTGAACATAAAAAAAATTTCTCTTACTTATTTAATTACACAGAACGCGAAAAACAAGGAAATGAAGACTTTACACATAAACCACACACACAAACACACACACACACACAAACACACAAACACACATATATGTATATACATTTACTGAAAGTCTTTGAAAGAGTTTGAAACTCACCTCACAAAATGTGAACTGTGTCTTCGAGCATCCAAAAAAAAAAAAAAAGTCAGAACTCAGGTGTCGCCATTAAACCTTCAGGATCAAATGTTCATGTTTGTTTTATAACAATCTTTTCGTCTCTACATGAGTTTCACACCGCTGGAGCTCGGCTGTGAAGATGTCATCATCCGCTTCTCTTCATATAACTAACCCCACCACAGAGTGTGATGATGTGTATCCAACACACACACACACAAACACACACACACACACACACAGACGTTAGATGATTTGAGGAGCGCAGAGAGTTTCCTGTCGTTGCAGATCTCTAACAGGTGCTGGTTCTGCAGCTGTGTGTGAGCAGAAGAGAACGTTACAGGGCCCGGGGTCTAAGGGGGTCAGGGCGCCACCTTTTCCTGACGTGGGAACCAACGACGTAAACGTTCCAGTACGGTTCGGTACGGAGAGCCGACGGTGACGCTGGAGTCGTGAGGTTGTTCACTGCTCTGGCCTGGTTTCTTAACATCTGGGACTGGTTCACCTTCAAACACAGCATGAGGTGGGTCGTGACCCCAAAGTTGGTCGCATGGCTATTATGAGAGGGTCGTGAATGTACGAGTGGAAAAAGAAAAAATGCTTCGTTTGAGAAGCATAAAATTTAGTGCTCCAAGACTGAAGGATTATTGACAGCTGTCAATCAGACCCATTTACTGGGTTCAGAACCAGAACCAGAATCATATTCGTCATGACACTACAATAGCAGAACATTTCCAGTCAGTCCATAGATTAATAACAACTAAAAAAAAAAATTTCTAAAAATGTTCTCTAAATACCCTAATTTAGTGAGAAACATGCAGGGAAAGATAACATTTTTAAAAATAATTTTATAAAAATTATATTAATATATTAATACACATGCAGCGCAACATGAACCGGTTCTTCATCAGAAACCCTTCTGTGTGTTTGATCAATTCACAGTGAAAGAACCAGATAAATACACAATAAACTAATATTAAAAACTAATTTTGCCAAGAGACGTTTTCAAAGCTGGGTTTTTACCTTGTTGCTCATTGTGTGATGTCAAAGTTGTGGCTCCATGAACTGGGGTCTGGTACCAGAACCATGAGACGGTCTGTACGTTGGCTCCATGTAAACCTCGGTTCGTCTGATCTGTTTGGGTTTTGGACAGCAGCCAGGGGGAAGTGACCAAGAGCAGGTACAGGAAATACCAGTTTACACTGGCTTTTCAAAATAAGTGCACCAAACGCACGGTAAACTTTTTTAGAGTGACAAACTAGTTAAACTAGAATTACTCTGTTAATATTGTAAGGTGTTTTTTTTTCAATTGATGGCGGGAAAAGTGGAAGAGAAGTTGCAAAAATGTAGAATATGAAGTTAATATCCTCCGTTGTCTGTTTCACTACAGTTAAATGAGTTAAATCACATTTAACACACTTAGCATGAATGCTAAGACGACGGTAGCATCGTCTTAGCATACATGCTACATCGTGAAGGAGGCCAAACTGGCGTTTGATTAGTAACAAAAACAGGGATCAAATTTACTCAACTTCAGGCTAATGGATAAAACAAACAAAGAAAAGGACACTGACGACCGTCTTCTGTGTTAGGGCCCCGGTCTGAGGGTCAATTGGTACCGGGCCGCTGAAAACAATTCTTTATTTACTTTATTTAGATACAATACGGTCGTGTTTCTCTTTACTTTTTTTCATTTAAAGTTAATCCGGCAGTTTTTCAAAATAAAACGTCTTCCAGACTCCGATACGAACAGAATAAAGACTAACAGGTGTTTTATTTTGAAAATTTACCGATCATTAACAATCTGTTAAATCTGTAATGATCCTTCAACGATACGCGCGACACTACGGTTTCGCGGTGCCGGCCAGCTAGCCCCAAAAATGGGAGACATTTTATAAACAGGGTGTACACTTTAATCAGAATATTTTTAATAATATAAGAATTTAATTTATTATTTACGCCAATAGGAACGGGGTTTGAGAATATTTGTCACCAATGATTTACTTCTTGGTTTGCATTCATAGGGGGATAGATTTATAAACAGGGTGTACACTTTAATCAGAATAATTCTAAAATAATTCGATGTATTATTTACGCCAATAGGATGCATTCATATATGTCATAAGGCCACCCAAATCACATTGCACCGTACATATATGTCATAAGAAAAAAAAAATCTTCCCATCAGTGTATGTTGGTGTTGCGTTATTATTTGTTTTTTATTTTAAAATACATTACACCACCAAGATGTAAAAAAATATATTTATGTCAATAATTCAAAAAACAGAAATTTGTGATTTAATTTTGAAAGTTTGCTTCTTTATTACATCCTGGTGAAAAGAAAACAAAGTCCCTGTCCTGTTATAATAAAGAGCGTGACCTTTGCCCTGTAAGTTTTTTGTTTTTATTTTGATTATGTTTTCATCACAACAATTGCAACTTCTGTCCGTGGCACTTGTGGTTTGTTAGTGTTTGTGGCCAGTGAGGCATTAAAAATACACTTGGGCCACATTGGTCTCTTTACCTCATCAATGATGACCCAAGATCCAAAAAAAAAAAAAACCCCACACACACTGTTCTAGTAATAATGTGGTTAATAACCACATATTTGTTCTAGTATTTATTGTAGTATTATAGTCGTCTGTTGGATGGACGGTTGGATTCTCGGATGGACGGTTGAAGACACTGAGGAGAGAAGTGAAGTTAGAGCTACTCAAAGCAGCGACATGTTGAGAACCCGAGCGTCGAACCTTCTGCAACGACTCTCGTTGTGGACCGCATCTCTTCTCTTGTGGTGAATGTCTGCTGCTACACAGCTCGCACCAGCAGGAAGTCAGTCCAACCATTAACAGGAAGTGAAGTGAGCTATGTGTTTCACTGACAGAGACGAGTCTGACTTCAACTAAAAACCACCAGGTTTGTGAGCAGAAGTCTGTGTAAATCTCTCAGGATTAACGTGGCCTTTTCACACGCTGATATTTTCAGAGCTCACATTTACACCGAGGCCCTTGGGGTTTTTTGTTTTTTTTTATCGTGTCACGATTCTCGCCATCTTTGGAGCTGGGGGCGGGGGG
>NC_024307.1:2559631-2562789 GCF_000523025.1 Cynoglossus semilaevis | reverse complement strand
TCACCTACAGCTGTCAGCACACATCACCAAATGTGGCTGGAAATCACATTCTGTTACGCAATCACTCTGTGATAGCATCAGCGTGCAGAAAGTTTTCCAGTTCTTCCCCCTCCCACTGCACATGCAGGTGCTGGCCTCCTTCCTGTGAGAAAATGGTGCCGCTAATACGCCGACATGTACTTGAAGTGAACGAGCCTTCGAAAACGTCGAGACACAGTTTGAATATTTTAATACATACAGAATATATATGTGATTTTTTTAAAATAATATTTTATTCAAATTTGCTTTAAGAATATAAAAATTCACTTGTTGAGTAACAAACTGCACTCGTTTGGTCGAAAAAAACATTCAGACTTTAATCAGTGACTGGAGGGAAACAGCATCCTCTACTGTTGTTATTGGAATCTGCATGTATGTAAAAGTGATTTGGAAACAGATACTTAAACTCTAGAGCAGGGTTTCTCAACCACCTGGTCGGGGACCAGTCTGAGGCCAGAGACAGAAGAGAAAGAATCATTTTTGAATTACGTTACATTATTCTCTTGCAAGTTTTTTATACTTTATTTAAGTGTATTACAGTAAACAACATAGTACTTGAAGGTTTGTGTTATCATTTTTGAATTACGTTACATTATTCACTTGCAACTTTTTTATACTTTATTTAATTAATACAATTTTTTTTTACAAGATTAAATGACTTAGTAAATAAACTTAGAAACAACCTTTGCTGTTATTTGAGTGTATTACAGTAAACAACATAGTACTTGAAGGTTTGTGTTATTATGTTAACAAACGTAGTTTTTCACATATTTAATTCAACCAAAACCTCCTCTTCTTGTTTTAAACCATATGTGCGCCCCCTACAGGGTTGTTTCAGTCAGCCATATTTTTAGCAGCTCACAGTCAATTTGTTGTGGCCTTTTGTTTTTCAAGGGTTTTTTTTTTGTTTATTATATTGTTTGGAAATCAAATTTAAAAAAGTGTTCTTTCGTCTGATAAATACAACTGTACAATACTGAGATATAACTTGAATAAGTAACAAAACAGAGACGGTTATAGGTCAATAAATCAATATCTAATGGACTAAGTTACCTCCAGTTATAATACGACCTGTTGTTCTGACGTGGCCCTCGGTGAAAATGGCGGCCATGACTCTGCAGCCTGTGCTGGTCTAATGATGTGGTGCAAATGTCGGGGGAAACCGTCTGCGGGGCAAACAAGAGAAACAACACGGGACATTATTCTGCTGTGATTTACTGTGAAAGTGAGAGTAAGAGCGATGACAGCCTGAAGGTGGCGCCTCTTGTCCTCTGTGTTTACCCCACATACAGTACGTCTCAGTTCTCTCCACCGCTGAGGGCGGACATCGTGCGTGGTTGTGTCCTGGAGTGTGGCATGATGGGAGTTCTTCCACAGTCGCACTTGTTTTGCACAGAGATCACGCTCTTCACTAAGGAATATTAAGTTTCTGGTTTAGAGTGACCCCTGCAGGGAGTCGTTCATATGAGTGGATACGACACCAGGTCATGAAAGACTCGCGGAAAGAAAGAAGAGGCTATTGTTCACGAGTGGCTGTGGGAGTAGTGACGGAGGACATGAGATACTGTAGGTATGGAGGAGTGGTCACATGGTCACATGCTACGCAGACTGGTACTGAGTAAGGATGTAACGATGCATCGTGAATGGGTTCAAAATCCATACAAATACGTGACAATTCGACAGACATCGAGTGAAATAAAAAATGAAAGGCAGGGGTGTCAAGTATACGGCTTGCAGGCCAGAGCTAGCCCGCTAGCCCGCTAGTGGGTTCAATCTGGCCCGCTTGATGAATTTGAAAGTATAAACGTACAAAAACACTTCATGTCGGTGATGTTTTGTCAAATTATATTTCATTGAATATGAAGATGTTTGAATGTTCTCGTACTTATATTTCATTAAATATGAAGATTTTTGAATGTTTTCTTACTTATTGGCAGGAAAACGGGGGGGGGGGCATGGACGTTGTTATTTATAGGTAAATATGGCCCACTTGACATCTAATCTGGGCCTTATGTGGGCCCTGAACCAACATGTGTTTGACACCCCTGATCTAAGGAGTAGACTTATCTCAAAAAAGTCTCTGGTCATACCATGACACTACACACTCCAGTACAGTAGGTGGCAGTATGCTCCTAAAAACCCACTATCAAACCCAGATGTCAGCTCCCTGCGTAGGCTAAGAGACGTTCAGGTGTTGGAACAGAACGTGATAAAATCGTATTGTAAGTTGAGAGTATCGTTAAGTCCTGATTCGTAGTATTTGTACATGCAAAAAAACAATCTTACAGCTCGTAGTGTCACATATTTTGTTTTTATTTCATTGTTTGCAAAAATAGTTTACAGTTGAAGGCACTTTGATTTTGTACTTTCTCAAATGTAGCTCGTCTGTTACTTAATAAGATAAAAATATTTTATTCCTCTTGCTTATATTATTTAACTGTCACTGTTCAGTCAAATGTTGCTACAGTCTGTGCTCTCTAGCGCCCCCTCACTGCCTCTGTCACCGTGGCATTGAGTCAATAAAGGTGTGTGTTTGAAGATCAGCCTCCGGCTTCACCATGGAACGCAGGTGAGGCTAGTACGCTGATCGTTCAGCACGTAAAGAGAAGAACGATCTGCCGGGGTGAAAAAATGGTTTTATGTGACAGTGACTGGTAGAGAAATGTAATTATCTTCCACAATGTGGCAGCAGAGGGCAATTATGGACTAAAGAAGGTAGAAAGAGTAGAAGAAGGTCTTTCTTCAATTCCTGTTAGCATGTCTGTGTTGTGTTCAATTTAAGAATCATCAGCATAGACTCTAATCCTGTTCCTTCTTTCCACCTTTATGCCTTTTCAGGGTGGAGTAGGTGGATGGTGCCAATCCAAACAGGGAACACCGCAGGTAGAAACAACAAAACACATAAACTACCAATAACTTTGACATTTGCAGCTATGTTTAATTAAGAGTCAGCTGTTTTGCTAACGTAGTCCTGTATGATATTCGACTGTGGGAAGAAACCAGATTGGCTGAAAATGTAGGAACAGACAGTGAGGGAAAACAAAAAACAGGAATTGAACCCATGCACCAGGGATCCGATATTATTGGCCAGATATTAGCATAATTATGTAATATCTGTA
>NC_024307.1:2555568-2559058 GCF_000523025.1 Cynoglossus semilaevis | reverse complement strand
GCAGGTCGGACTCCTCCTCACACTCCTCCAGCTCGTAGGACGCGTCGTCCAGCATCTCTTTGTGGCGGTCGCACACCTGCTCCACTTTCAGACGATGGATCTCCACACGCAAACGGATCAGCTGACGGGCCAGACGGTTGTCCTGTATTTTCATTTCCCTCTGAGGAGGCAGATGGTGAGAGTTGGTGAGAAACCACAGAGAAGAAGTCTGAAGACGGCGTACTTTTATTTTGAAACTCCCATCTGATGTCATAAATATATAACTCCATAACAGGTGATATTATATATCTGGGTTTGACAGCAGGACTGTCAAACCCAATCACTTCAATGGACGGAAATTTAAATCACAGTCTAAGCCAGGGGTGCCAAACATAAGGCCCATGGGCCAAAACCAGCCCACTTGATGAATTTTGAAAGTAAAAAAAAAAGCACTAATGTTTGGTCAAATTATATTTCATTAAATATGAATATTTTCTAATATTCTAATATTCTAATAGACTTGTATGTATTTGCAGGAAAACAGCGGAGGAAAAAACAAAAACAAAAACAAAAAAAACATAAACATATATTTGTTTTTTCCACTTTTTTTTTTCCTGTGCCAGTTTTTCTCTCCTTGAACATTATGGGATTAACTGTTGATACTTCCATTCACTGTGACGCCTTTAGGACGGTCACAAAATGGATATGCATTGTGGGAAATGTAGTTTGTGGGAATTCTGCGATTGATTAGAGATTAAATTTTAAAATATTAAAATTGTAAAATACTCACCTGTAAACATTAGCATTAGAACTTTACAGACTTTTGTTTTAAGAAAACCTGCACGTGTTTCTGGTGGGCCACATAGTATGATGTGGGGGGCCAAATCTGGCTTGCGGGCCTTGAGTTTGACACATGTGCCCTGTTAGGTTGATTAGCAGCGTGACCATACAGTTCCTGGAGCTGGTATTTATTTTCTAACGTAACCTCGTGGGACAGTACGACGTTGTCTTAAAGTCTTAAACGTAGTACTGTTTAGTACACAGGAAAGTACACTCCTGTACTGAGAAAGTAGTAATTAACCTGGTAACAGAGTTCCGTTCAGTTCTTCCTCGTTCCATTTCCTTCTGCACGTCCTGACTTTTGTTTTGTTTGTTTTTTTACTGCTGTTCAAACAATAAAGATCTTTTTTTATTTAAATTTGAACAAACCTGACCAAACCAAAGTGCCTACTCTGATTAGTGGGAAAGAAAAAAAACAAACTGAAAGTTGAACGTGTGCCCAGGTCCAGGATCAGTCAGGATTTATTCACACCTTTGTACTAACAGAGTACTTCCAACAGGGCTATAGGTCAAGAACTTGAAGTATTTCAGCATAATGTGAAAGTAGTGAGGAAAAAATACATCTTTTTTAAATTGAGACAAATATCAGGTTAAATCAAAATGATGTTTTGACTAGATAAAAAAAAACTAGACTAGATTTAAAAACGAGTAAAAAGTGCTTTTTTTTTATTTTAAGGAATTTGGATTTTCAACTGTCTGCAGACAGAAGTACTACAGGGAGAATATCAGTACAGAGGAACCTCGAGATACGGATTTACGCTCGTATCTCGAGGTTGCACTGTATATGAAAACAGAGGCTACATCATAGTTTGGGGCTGTATTTCAGACAGCAGAGTTGGGGGTCCTGGTCCTGGTCAGGACCATGTGCCTGTCAACAGTTCTCTGAAGAATACCGCAGCTCACACTTAGTCAGAATTGAAAGTGTTCCATGAATCACATCCCTGGTTCTGCGGTGAATTCAGCCTCAGCTTTACAACAGTTTCTTCAACTGACTCTTCTGTCTGACATTTTAACTCTTTCAACTTTGTCCTTTTACACCAGTTCTACAGTCAAACAAATAACCCGTCGCTCACCAGCTCGTTTCTCAGGAACTCCAGAGCATCGTCGATGGTATCAAATCCACAGATGTTGCGCACGGCCGGCGGGGTCGGTGCGCAGAGCCACATGTATGGACGCGGGCATGGACGTGGACGTGGACGTGGACGTGGACACGGTGCGTCCGTCTGAATAAGCCGGGCTGCCTGAGGGGAAAGTCTGCTTCCAGGGTCCAGTCTGCAGCCGCTCCTGCCACTCCAGGTAGGACGGCCGGCGGGTCTGGAGCTTCAGCTTCTCTGTCAGGGCTTTGACACTGTCCAGGTCCTCGGGGTTCCCCTCGCAGGACTCGTCTCCAGACTGGTTCTCGTTCAGATCCATCAGTGATCCGTCAGCGAGAGCGGGATCCACGCTGTGTTCCGCGTTCAGCTTCACGGCCGCGGTTTTACTGGAGCAACAAGTCCTCGTTGAACAACAGCCTATAAAACCTCCTCAACATGGACTGACCCGCCCACAACACACACACACACATACACGCACACGCACATACACGCACGCGCCTCGTGTCTTTTTTATGGATCACATATTTGTGTATGTATTAAGTCAACACACTGGATGTCACTGTACAGAAGAGAGCTTTAAATTACATTCAAACTGTTTTGAAAATACTTCACATTTTTTTATTACATGTAAGTAAATAGTAAAGCACTCTTTTATTACCAAATAAGGACAACTACTGATGACGTAAACGACCGAGACATGAATATAAAAGCTGAGAGAGGACGTTAAAGTGTTGCTTCTAATTTCCGTCACTACATTTTAAAGGACCAGTTGTCAGGACAGCACTGGTTGTTGGACCCATGTCGGTCCAAAACCGACTGTACCAGTCGTTACTGCAGACCAGTGATACCGCACCATCGCTGAAGGATCGTTACATTTTCAAACTAAAACCATCTTTTAGACTTTTCTTCTGTTAATATCAGAGTCTGACTGACCTTTGACCTGTTGTTCTGAAACATTGACAGATGATCTTTGAATGAAAACAGTGAAGGGACATGACTGGACTGGTGTCCCGGAGACTGGTACCGGTCCCCAGAACCAGGGGTTGAGGACCCCCTGGAACTCAGGTGAAGCCATGTGGGCTGGACACGAAATCAAATTCATAACAAATACAGTCCAGCCCACAGGATGAGGCCCACGGACTGGTGTTTGTGGTCTAGAAACTTCTGCTTTTTCAGTCGTGATTTAAACCAATGTTTTGCGTTGCCACATGCTGCCACCTGGTGGCCATTTATTATATCTCTATCGAAGAAATATCTCCCCTCACTCCCCCCCACCCACCTCACTCCCACACACACACGCTCTGCTTAACTTTAACCAACAATATGAGACACACACACACACACACTCACACACACTCATCTCTGTGGCGGTGTCTCAGGAAACATGCACTTCCGTTTTCACTCTGCTCAAGCAAGTGTTTTTCCTCTTCCCAGAAGCCGATGCCTCTCACGGCTGCAGCGGTGCGTCTGTAACTGCGTCTGTCCAGAAAGTCCGTTTATCTTTGAGTAAACGGAGCGCGACAGCATCCAGCGGTGAGGAGCACCGACCGGAGCACCGACCGGAGCACCGACCGGAG
>NC_024307.1:2533424-2535805 GCF_000523025.1 Cynoglossus semilaevis | reverse complement strand
GGGGGGTTAGGAGGGGGGTGAATTATCTCTGCGCCGTTTTCTTTAGCTTTAACGAGGGTTTCGTTCAGTCCTGATGGAGTTTTACGAGTTCATCAAAACAGCCAATGTGGAGGATGTGGTTCTCAGGCAGCCGCTGCAGCCGCCGAGCCGGGGCACGCTCTGTGTCACCGGCCACCACTTGCTCTTCTCGGTCAGAGAGGACGGAAACGCCCGGCAGGTTCTGCTGCTGCTCAGGAACATCGATGCTACTGAGAAAAGGTGAGGGTTTGAAACCCACCGAACAGAACAGCGACAGACAAAGAGGATCACGGGGGTTCAGGGAATCAACGTTGTGAGGACAACGTTGATTTACATTTTAATTTCGAGTTACATTTATTTTAAAATTCAGAATTAACAATCATTTATTCATCTTTTATCTTCTATTATTTTATAATTATTTCCAAGATTACACTTGAAAAGTGCATCCTTCCTCCAGCTCTGTCGTCATTAACAATTTAACTTTTAATCACGACTTTCCGACTGCTGAAAACAACTGAAGCTACAGACACATTTGATGATTCAGCATAATTAATAAGACAAAGTTTTAAAGTTAAATTGTTAAATCGTTGGGTTTTGTTATATCTCAACTAGGCATGTCCGATGTCTGATATTCGCATAATTATGTAATATCTGTAAGAATCGTTATCGGTTTTTTCCTCCGATAATGAAAACCCAATAAGGCAATGCTTCATCTTCATATTTCGTCTTCATATAGCCTATTAGATTTGGAAATTGTGTGTTTGTATAAAATCGGCTTATCGGACATCGACAAAGAGCTGATATCGGACATCCCTGACCTCAACAAATCTGTCACTTTTAAAGGAGAAATATATTATGGTTTTGAATGGTTTTTGTGTGGTTGATCATTTTGTCCTGGACTGTAATTCTTGTCACTCGTATGGCGTCTACTCTGCGTCATTTAATAATCAATCACTGATCACTGATTCCATGTCTAATTCACGATTAATCACAGTCTTTTCTCACATCCTTTTGACCAAGCGTGGAGAACTTTTCCGGCTATTCCAGTGTCTTCTCTAACACAGACCGCAGTAAAAGGTTTGGACATCTGTGTGTCTCCGTGTGTCTGCTCCGTGCTGCCTTCACTGTCCCCGCTGTCGCAGAAGAAAACAGGATTGATGCAGCTCTTGTGCCATTGTTCACGCGCGGCCTTTCCCTCATGTTTGTCAGTTGTCTGCTGCTCTCTGCTCTTCATTAGTCGTCGACTACTCGCCTCCTCGCGAGCGCACATTTTTGATCAGTGTCCGTCGTTGTCCAACCTTTACATCAGTGTGGGTGTGTCTGCAGGATGACGGGATCCTCGGGGACCATCACCGTCAAGTGCAAAGACCTGCGGGTTCTCCAGTTCGACATCCCGGGCATGGAGCAGTGTCTCAACATCGCGCACTCTATCGAGGTGAATGACGTCCAATCACATTGGAGCTGTTTTGAGGTTTAGTTTGAGTTTTAGTTTGAGTTTTACTTTCAATTCTATGATAGAATCACTAGAATCAGTCCCCTCACCCCCGCCCCTACCCATCCACACCTCTCCTTTATTTCAGCATCTATTACGAGGGTAATCGTACGATTATATCGGCCAACCAATATTATCCGATGATATTAAAATAATTTTGTAAAGTATCGGTAAGAATTGTTATGGGTTTTTTCCTCCAACAATGAAAACCTGATAACGCAATACCTGGGTTGCCCACATGAGGTGCGACACAGCACACTACTGCACACGATGAAATAATGTGCGGTTTCAAACGGCTGCATATATCGGTATCGATTGATATCGGAATCTGAAATCTGTGGTTTTGTGCAATACGGCCCACTTGATTAATGTTGAAAGTTGAAAAAAAATGCATGTAAGTGATGTTTTGTCAAATATTTCATTCAATATTTGTACTTTATATTTGCATCAAAACAAATAAGATAATTTATGGATAATTATGTTATGATTGTACTGGTGCGGCCCAGCTGACAATATCGACAGGTCAGATATCGCAAAAAGTTGACATGCGTCCGTCTGTAATTATCATGTCTTCGACTCTGTGTAGACCCTGTCCTGTCTGAGCTGCGTGTCGGAGATGTATCCCTTCTTCTACAGACCACCACACCTCAGCCTGCAGGACAAGTGGGGTCTGTCGTCCACGGAGGAGTTCTACAGTCAGACCAAGGAGCTGGTAAGACACTTAAACGCTCCTGAGGCTAGAAATATCGTTAACCTTTCACTAATAACCTTTAACAACAATGGTCCACCAGCCGCGTGACAGGAAAATGTCAGGAAGGCACGGGGGGGTGGGGGGGGAGGGGGGGGCGACACTCCGGGGACGCATGCTGCC
>NC_024307.1:2501445-2528918 GCF_000523025.1 Cynoglossus semilaevis | reverse complement strand
GGGGGGGGGGGGGGTGGAGGGGGGGGCGACACTCAGGATACTCATGCTGCTTAGCTTTCACTTCTTTTACCTTAACTCCAAAATGTGCTGCACACGGCGTAAATTTGTGTTTAAAGGAAAGACACGTTGCTCTGGGAACGGACCGAGGGTTGAGCCTCAGGTCAGTCTGGTGCATGTGTTCCAGAGCCGCGGCGTTCCCACACGAGTGAAGGACTGCGTGGCCTTCACCTCGATAGAAACTGATACGGCGGTGGACGTTGGGTGAACTTTAAAAATAAATAACTTAGCTAATATCTTTGACTTATACACACACGTTCACATATGTAATGGTTCCTTATTAAATAACAAGCATTGTGTTTATATGATTTTATCATATACTGTATGTGCATCATAGTGGTCCTCAACACTGGGTTTGCAACCCTGAGGGGTCCATGAAGGTACTGCAAAGGGTCTAGGAAAGCACGAGACTGTTGAAGCTTCCTGGTGATTGGAAAAACCTGTTCATTCTTTTATTGGGAGCCCACAATGAGGGGCGTTTAAGTACCATAGGAAATTTGACGATTGGAAAAATACTTATGAAATAAAGATTTAATATAGGGATATCCGATATTAAGTTTTTGTCGAAATCAGATGTGCCAAAATTGCCCAAACACTTTATTTCCAGTTCCGATATCAACCGATACCGATATATGCAGCCATTTTTCTCCAAAACTGTGGTTAGTGTCTCAGACCCTACGAGCGATTTCAGCATATTTATCTAAACCCAAGTATTGCGTTATCAGATTTTCATTATTGGACAAAAAAAACAATAACAACTCAACAGATATTACATAAATATGCTAATATCGGGCAGATAATATGGGACGACCGATATTATCGGTTAGCCGATATAATCGGACATCCCTAATTTAGTTAATTGAAAAGGGTAAACTTATTTTTTTTAAAATTATTAGGATGACATCCCTAATTTAGTTAATTGAAAAGGTCAACTTGCATTATTAGGATGTATTATCTTTACATTAGTGGTTAATTTGGTCTTGGAATAATATTGACAAAAATATCGTTTATCAGCAATAATTTGTGCCACAATATATCGTCCAGCAAAATCTCTAATCGTCCCAAACCAATGGTTTGAAAACCACTGAAGTCTCTGTACAGATCACTCACCAGGTCGTATGTCACGTGACCACTGTGAGTTCATCATCTTCTCTCTCCCCCATGTGCAGCACGACAGGTGGAGAGTGAGCAGTGTCAACAGAGGATACGCCGCGTGTCCCTCCTACCCCGCGACGGTCATCGTTCCTAAGGACGTAGATGACGACATGCTGATGAAAGTAGCCAAGTTCAGGCAGGGAGGACGCTTCCCCGTGGTCTGCTACTGCCACAGAAAGAACGGCAGGGTGAGATTATTTCGTATTCCCCCCCCCCCCTCCCCGACCCCCCCAGAGTGAAGATTCTAAACAGACAGCTGGTTACGTTGTGTCTCCAACTCCTCAGGTTATCGTACGCAGCAGTCAGCCGCTGACTGGAGCTAACAGGAAACGCTGCCAGGAGGACGCGTTCCTCCTTCAGGCGGTGATCGACGGCTCCGACAAAGGTTACATCATTGACCTGCGCTCGAGTCAGCAGGCGCAGCAGGCCCGGATGACAGGTGGAGGGTTCGAGTCCAAGTCCTGCTACACCAACTGGAAGAGGCTGCACAGACAGATGGAGAGGTGTGAACGAGGGAACGTATGATGTGTAGGGATGGAACGATACACGCAACTCACGATACGATATGATTCACGATTATTGTTCACAATACGATACATTTTTTTTTTCACAATTGTTTTTAACAAAATGATCTCCAGTCAAACTGTGGTCAAATCCACTGATCTGCTCTCTTTGTCAGAACTGGGTCAAATCCCATCACCAACTGACATGGTCTGTGAACCTCATCAACTGACATTGTTCTCTTCAATAACAGAAGAGAAAAAACAGGAAGTGGAAAGAGTTCCACTGGAGAACACTGTTGGTGTCTGTGGAACCAGTTCTTCCCACGTTCTGTTCCAACACCTGAACGTCTCTCAGCCTACGTTGGGACCTGACGTCTGGGTTTGATAGTGGGTTTTTAGGAGTATACTGCCACCTACTGGACTGGAGTGTGTAATGTCATGGTCTGACCAGTGACTTAAGTACAATAACATTAGAAAATCTTCATATTTAATGAAATATAATTTAACAAAACATCACCAACATGAAGTGTGCATTTTTTTTTACACTTTCAAAATTCATCAAGCGGACCGCATTGAACCCCCTAGCCGGCCAGTTTTGGCCCACGGGCTGTATGTTTGACATCCCTGCCTTAGGCCTTGATGCGAGATTCATTTTTTAAAAATGTTTTTGTCTCCAAACAGAGGTAAAGTCCTCCAGGAGAGTCTGGTTAAACTGGTGGAGGCCTGTAGTGACGAGTCCCACAATATGGACCGCTGGCTCAGTAAGCTGGAGAACTCCAGGTGGCTGTCTCATGTCCAGACCGCTCTGTCAACTGCTGGTCTGCTGGCAGAGTGTGTGGAGAGGTACGGTCAAACTGAAGGAAAAGACACACCCTGCTGGCCATTTGGTTAGGTACACCTGATGATCTGCTTGTTTATTGAAATATCAAAAAAGTCACTGACTTTTTCGTCCGTGCAGGGACGGCCGATCAGCGCTGGTCCATGGTTCAGAGGGAACAGACTCCACTCTGCTGGTCAGCACTTTGGCTCAGCTCATCATGGACCCACGCTGCCGCACGCTGGAGGGTTTCCTGACCCTGCTGGAGAGGGAGTGGGTACAGGTGTGTGTGTGTGTGTGTGTGTCTGTTTATATTTGACTTTCTGAAACTGAGAGCTACTTCAAGGGCAGTTAGTATTACGAAGAACTACTTGTTTGATATAGAGTTCCCCAACAATGTAATAATAATCGGTTCTGGGACAGACAACAGTTGACACTGAACACATTTGAATATCAAGTAGAACTGATTCAAGAAGCACAGTAACAGTACAATTGTTGACCCTCTTGTTGACTAGAACATGGACACCACGTTGGTGACCCCTGATTTACTGACCCCATGTAAAACCTGGGCCTATTTAGTTGAACACAATCCTCATATACTCGCAGGAATTGAAGAAAGACACACGGCTGTTGTCAGACATGAACAAAGGTGTGTTTGGGAATGTGTGTAGGATGAGCTAATGGGTGCAGCTAGCTGGTGACCCCTGTCGTAGACAAAACAATCCAACTTTTTTAGCTGAAAACTTTCTTTGTATTCCACTATTTATTTATTAATTTCCAGGATATAATGTATCTGTGTGAATTCCACTCCTCCCCTGCAGGGGTTGCTGTAATGTCACGTGATGTCTAATTCTATCCTGTGTGTGTATGTGTGTGTTCTCTGTTCCAACCAATCGCTGACCCTCCTTCCTTCCTTCTCCACCCTGTAGTCAACTACATTTGCAGCGTTTTCTTCGTTTTTTTTCTTCAGGCAGGTCACCCGTTCCAGCAGCGCTGTGCCCACTCGGCCCACTCTCATGCCCGCTTCCAGCAGGAGTCGCCGGTCTTTCTGCTGCTGCTGGACTGTGTGTGGCAGCTGTGCCGTCAGTTCCCTCTGGCTCTGGACGTCTCGGAGACGCTGCTGCTGAGGCTGGCAACTGAGGCCTACGCCTCGGACTTTGGCACCTTCCTGTGCAATAACGACCAGGAGAGGTCAGTGATGAGCCTTGTTGTTAAGTAAGGGTAAGAGAGTGACGAGTAAGAGTGTAGAGTAATTGACTCGGAGTATTTTGAAAACTTAATTTGATTTATTTAGTTTAAAATAATCCAATTTGTTTTTATGTGTTTTTAGACATAAAAATAAGAATTGATTTGGTTCTGTTTTTATACACCAAATTTTCTTTTTGAATGTTGACACAATTATTCTGCAGTTGCAAAGGCTGACCACTGTATGGCAGTGTTGGGTGATTCTCAGGCGTCCACTGTAGAGGCTTATATGCAACACTGCCATTAAAACCTATTCTTATCATAGAAAATGACATTTTAATAGCTGTCCACTGTAGTGACCGTCATGCATGAAAGTGCTAGGGGGAGCCATAGTACAACCAGCAGTACTGTACCGCATATTGTTCTAGAATTTTCCTTTAGGACTTAGATGCCCTGTTTTGACCACATACATTAGAGTTTTCCTTTTCCTTTAGGTGTTCCTTAGAGGTGAAGGAGAAGACTCACTGTTTATTCCGGGCCCTGCTGCGGCGCGAGGAGAGAGAGTGGTGCAGCAACCCACTGTTTGAGCCCACTGAACTGGCAATCTGGCCCTCAGTCTATCCTCAGTCTCTGCAGCTCTGGACAGGTTGGCCTGAACCTCTTATCTTGTCAAACATATAGCTGGCGGGCCAAAACAGGCCCGCTAGGGGGTTCAATCCGGCCCACATGATGAATTTTTTTCCTCCATTTTTTTCTTTTAACTTACGGTGTCATTTTAGAAATCTGACCCTAACCCTTTATCTGATCTTCAGGTTTTTTTCTAAGGTGGACCAGAGAGACTCAGCACCTGGTGGAGGCTCAGCAGGGAATTAGGAAGATGGTCATTGAACTGGGACAACAAGCTGATTGTAACTGAGTGTAACAGAGGAGATCATACCATGGACAATGTCATCGACTGTTGTTTTATAAATTTTTATACGACAAAAAAAAACATTGTTCTGTTTTATCTTTTCATCGCACACTGTGTAAAAAAAAGACTACGTTTCACATCATTCCCATGTGTTGGTAATCGCCGACAAACCTTCATTCATAAATACGATCACGGGGTGGGGTGTTGCCGGGGGGTGGGTGGGTGGGGGGGGTCTGTGTAAGTGACACACCTCCCAGTCCTGTTAAGCTCAGCTAAACGCTCCACACAATACAAATCCCTGTGCACAGCATGTCAGCATGTTTACACACAGGGAGAGCGCCGTCCTGTCCACGCTCAGTCGAGAGTCACCAGCTCCCAGGGACAGTGGACCGGAGTCTAACCGTCCAGATTCAGGACGGGACAGGGACGGATGAGACACTGGAGGACAGACAAGTTGGAAACCATTTTACTAGATATTGTTATGGTTAAAAAAGGTGAATAGTTTTGGTTCTGCTGGTCATGGTTGAAGATTCCCTGAGATTTCTGATCTGATCAGGATACAGGTGAGTCGAAGTCTTTTACTCAAACTGACTTTTATTATTTATTTTTACTTAATTTAATTTAATATTTTTTATTTCATTTTTAATCTTTGATTTTTTAACCCTTTAATTGTATTCATTTACTCAATTAATGTTATTATGAATTCAATATAATAATTTCTGGGAGATTTCTTTGCTTTCTGAAGAACTGCACTGGAGATGCAGTTGTGCCTACTGGTCAGCGTGAGTACTGCGGCGGCTCCACTGGAGATGTTTTGCAGACGTTCCCTCAGCAGGATGTGGAGTTTGCCTCGTCGTGGCGTCAGTTCGTCACACAGGGAGATGAGCAGGTGGAAACGAACGGAAAGCGTCCAAACTCCTGAGGAGAAGCCTCGCATCCTCATCACAGGTGACGAGACGTGACACGGATACGGCCGCATCGTCAGCATAGAGTGGCAAATGTTTCCCAATCTTTACCTGCTGCGACTTCAAACTTCAAACTCCACTGAACCTTTTTAAAACACTGATTCCTAAAAAAGCTATTTTCACTGAAAAACTAAATAAATTCTGAACTAGTAAATTTAATATGAGAATATGAATATAAGAGTCTTTGGGAAACTTTTTTTTTTGGGATCATCTCACATCATGTTTCCCAGGAGTTTACGAATAATGTCTATTGACTTTGGTCGCATTGGTTTGTGACTTTTAAAATATGGGTCCCCAGAAAAAAAAAAGTTTGGGAAACACTGGTCCAACGAGTCCGTGCTTGTTTTGTACCATGTTTTCCATAAAGACACTGATTTGTGCAGAGAAATTAAAAATAAGGGCTCAGAAAACAAACATTTTTTCAAAGGAAACAACGTGGTTGAAATAGGACTCCAGCCTTTCTCTCAGTTGTTTAGCGGCTGTTTTTTGTCACGGCGCGTGAACACCAGACTCCTGTTTTGACTCATCATAATAGACTGCACGTCGGCGCCGCTAATGATAAAAGGGAGACAACAACAAGTGTCTGTGGGGACAATAACGGACCGCTGTGGAAAACATAAAAGATTCAAAGCACGAGCTTCAAAAACATGTGGATCAAAACACTTTACTGTGTTTGGTGTGTGTGTGTGTGTGTGTGTGTGTTGTAGGTGGCCTTGGACAGCTGGGCGTGGGTCTGGCACAGTTACTGAGGTGAGATTTTTGGAAATGACTTCAATGTGAAAGTAAAAAAAAGTTTGAGTTTGGACCTGAGTTCTGCCTCTGTGTCCAGACGACAGTATGGAAAAGACAACGTTATTCTGTCAGACATCAAGAAGCCTCAGCCTCAGGTTGCTAACAGCGGTATGTAAAATATGATTTGTTTTTTATTTGCATGTACAGAGGAGTTCCCCGAAATACACGTTTTCCAAGTTATCAACTTCTCCTACTCCTACCTCAGTGGCCCCAACACTCTGTCTCCCTCTCTGGGTTATTTAACCCATTTTTTTATAACAATAATATAAAATGTTTTCATAATAATTATTATTTTATATTATCAATATATTTGTTTATATCTATGTTTTTATGTTTGGATCAGGGGTTCATTTTATTAATTAATAGTATATTTCTAGAACGAATTCATTGGTTTTGAGTTATTATTTTAAATGAGAAAATTCAATCGAGATACGAGCGGATCGACATACGAGTGCTGTTGTGGGACGGATTCGACTCGTATCTCAAGATGAACTCTCGTCCTCTCACCAGGTCCCTTCGTATACGCCGACGTGTTGGACTACAAGCATCTCAGAGAAGTGATCGTCAATAACGGCATCACGTGGCTGGTCCACTACAGCGCCCTCCTGAGCGCTGTGGGCGAAGCGAACGTGGCTTTGGCGCGGAAAATCAACATCACAGGTTAGCTTGTCTGAAGGAACGACAGCCGCCAGGCGTTTCGGTGGTGCCTTCAGCCTGTGTTCATTCACCAGGTCTTCATAACGTCTTCGACCTGTCGCTGGAGAACTGCCTGCGCCTGTTCGTCCCCAGCACGATCGGTGCCTTCGGTCCGTCTTCTCCACGCGATCCAGCCCCAGACCTGTGTATACAACGACCCAGGACCATTTACGGTGTGTCCAAAGTGCATGGAGAATTGATGGGAGAGGTAAAAAAAAAAAAAAAAAAAAAAAAATTATATACAGGCAAAGGAAGAGACGACTAAAATCATCGTAATGTGTGTATATTGACCGTAAACATATACGGTGAATGTTTCTTTAGTATCTCCATCACAAATACGGCCTGGACTTTCGCTGCCTTCGTTACCCAGGTGTGATATCAGTCAACACAACTCCTGGAGGAGGAACAACAGGTATACAATTTCACACACATTATACCAAGAGGTCCCCACCAACCCCCGGTCCGTGGACCGGTACCGGTCCGTGGGTAACAGTGAAATTAATCATTTACTTCATTTAAAGAGCATCTGTTAATTTCCATTTACTTTTGTCATATAAGAAATCTGGCAAGTATTTTAAAATTTAATAATATGTCTCTAAGACACCAATGCTAACAGAACAAGGCCTAAAAATTATTTTATTTTAAAAGTTTACCGAGCCTTAAAAATCCTTTAACAGCCCTTCGATAAACAGCACGGCCGATACCAGTCCGCAAACCGCCTATTTCCGGCTAACCAGTCCTTAGATTATACCATATATTAATTATATTCACATAATTATAAATGACAGATTATTTATTTTAGTTTACAAAGTTTACTTTGTTTGCCCAGACTACGCGGTTCAAATCTTCCACGATGCGCTCAGCACAGGTCAGCACGAGTGCTACCTGCGCCCCGACACCCGCCTTCCCATGATGCACATCTCTGACTGCCACCGTGCCACCGTGGAATTCATGCAAACCTCGGAGTGCCAGCTGTCGCTGCGAACCTACAACATCGCCGCCATGAGTTTCACTCCAGAAGAGGTGGCACAGGAAATACGCAAACACCTCCCGCACCTCAAGGTCACCTACAAGACAGATTCTGTCCGACAGACCATTGGTAAGACCGACGCAAGCTAGCTCACATGTGGAACGGTCACTGTTCAGATTTCCGTACTGACTTAGCTACGTACGTCACTTTGTTTTGCAGCAGACAGCTGGCCGGTGAGGTTTGACGACACCAATGCTCGGAGAGACTGGGGATGGGAGCCAACGTTTGGGCTGGAAAAGCTGGTTACAGACATGTTACAGTCCGTTCGAATCAAGAGGACCAACGAGGGTTTGCCAGTCAGCTAGTCCCACAGTCCTCCAAAAAGACCAACACCATACCTCGGACTTCTCTAACAATACTCTTTATTTTCACATTTAGACTTTTCTCACACTATCATATTACATATTCTTAATTGTAACATCTATTTTAAAGCAGTGATACATTGTCAGACCTAATGGTGGTAAAAGTGGTTTGCATGGGTTCCACCGCCAATCTTTTTGTATGGAATTTGCCTGTTCTCCTCCCACTGTCCCTCAGGTAGAAGACCAACAAATTAAAATAACCTGTCCAACCCTCTCTACATCTTTGTAACATTAGTGTTTTCATGTTGTAGGCTTCTCTGGTGTTTGTTTTTTACCAAGTTTTTCTCATCAAATAAAATCATCAGATGCATGTACAACCCTGGGTGATAAAAAAAAATCTGAGGTAAAATTTGATAAGATTTTTAATTAAACTAACTGAATTTTAATCAGATGGCGTTACTGTTTTTAACACTATAACAAACAGCTGTGTTTTTCACCGTCTGTCTGGGAATCAATGTGGTTTGAACTAATAACAAATTCTTGTGGCGATAAAACCGATGCAGTGTTGTTTGAAAATAACATTGGTGAATAAAAAGAAAAAAACATGTTTGAAAATAACATTGGTGAATAAAAGAAAACTTCCAAGTCAGTGTGAATGACTAAAAATGACTTCAAATGCATATTTAATCCTGTGAGGTTGTGGCCTTTAATGTCTTTGATCCACAGCTCCTGTTGCTCAGCGACTAATTAGCAGAACACGAGTGTGATCTGATGGAGGTAGAATTATGATTTTTTTTTAAAACAAATACTCGGTCAGAAAAGCAGTGAAACATTACTGACTCCGCCTGCTGTCAATTTCTGAGACTCGCTTCTGCGTTACTGCTTTCGTCCTGTAGAGGCGCCAACTTCATCCGGTTCATCACACACGTCCCTCTTGTCCGCGACGTTTATTCCTTTTCTCCGATAATGGACGCGGGATTTTTCCGCGTAAGATTTTTTAAATTACTTTTGGTCTTGATTTGTGTTTCATGTTGTATCACGCTGTTGGTTCTTGGTGTAAATAAATGTGACATATGTTAAGGGTAAAGAGACGAGCAGTTTCGGGGCTGCGTCTATCAACTGGTTAGTCATGGGTTTGGTCCGTGGTCGGTTATCGTTTAAGAGTTTGCCAGTAAAAGGCGAGCGGCTTTTTCCTAAATTTAATTTATCAATGTGTAACGTTACATGGCGTTCGCGCGCAGCCTTTGTTTTATGATCTTTTTGGCAAACATCAGAGCAGCGGAGCTTCATGGCTAATGCTAACTCGCGCTGTCTAAAAATGGCGGCCGGTCAGTGCGTCGTTCCCGTCTCTACGTTGATCTTGAGTAGTGTTTGAGTACTCAAATCACCCAGTATAAGTTTAAACAAGTTTTTTATTTGTAACAATATGACATTTCATCATTTGTTAACTCCCATACACTGTTCTGATTGGACAAATCTATCAGATTGTGACGAATGCTACTCTGTGAGATCCGTGTGTATATTGGATTAAACACAGCTAGCTGTTAGCTAACAGCACTATTCTAGAAAGTCAACGAAAAAAAAAAAAAAAAACCACATGTGAACACAACCCATGAAGTGACGGTCACAGAATTATGCGATATTAAAATCGAGGTGTTTGTAACGCCAGTTTGTTGAATGTTCAACATGGTAACAGACCTTTTTATTTTTTTTGTATTTTTTTCTTTAGGGCACAAGTGCGGAACAAGACAACCGTTTCAGCAACAAACACAAGAAACTGTTGAAGCAGCTGAAATTCGCAGAATGTCTGGACAAAAAGGTAAAATTTTTAAAATTAATAATAATAATAATAATGCCTTAATTAAGAACACTAATGACGTCTTACTATGATATAGAGTGTACAGGAAAGGAGTAAAATGATTAGTGGAGTAATACATGTAAGAATAGAGTTTTAAATCGCTCCAAACAGATGCAGTATTACAGGAAATAAGCATTGATATTTATATTAAATTAGTGACCTCGAAAAAAAAAAACGTTTCTGACAATACAAATATTTATTTGTATAAGTAGCCAGTGGAGTGATGGAATTTAAATAACTAAATAGACACTTCTCCTCTGTGAAAACAGGTCTAACTGGATGCAAATTAATTGCATCCTCAGTTGATAACATCTTGTCTTGAGCAAATCCTAATCACTGGCGATTTAATTCTGTGCTTCCATGTGTCACCAATAGGTGGACATGACCAAAGTGAACCTGGAGGTGATCAAACCCTGGATTACTCAGCGTGTGACAGAGATTCTGGGATTCGAGGACGATGTTGTCATAGAGTTCGTATTTAACCAGCTGGAGGAGAAGGTAACATACACACTTGTGTCTATGGATGTTGTGCTTTGTTTCAGAACTGTGATAATGTAAGGGATTTGCTTTGCACGTAAAAAGGCATTTGATGAAGTATTTGCACATCCTAGTCTGAGTGAAAAGGTAGTTTAACGATTGGTATCAAACTGATATTTGATGACATAACAATGTTTTGCTGTTATGTGACAAAGTGCATTTATTTAGCAGTCTTCTAATGATGATGTGATTTATGATTTAAAAGGCCTGAACCAATATGGATGTTATACCTTGCATCAGAAGTATAGCACCAACACCTAATTAGCTCTCTCCTGAGCCCAAAGTCACTGAGCCCAACTCTCCCTTCATGATGCAGTGTGTGGTTTGAGGTGAGTTATAAGCAGGGATCATTAACATCATGTCAGTGAAAGACACAACTAAGCAATGCCATAAACATATTCTTCGTAGGTATTTACAATGTGTCACTCAGAGAATCACTTCTTAAACCCTAAGGTCCGGACTGGGAACGTAAAAGTTTCACAATCTCTCAGTCTGTTGAGTGTAACTGAATCCCGACAGACTCAAAACTGGTTTCTTAAGTTTCCAGTCCTTTGCTGTAATATTGGAAGTGATCAGAACTGTACTGAAGTACAACAATCCCTGCTCTGATGTCACCGGGTAGTATTGATACTCAGTTTAAACATCTGATCACACATTGCCTGTTTTATCACAATATAGTTTTCATCAGTAGAGCTGTAAGTTTGAGCCTCACTGATGTTGTCCTTTTTTTTCGGGAGGGGAAGAGGGTGGTAAGAGGGGATATATCCAACAAAGGCTACTTTGTTGAAGCTCGTACGTAGGTCGTTAACGTAGCTAATGCAATTTCAAGTAATTTACAAACACTATTTTTTTTATTTACTTATCAAGGTTGTACAAACCAGAAATTCCAGAAAAGTTCATGTCAAAATGTGTAATTTGGTAATGCACTTGTACTCTTTCCATCGTCAGATTTTAGCACAAATCAAAATGTGTAATTTGGTAATGCACTTCGACCAATGTATTAAAAGAAAAAAAAAAAGGAACTCTTTCCAGTGTCAGTTTTTAGCACAAGCGATTCACCAAACTTCAAGTTGATAGAAACAGAGAATAAAACAAAAATAACCCCCTGAAAGGTAAACGTGTCAGAAAGAGATTAGTTATGAGACGAGTTTTTGACAAAGGAAATTAAGAGTTTTTGACAATGAACAAATCAACACAATTAAGAATTCATAGGGTGAAAACAAACAGGGCAACAAGGATGATGTGTAATTACATCACAGCCAGTGACCACACTGTTGGCAGCGACACTTCACCTAAACTTTGCACGGCCTTTTTAGGTTTCCAAACGATAACAGAACCCACAACTGACGTAATGCAGGATAGGTTGTCAGCACAAATCCAGTTAGTTTGGTCAGAAAGTAGTCTTCTCCTGTGCTTTGTCTAAAAAGTCATGGTTCAAGTGCAATTCCAAATTACACATTAACTATTTTATTGCAAACGTTTTAGTTTAAAGTGCTGGTTTCTCACACCGGCTGATTTCAAAGCAGTCGTCCTCTCTGTTTGTCATGACTTTAGATCTGGGTGAGTTCACACGTTCAGTCTAGTCACTTGAATTCAGTTTATGATCTCCCATGATTGTTGTTAGTTGTTGAAGTAAAAACTTTTTTTTTTGTGTAACTGTGTACTCATTATTGCTTGTTCGTCTCTTGCAATTTAGATAAATGATATAACATTAAGCTCAAGGTGGTTGAATCTCAAGCGGTAGGGAGGCGGAAGCAAGCCATGGGAGCTCCGTGCCCACTGATCCCACGGGACTCACTGAAGACACCGGAACTGTACTTGCACTGTTGGGTTTTGAAGCACTCTGTATTGTGGCTATTTATTCTACAGTAACTCCTGAAGTGTTTACTGTTGGGACACTGGGAAATGGAAGGGGGTGGAGGGGGTGGGGAATTTGGATATGGAACAAAAAAAGAATTCAAGTCTGTAATTTTTTTTTTTTGGGACAAACCATTTTGATTAAAGATAATGGGAAGTAAATTTCTGACTGTTGCATGCAGTATGTAAGATCATTGGGTTATTTCTTCACCTATTTAGAGTTTGTGAGGATGATAAAACCGATCACATTTTTTATCTTTTTTTTGTAGTTCCTTTTTTTTTATATATATGTCAACTGGATCTAGGACAGAAATATTCTTGACAGTGTAACATGTAACGTTTACATAAACAAGACTAATGGCAGTCAGGACTACAGTAGAAGAAGGAACCCCATATTGGGGGTGTCCTGCATCTCCCTTCTTTCTGTTCCGTGTTATTTCAATCCATATATTTTTTTTCTCTCTTCCTTATTTCTTGTGTGTTGCAGCACCCAGATAGCAAAATGATGCAGATCAATCTGACGGGTTTCCTGAATGGGAGGAATGCCCGGGAGTTCATGAAGGATCTGTGGCCCCTGCTGCTCAGTGCCCAGGAAAACATCGCCGGCATCCCGTCTGCTTTTCTGGAACAGAAGAAAGAAGAAATTAAACAGAGACAGGTGAGGTCACGGTAAACAACACGTAAATGGACGGTGGAATTATTGGATATCATGTTTGTATGATTCTGGCCATGTGATAAAATTGTTTAAAAATATTGAATCATATCAATCTTCACAAGTTATGTAAAATTTATAATAGGGGTGCAAGAAAATATCGATACAGTGAAATATCGTGAGATTTCGTTTCACGTTACTCTATCGATATTCTATAGCACTGTATTGATTATTTTTATTAACAGTTAACATGCAAATATTCATGTTCATTTTAGTGTTGCATTTAAACC
This sequence comes from Cynoglossus semilaevis, assembly GCF_000523025.1. Taxonomy (NCBI): domain Eukaryota; kingdom Metazoa; phylum Chordata; class Actinopteri; order Pleuronectiformes; family Cynoglossidae; genus Cynoglossus; species Cynoglossus semilaevis. The sequence continues at coordinate 2,515,312 of NC_024307.1, read as the reverse complement.
TCTGACCACTAGTTGGAGCCATACTGCATATACTGTATTTTAGACTTTAAGTCAATCATTTTTTCAAATGATTATCCAAACAATTCTGCAATTGCTTTTCTGACAGTTTCAAATTGTTAAAAAAAAAAAAAAAAAACTAAATATTTTGCCGTGCCTATAGTATCGCAATATATCGTTGACACTGTATCGTGATACGTATTGCATCCCCAGATTCTTGCCAATAAAGCCAATATTAAATAGGCAGTATGTTTAAGCGCACAGAACAGTCATAAGTGCAAGTGAAAGTTTTGATGTTGGTGAAGTTATTGACTTGATTCTTGGTTGTTAATTTTCGGTAGATTGAACAGGAGAAGTTAGCGTCTCTGAAGAAGGTGGACGACGACAAGAAGGAGAAAGAAGCCAGGGAGAGAGCTCAATCCAAAAGCCCACGCAGGTAATAATAAAAAAAAAAAAGAACGTTTTTTGGATAGAATTTGGTCATGGTTTCTTTCAGTAAATCCAAATGTATTCATCTGTGGTTTTAATGTGATTAAGGCGAAAGACCAGGTCGCCATCACCTCGACGGCGTTCGCCAGTAAAGCGTGAAAAGAAGCGTAGCCCCTCACGCTCACCGAGACGTAAATCCAGCCCGCTCGTCAGCAGCTCCCCTCCCCCGCCTCTGATGCAGCTGCCCGCCAAACATTCAGAGCAGCTCGCAGAACCGGACATGTCAGGCAGGCCCGTGCCCGAACCCGTGGTCCAAGAAGCTTCTTCCGCCTGGTTTGTGTAATAATAAGTTTTACGTTTAAGTTGTACTTAAGTTGCGATCACAACCTGAAAATGTAAAACTGAAGTTTCCGCTCCGTTTTGTTTCCAGTGACACAGTTGTTGAAGTCGTCAAAGCCGACTCGGTCACACAGGTCAAAGAACCCACCCCTGAGAAGGTGAACAAGAAAGAGGAGCGGCCCAGGTCACGGGAACGAGAGAAGGAAACCAGAAGGGAAAAACCACACCATCGATCCCGTTCTCATTCTCGGTCTCGCAGACGTCGCTCACGTTCTAGGTAAATTGAAAAAATGTCACGTTGGAAATACTCTTCGTTGCTGTCAGGTTCAAGGTGAAACAAATGTTCTTCTCCTTTTGTCCAGGTCTCACTCTCCTCGTAGGAGACCAAGTCCCAGGAGGCGAATGTCCCCTCGCAGAAGGAGTCCACCTCGACGAGGTCCCCCCGCCTCCAGGCACCGTCACAGACGTTCTCCAATTCGCAGGTCAGTGTGATGGTGGCCACTGATGGTTCTTGTTTGACAAGTTGAATTCAGTTGTGTTTTAATTAGGGATGTCCGATATGAACGTTTTGCCAATATCCGATGTGCCGATATTGTCCAAACACTCAATTTTCTTCTTACAGATATTACACAATTATGCTAATATCGGTTGACGATCTTATCGAACATCCCTCATTTTTAATATATATTCTGTGTTATTATAGTGGGAAATTTAATACTGGGTTTTTTTTGTGTTCCACAGGAGGCGCTCTCGTTCTGCCTCATCCTCTGGTAGCAGCATTTCGGGCTCTCGCTCACCGAAAAAAGTTTTGAAACGAGTATCGACCACACCTCCCCGGAAACAAATGCCTTATCGAGACGCTTCCACCAGCCCAGCCGGTAAGGACAGACGGTCCCCATCTCCCAGGGCAAGAAAAGGACGGAGTTCAGTTTCTCCACCGAGATCATCAGGTACAAACCTTTGTCTTTTTCCAGGTTTTAGAACAGATTTCTGTTGTGCTGTTCAGGTTGGTCTTATTCAGAGGTCCAAACCTGTTTGTATTCAGGAAAGTATTCCAAAGACCACCTCCTCCTGGGACTGTTGGTTGATCAGGGATGTTGTTTGTTTGTGACTTTTTTGCATCAGAATTTATTACTTTTTTTTTTGTTAAACAGCTCATGTCATCAAGTTACTACAATAGTGGCTGTAGTTATAGATGTATTTCATTGTAAAGTAAAATAATGCTGCTGGTCTGATGTTCAGGTTTAAAGGCCAAGCCTGGAAGAAGAGCCGACTCTCCTGTGAAGCCCAGACACTCAGAGGAGTCTGAGTCAGGTCAGAGAATCTTTCTGCCTCTTGTCAATTCTTTAATTATGTAGATATTTGTTGTGTAATAATTGAATATTGTGAATCCTTGAATCAAGTTTATCTTAGCGGCGTATACTGGAGGAAAGATGATCTGGACTTAGTGGATTACCCTAGAGCGGGATAAATAAAGTTCAACGGTAACTTTATTTTTATGGCGACAGAGGCTTAAAAAACCCCAGAAAGTAATAAATACCACATCCTGGTATCAGTGACAAGCAAATTGATTGTTTGAGCATTTGTTTCAAGAGTTTTAAGTACAAATAATTAATTATATCCAACTAATCTGCAGAAAATGTGTCATTGTTTTCAAGTGGCCTTTAAATATTAACATTTCACTCAAGAACCTGAACCCATTTTCTGTTGGATATCGTTGAAATCCCAACAGATAAAGTATGAAATGCATGGTTTATATATGACTCCCTTCATTGTAAAAGACCTGTTTATCTGTCATCAACTTTTCCACGGATTTCTTTGTCATTGATTTGGATTCCACTTGACTCGAAAATCAATGTTCTACATTTCAGAGGAGGATAAAAATGACAAAGGGGCAACAGCAGATTCAGTGCAGCAGCGACGTCAGTATCGCAGGCAGAATCAACAATCGTCCTCAGGTTAAAAGAGTTTTTGTCCCCATTCTTTCTTCTTCCATTTCCAACCCTCTCTCCAGTCAAGTCTCTGTCGTGTCATTACGCTTTTATCAGCTCATCGACTTTTGAAGCTGTCTGCTAACACCCCCACCCCGGTGTCGTCTCCTCACTACATCTGGTCTGTTCTCAGGGGATACTTTTATGATGCCTGTCGGCCTTGTGGTTTCAGATACTGGGTCTTCATCTTCAGAGGATGAAGCTCCCAAGAGGCCAGCACCTGGGGCTGCGGCCAGAAACGGTGAAGTCAGGAGAAGACGAAGTCGTACACCCTCCCCTAGGAGGCGACATAGAGATCCCTCTCCAAGGTCAGGAATTAAGCAACACATTGGACACTTTTTAGAGTGTACAGTGATCCCTTGCTATAACGCGGTTTACTTTTCACGGTTTTGCTACTTCACGGATTTGCATCGTGCATTGTGTTCTGCATTCTGATTGGCTAAAAAGTCACTCCGCTTCTTCTCTACCTGTGCGCCAATAACGTTGCGGTTTAATATGTACACGTACGTAAAACAGCTTGCCAAATTGACATTACGTACGTGCAAATTCTCTTGCAATTTCGAGTTTATCAAACCCCATAATGTCGACAAAACGCTCTGGACCGGCAAAAGTACCTGCGGTAGGGACCAAAAGGCAGCGGAAGATGCTGTCTATCGGTGATAAAGTAAAACTATTGGACATGCTAAATGAAGGTAAAAGCTATGCGGCTGTAGGTCGGCATTATGGAATTAATGAATCTTCCGTTCGTTCCATAAAGAAGGAAGAAAAAAACATAAGGAAGACAGCAGTGAAATAAAGCTGAGTCACTATTTGTCCGACTGTACAGGTAATTTGTATTTTTTTCATAATCATTTTTAATTTTCTCCCGTTCACGGTGGGCGGTGCTAATCTCCGCAATTTGAAGCCTTCTGTTCACGTTGATGATTAAAATTATTATTTGACAGTACATTACAGAAGTTATTTGTTGAAACGTTTCTAAAGTACTTTTATTTTACTTTATTTGTGAAACAAATGGTTGAGACTGTAAAATGGTTTGTTCGTTCTTTCTCTTCTTTTTCTGAGTATTTAATTGTAAAAAAAATAAAGATTTCTACTTCACGGATTTTGCCTATCACGGGTTCTTTTTGGAACGTAACCCCCGCGAAAAACAAGGGTTTACTGTATTTGTGACACTGTAATTTCATTAAGTCAATGGATTGGGTTCTTTGTATCCTAACAATGTTCTTGACTTTCTAGGAAAAGACGTTCTCCGTCTCCAGGGCGCAGGCGTCGCACCCCTTCTCCCCCACGGCGGCGAAGATCTCCCTCTCCTCCACGCCGCAGGTTTGAGTCTTTTCATCTGATTTTCAGTGTTGGTTTGAGCTGAATCTTTTTTTGACATTTTCTTCTGGTTCTTCCTAGGTCTCCATCTCCACCTCCTCGTCGTCGTTCACCTTCACCACGACGGTACTCTCCCCCTATCCAGCGTCGCTACAGCCCTTCACCTTTGCCTCCGCAGAAAAGAAAAATGTCCAACTCTCCCGCGAGGCGTCCTTCTCCAGGAGCAAAGCGGCGTCCGTCCAGGTCGCCTAAGCGCAGAAGTCCTCCTTTACATCGCAGACGCTCACCTCCGCGGTCGTCATCGCCACCCAGACACAGAAGGAGTCCAATGCACTCTGGCTGGCAAGGCAGGGATACACGGTCACCCCCTCGCATGTCTCCGTCCCCTGTAGGCCGGGGCCGAGCTGCTAGGGTTTCCACCAGTCCACAGGGTCGCTTTGAGAAATCCGTGTCTCCTAACCATCGCAAGCCACAGTCACCCATGCATAGTAACAACAAACCAATTCGTAGGGTTTCCCGCACTCCAGAGCCACGCAACCAGAGGTGAGCAATAATTGGGCAGTTTTCGGTCTTGTCCTAATGTCGTCATTGACCTTTAGTTTAGTCTGACGGTCCGCGACTTTTGGTTTTACTTTTCAGAGCTTCAGTGAGTCCTCAGCCTATGAGAAAAGTATCTTCCAGATCTAGATCTGCGTCTCCTCAACCAGCAGCTCAAAAACGCCCACTTCCGGCTTCAGCTTCCCGCTCACCGTCTCGCTCCACCAGCAGGTCACCACCTCCAGCCAAAAAGCCCAGCAGTGCTTCCCTCAGTCGCTCTCCAAGCAAGGTATGTTTTTACCATTTATATATGTTAGCGTTTATTAGATTGTATCAATGTATACATGATTAACTTTATATGAAATATTAACTGTGTTGTTAGCTCGCAATTGACTTACTCCATGTGAAACTAGAGCCTGTTTGGTTGAACATTATGCTGATATACTCAGGAATTGAAGAAAGGTGCACACAGATTTTTTTTACTCAGGAATTGAAGAAAGGTGCACACATAGACTTTTTTGTTGTTGTTGTTATAGCCATCTTTTGCCACCTAGTGGAAGAACATTTAATTGTTCTGCCTGTCGTTGTTATAAGAGGAAGGAAGACACATTTGTGGTTAATAAATATTCTGCCTGTCGTTGTTATAAGAGGAAGACAAATTATTTGTAGTTAATAAATGTATAATTTCAGGTCCATTAAGTGAAATATTTCCGTAGTACACTTGATCTGTCGCAGCACAGTTGTGTATTTCAACAATTATTATTTTTTTTTTTTTAATAAATGAAATTTTTTTATTCAGCTGAATGTTTTTTGTGTTGCAGACTTCTGACATTGATGGCAGTGGAAAGAAAAAGAAGAAGAAGAAGGAAAAGAAACATAAGAAGGAGAAGAAACACAAGAAACACAAGAAGCATAAGAGGGAGAAGATCGGTGGAACTGGCACCACCGCCGCTGCCGCTGCAGCCGGTGGTGGTGGTGGTGGCACTGGTACTGGAGATGAACAAGAAAACCAGGCCACGGAGCAGGACGGAGATTCTAGAAAGGTAGAGGAAAAACATTGAGACGGTGCATGGTCAAATAATACGGTAGACATTGTTGTATACATTCGTGTTTGTGCTTGATTTCATATGGATGTTGTAGGAGTCTGACAGTGAAGTAGACGACAGCCTGGACGACCTGGAGAAGCACCTGAGGGAAAAGGCCCTGCGTTCCATGAGGAAAGCCCAGTTGTCTCCGTCACAGATGTCGTAGAACCACCAGGCTCCTCCGACTTTTTTGAAATTTGATGTTGCTTATCTACCCAGATCCACTTGTTTAGAATGTAAAAGTTTTTGTTCCCTGTTTTTTTTTTTTTTTTGTTTGTTTTGTTTTTCTTCTCACTGGTTTGGTACATTTTGAAGAGTTTGTTGCATTCAGAGTTTGGCGTGTCAGTTGAAAACCCCAATAGGAAGTCTGTGTTCATTTAAAACTGTCAAGCAGGGGGAGATAATTTAAAGCTCAGCGGTTGGAGTCAAACCGGTTTGAGACTGGTTTCGGATATTTTTCCACAGCCTACATTAGACTTGCATGTTTAGCAGTTGTCTCTGATGTGCATGAACCACTGACTTTATGGAGTTTAGAGAACAAAATACAGTACAATACTGCTAACTGCTGCCTGTGCGTACTGGCAGCAGCGGCACAGCCCTGTGCCCTTTAATGAATCTGATTGTCTTTTTCCCAACATTCAAGTTAAATAGAGGTGTTTGGCATTGTCTAACCTGCTGTTTTTTTTCTTCTTCTTCCTTTTTTTAGTTGGAAACCAGTCTAAAGTGATGTGGACAATGCTTTAATTTTTCAAAAATCAATATGTAATTTTATGTTGATACTCATACGCTGAGCTTATCTTTGTTTGACTCCTGCATCCTTTTCTTAGTTACCTTGATTCTTACCATGTGTTCATTCTGTCAGAATTAAAACCTTTTTATAGGACGTGTAACTGCTCGTCTTTGTTTGGTCATTTTGTCAGAAGCTGTCATTCGTACTGGGCATCGAGAAGAAATCTATTTGTTAGCGTTGTCCGATAATAGCGGCTGACCGATAATATCAGCTCGATATTAATTATTAGCATAATTGTAGATAATTAATAAAGAAAAATGGCTGCAGTTATCAGAATGGGTTGATTTCGGAAATTAAGTGTCTAGACAATATCGGACATCCCTAATATTTGTGCTTACCATCAAACTATAACATTGTAAAAATTCAGATAATTGTCACTGTTTTATTACAAATAGATCTTTAATAGTAATTATATGTATAATCATGAGTATTACCAACCTAATCCAAGGTAAAGCAAAAAATAAAAGTAGAGATGATATACAAATGGTATCTTTGTACAGGTAAATACAAATGTAGATGTGTGTGTGTGGAATAGTCGGCTACTGTGAGTTGTGTATTTGAATTAGATTGCATCAATCAGCACCTGGAGGTGTGTGGGGGGGGCTCTAATAAAAACACTCCAATTATAATAGGTACACAAAGTAATAAACAAATCAAGATGCAAAACACTTCCGTGCTTCTGTTCCAACACGATGGTTAGTCGTCGGACAAACAGGTTTATACGGAAGATCAAATTCATCAGATCTATTTATGTGTTTTCTCTAGCAAATTAGATCACAATCCACTGTGGGTTTGGTTTTGTTTTTTAAAGTACTTCCACAGTACCATAGAACCAAAAAAAAAAAAACACAAAACTAGTTCTGCTTTTTATTGAAAAGTCAATGGTCCTTATCTCTCTCTATCATCCTCACTAACTAGTAACCATTCGTATCACTATCCTTAACCAACCTAACATCCTCTCTGCTCTGTCTCTCTGTTTAGCTAACGGTACAAATTCTTCCTTCCTTCCGTACAACTCATCCTCTCCTCCAGTCTGACAGTTTTCCCATCCACTTCCCTCATTCTTTTACTATCCTGGTCTTTATTTCACCATCAACCTTCCTCGTCATCTCTTCACGGACTTGACTTTAACAACAACACCAACACCAATTTAGCTGAGCCTCACTCCCCCAAATTCCTCGTCATCTCTTCACGGACTTGACAACAACAACAACAAACAAACTTAGCCGAGCCTCACTCCCCCAAAAGGATCTCTCAACTCCAGCCTAAACTCTTTGCAACACTAGTTCATTCATCCATCTATCATATATCAAAAGTTTAATCTGCCCAGTGGAGTCAAGAGAGTGAGGGGCAGTTATTTCTCCAAGGGTGATCTTAGTATACCACCCAGTTCCCGCCCCGGTACTGCCTCGGCCTAGGGCCGTCCCTGCTCATCTCTGTCCCAGGACTGCTCCAGGGGCACTACTAACGTGCAGCCACTGAGCGGCTCCACAGCATCCTCCTCGGGTCAGTCAGTCAGAGTCTCTTCCCAACAATAAGACCGACTCCCCTCCTCGAACCCTCCCACATTTTTCCATGTTTGCTCGGCATATGACATCACTCCTTCAAATATTCCTCCTGCCTCTTCCCTCCCGTCCCCACAACCTCTGCTCAGCCCGCAGCAGCAGCAGCTCCTCCCGGCTGTGCTCTTTGTAGTTTAGCTGGAGCTAAGTTCCACGTCCGTACCGAAGCAGACGCGGGCAGTTAGCCGACACACACGCCGCTCCGTTACAGCTCCTCTCCCGGGGTTGTTGAAAAGGCGCCTTCTTCACTGGGCTTTCAGTGCGTGGAAACACGAGCGGGAGTGGAGAAGTGGACCGAGCTGAGTCGGGCGTGGTATCTTAGGAGGAGAAAATCCCCTCTTCACCGCCGTTAGCCAAACTTCCAGAAGTAGCATCTCCATCTTTATCCACGATGTCGCTGTCGGTGCCGCAGAACGGAGTGAAGGCGGACACAGAACCCGTTATCGAGCTCTTTGTGAAGGTAAGACCGCAACAAAGCACACGTCTACGGCTAACTTTTTTTTTATCAGCCCATAGTCAGAAAATGTGTTTTATTTTGTCATGTAAAAAAGAAGAAGAAGAAAAGAAAACAAGCTCAATTGTACGTTTTTGTTTTTACACATAAATCCGTTGTTTCGTCAGACGCGGGACATCGACACTGTTTTAAAGCGTCTTTATTTGCTCGAAAGGCAGGACAGAGAGCTGTGGTCTGGAAAAGTGAATATTTTAGTTTTCACATCTTTTGTCTTTGTGGCCATGTGGAGCTGCAGTGTCGGAGGCAGGGTGGAGGCTCTCCCCTCCTCTCCCTCCCCCGTGTCTCCCCCTGTCTTGGCTGGAAACAAGGCATTTGTTCAAGTACGACGTCCAGCCACATCAACAGCAACACAACAGCAACACAAAGGCTAGCCTGCTGCGCAGTCACTAACGCAAGAAAAATTATAGATTTCAGCAATAATCTTTAAAAACTATCATGATATATAGTTCAATTAAGAAATTACAAATTAAAATCTATTTGTATTGGTTTGTCATAAATTAATGTACAAACTAAAACGATAATAAAATCATACACTAGCTAGCCTGTGTACGATAATTATCTGCTAGGGAGCTGCCCTCTGTCTGCGTTTTCTTTTTTTTCTTCTATTCTTAAATTATCAATATAATTCTGAAAAAAAGCTAACCTGTAAAAAAAAAAGACTTGACAGATGGCAGTATTGCGATATTACTCAAATGAAAAAACAAGAAGTGAAGGATGGTGGGAGGGGCAGGATCAGCTGGTGGTCTGTACTGCCCTGAATACCCACTGTGTTGTTTTGGTTTGGTTTGGTTTGGTTTGGTTTGCCCGGCGGGAAAATAGCAGAGGGTAGATCTGGGGGAGAAAGTGGGAGGGGTCTGTGGGAGCTGGTGCAATGGGATGTTACTGACCACTGACCCTATTTGTGATGGTGTTGTGGGGTTTGTTGTTGTCCCTCTATTCGACAAAGACATTTGTTTGTGCAGCTTTACAGAAGTAAACAACATTTAAAAAAAATAAAAAAATATGTAAAAAGCAGGAGCGCTTTAATCTGGTGATTCCATCACATCCTCTGAATCTCCAGATCCTGACTAATCCCATTTCGTTATTTACTAGGGATGTCCGATATTAACTTTTTACTGGTATCCGATATGCCCGTATTGTCTAAACATTTAATTTCCAATTTCAATATCAACCGATACCGATATACGCAGCTGTTTGCCCCTAAAACTGAGGTAAATCTCTTACAAAAAAAATTCCAGCATATTTGGCAAAACCCATGTATTGCGTTATTATCGGGTTTTCGTTATAAAACCGATAATGATTCTTACAGATATTACCTAATTATGCTAGTATCGGCTAATGTTATCGGACATCCCTACTATCTACCCTTCCTAATTTAGCAGTTTTGCGTGTGTAGATTAAGAAGTTTAAACGTTAAATAATACAAATAGAGTCTCCCGTTGTATTTTAACAAAATGTAAAAAAGAACTAAATGAACAATCGACTGATTATTTTTATGATTTTAGTTTGAAGTATTAGTCAGATCCAACATGGCTACGTTATCCAAGGGCCTGGAACGTAGTCATATGTTCCAGACTCATCCCTCTCAGCCCCTCCCTCTTTAGTCCGGAAGTTTCTTTGACAGTATCTTTCCTCCGTAGACACAACAGTGGCCCGTGTTCTGTTGGATGTTACACCACGTTTGCGTGTTCTGCGCCGTGATCGGACTTGTCCGCATTAATTATTGATGTTGATGTGTTAGCTGTGCCAAGTTAGGGACAGTCCTGGGAGACAAAAAGACAGGCATGCAGGTTGCTATATGCGCAGCGTTGCCAGAGGGGCCTCTGGGAACAGCTGATAAGGATGTGTGTGTGTTAGTGCGCATGTGTGTGTGTGCTGTGTATGCACAGTGATGTCAGACCTGTTAGGGAACTGCCACATTTCAAAGCAGATTAATTTGACCCTCTGTTTGGATTTAGCTGTGGCATTAGCATTCACCCGTTGACAGTGGCTAACAGTTGCTGTAATGATTTTGCACTTTTCCATTCCCAGTGTTTATGACAAACAAATGTCACATTGTTATGGTAACGCTCAACTTCGTATACGTCCTCGGGAGCAGTTAGGTGGAGCGCAGTACAGTCGCCGTTTTATGGACCTTAGCCTCAAATTAGCGCTACATAATGAATTTGCGAGAGGGAGGTTCTGACCCTTGAACTCATTACAGTAGCTCAGATTAGATAGAGTTTTACACACCGCCGTCAGTCCATGCCGATGAACTTGGGGATCTCTGTTATTGGCGTCCACCAATGGTTGACTCCCTGGAGACGTTGGGTTGTCTTAGGTTGTCGACGCCCCCCTCCCTGAAGAAACAAGAGCAACAGTTTCTGTGACTCCTTAACTAATTCCAAAAAAAGTAAACACTTAAAATAAACTCATGATCTACCAGTACTTCCTTTACGATCCACTTGTAGATTCCGATCTACTAATTGGGCACTTCTGATCTTTGGATATAAATCACAAAACAATGTGAAAATCAACTGACAGATTGGTTGTTCTGCCCCTACGTCCAGTCAGTTGCTGTGTTGCAGATATTTATTCAGGTCTGATTTTTTTTTAATATGAAATCAGATTCATTTGGATCCGACGTTTCCAGCGATGACTCCATGGAAACTATACTTCACTAATACTGCACTGTGAATATTAGACCTGTTAGCCTAGCCCACATTTCAAAGCAGATTAATTTGACCCTCTGTTTGGATTTAGCTGTGGCATTAGCATTCACCCGTTGACAGTGGCTAACAGTTGCTGTAATGATTTTGCACTTTTCCATTCCCAGTGTTTATGACAAACAAATGTCACATTGTTATGGTAACGCTCAACTTCGTATACGTCCTCGGGAGCAGTTAGGTGGAGCGCAGTACAGTCGCCGTTTTATGGACCTTAGCCTCAAATTAGCGCTACATAATGAATTTGCGAGAGGGAGGTTCTGACCCTTGAACTCATTACAGTAGCTCAGATTAGATAGAGTTTTACACACCGCCGTCAGTCCATGCCGATGAACTTGGGGATCTCTGTTATTGGCGTCCACCAATGGTTGACTCCCTGGAGACGTTGGGTTGTCTTAGGTTGTCGACGCCCCCCTCCCTGAAGAAACAAGAGCAACAGTTTCTGTGACTCCTTAACTAATTCCAAAAAAAGTAAACACTTAAAATAAACTCATGATCTACCAGTACTTCCTTTACGATCCACTTGTAGATTCCGATCTACTAATTGGGCACTTCTGATCTTTGGATATAAATCACAAAACAATGTGAAAATCAACTGACAGATTGGTTGTTCTGCCCCTACGTCCAGTCAGTTGCTGTGTTGCAGATATTTATTCAGGTCTGATTTTTTTTTAATATGAAATCAGATTCATTTGGATCCGACGTTTCCAGCGATGACTCCATGGAAACTATACTTCACTAATACTGCACTGTGAATATTAGACCTGTTAGCCTAGCCTTGGGTCACAGTCCAGACCTGTATTCAGCTCCTGCCATCAGTATAGTTGGAGTAAACATCCTTAGGTCCTTTGAAGTCTGTGTGTTGATCTGTATCTGTGAGCGTACTTCAGGACGGTCCTATAGGGGCAGGAGTGTTTGTCCTGACACGACTCGGTACTGTTGGTTTAATGACACTGAGGGTGAAGACGGCGCCAGAAAAAGAGGCCGTTTACAGCCGACATCAGAACTCTGGACTCAGATTTATGAGTTCACGTGAAGTCCTGTTGTGCGTACGTCGGTTCAAATCTTGGGGACGAGCTGCTGGTGTCACGTTGTGCTGTCCCTCGCAACATGTGACCTGTTCCACATGATCAACCGTTTTATTGGAGTGAAAATGTGCTTCATCCACAGTTACTGGTCCAACGCACCAGTGCACACTGCACCTCAGGTACCTGTAACCAAACTTCACTCCCTTCAAAACAACAAAACAAAAAAAAAAACTAAGTATGTTCCGCCGCTGTCACTGTGAGTTCTTTTTACAAATGAAATGAAATTTGAGGTTTTTTTCAAATAATCATCAGCGTCGGAGTTAACAAGTTGAGTTACCGGAACTGATTAATGGCTCAACGCTGTTGTTTCTGTGTCTGTCTGTGTCTTTTTGTACTGTAAACTGCCTCCATTTCTGCTTTCTTTAACCCCCCCCCCCCCACCCTGAAACAGGTTTAATTGGTTTGGTAAAGTGTTATTACACCAATTCAAAGAGGGACTGTGGAACCGGCCTTTGTGTTTTTATGAGAAGGTCTATTCAGAGATGAGTTTGTGTCGATCTGTCAGATGATTGGACGGCAGAGTTCAGTTTGACTTAAAGTTTAAAGATTCTAAGAAGAACGTTCTCTCTATAATGTTGTTGTTTTTGGTTGGGAGTTACTGTTTAAATGACCTGGTCGAAGTGATCAACCTTCACATGGAAAACGCTAAATATATATGTACTACATATGTTACATTACAATACGTTTAGCAGACACTTTTATCCAAAGCAACTTACAATTTGAGTCGATCGACAATCAAGCTGCAGTAAAGACACAAAATACATGAATAATAATAATAATAATTAATAGTAAAAGTACAGTTATTTTAACTTTATTTATTTTTTCATAGTCATTTTAATTTAAATGCTCATGACACTCCCTTTATGATCTGCTGGCAGATCCTAGAGCGACTGATTGGACACCCCTGGTCCAGAGGAAGCTTGTTGTATTCGTGCTTCCTGACCCGACCTCTATTGGACTAATGTTTCTCCAATGGGTTCAATGACAGGAAGTCGAGTCATTAGCGCTTCCGGCGAGTCTCTTTGAAGATTGAATTTCATGTTGCCTCCCACCATAGTTCTGTGATAACTTTAAAAAAAAAAAAAACAAAAAAAACGATTTTAAAAAAAAAAAATTATTATTTTGTAAAAAAAAAAAAAAAAAATTTTTTTAACCAAGTAATTATTTATAAATATGTCTTTCAGTTCACGCAAAAAAACATCGGATTCTGATCACTGGACGTTTTTCTTTTCTCGTTAGCTAATGGCCTTGTCCAGGTCTTTGTAGTGGCCACAACCTACAACGTACCTCTGCCTGTCTGTCCCCAACCCATGGTCCGGGGACCGGTGCCGGTCCATAGGTCATTTGGTACTGGTCCACAGTTGGACACAGTCGGGAAAAATGTACTTCTGTTTTTACTAATTTACTTAATTCCAAAATAATCCAGTCATGTCCCTTTACTGTTTTCATTCAACGATAATCTGTCAGTGTTTCAGAACAACAGGTCAAAGGTCATTCAGACTCTGATACT
>NC_024307.1:2499592-2501372 GCF_000523025.1 Cynoglossus semilaevis | reverse complement strand
CGTCTTACTACACATGTAACTCAATCCATCTCAACATGATCCACTCTGCTTGTGTTTCACGTTCTACCTGACATGTATGTAAGCCGAAGAGTCGTACCCTAACATTGCGGATAAGGTGACGGTGCGGTTCTTGTCTTCAGAGTGTGGTTCCGTCATCAACCGGAGACACGGAACCTCGTCCTCAGAATCCCTGATGTGATGGAAACCTATAACTTTAACAATAAATGAATGTAAATTGAACTGAATCCAAAGGTGAAAAAAAACAAAAACCGTTGCTACTGGAACACAGTTCAGTCTCTGGACACTGTAATTAGAGAGAAACCGTTTGATGAAGCCGCGACTCGTTGGTAATTATGTAGGCTGTGTTGCATCATCAATGTGGCACCAGTGTGGAAATGGTATGTTGGATCTGTGTTGGTGAACAAGTGTGAGGCGCAGTTGTCTGAAGGGAATGAGCCACAGAGGGCAGAGAAGGGCTCGTTTGTTACTGTATATCATATGGGTGAATAACCCCCCCCCCCAAAAAACCCAGTGGGAAACACTAATATGTTTGTTTGGCCACCAAACAATGTAAAAAAAAAAAGTAAAAGAATATTTACCGTAAACAAAATGATCAAGATCTTATTTTGATATATTTGTTTTTTGTGGGACGAATAAATGACTTCTTAATTTACTGACGAAGTGTGAAGTCTTGGTCTGTTTAGTTGAACACATTGCTTATATACTGGCAGGAATTAAAGAAAGACACAAAAAATATCTTTTTTTTTAATCGCCATCTTCAGCCTCCCAGTGAATTACCTATCGATCTCAGATTAACACAGACAAATTATTGGCAGTGAAATGAAAATATTTTTCAGGCAAATCAAGTGAAATGAGATGTTTTTCCCACAGCTCAGAGGTTAAAGTATCCACAGTATCTGTTGTGTGTGTACAGTGGTGTCACAGTGACAAACAATTCACTTTCACTTTCACATATAATAAGAGCTCTGTCCAAACCTAGATTCTTGTGGCGATAATGAGTTTCCCTTCATCCGATATTTAACCGACCAGCCTTTCAGACGGGAAGACGAGACTTATTTTCACATATTTTCCTAACAGATCAGTTTCATTAATACGTTTTAATTTTCCCTTTTTTTTTTTCTTCAGTCCATCACTTTTTCTACTTAAATTCTAATAAACATCCAAGTGTGAGGCAGATGAAGAACTTTCTTTTCCTTTTCCTTTAATGACTTAAACCAACAGTGTGTGACCAGCGTCGGTCGACAGTGTTTTCCTGGCTCCTTGTGTGTTTGTTTTTCCGTCCTGTTGGATCTGCACCAGACACTCATGACCAGACACTCATTGTGTGCCTGAACTAAGTGTTTATCTTATCTGGTCTTCAGTGAAGTTAAATAAAGTGGTCAGATATTATTGACTCAGCTTACATCACTGTCGTACCAGGGTTATGCAGTAATCTTCCTTCATTGGTCCAGTTTTCCCCACCAGCTAACGTTGGTGTTCTGCTGCTGTTACTGCTGTTACTGCTGCTGCTGCTGTTACTGTTGCTGTTACTGCTCTCCGGTTACTCTTGCTCTTGCTGTTACTGTGGCTGTTACTGCTGTTACTGCTGCTGCTGCCTCAGACACAGTTGCTCCGTGTCTGGATAATCATAAGTTTTCCACTCACTGATGTCAGCTTGAGTCAGAGCCATGTTCCAGCAACTCTGACTCCTCAGTACACTCACACCCCCCACACCCCCCACACCCCCCACAGTAGAGAATGTAGTGACCCTTTACTCTGC
>NC_024307.1:2490310-2499219 GCF_000523025.1 Cynoglossus semilaevis | reverse complement strand
GGGGGGGCAGAGTCTGAGACTAGGATCACACTGGGGGGGGGGCAGAGTCTGAGACTAGGATCACACTGGGGGGGGGGCAGAGTCTGAGACTAGGATCACACTGGGACTACAGTTAAATTGTTGAAAAAATCCCTTAATATAACGTTGTTCTGATAGTATTGCACTATATCGCAATATATCGTATCGCGGCTCTGTATCGTGATACGTATCGCCGGATTCTCCCAAATACACACCCCTCATGAAATCAGATATCAGATGGTTTCAATAGGATTCACAGCAGGTCAGTGTTTAGTTTCTACATTTTTATCACCGAGCTTTAACTTTGAAATGATTTGATTCTAAAAGGTTATTGTAACGCTCTTATAAAGGAGAATGAAAAAAGTCTGGCTACGTGTTGTTTTGTTTGTTGAAATGAAGCGTTTGTTAATTGTAAGTCAAAATCCGAATGGTGCGTAGATTCTCACTAATTGGTGCAAAGTATAAAAAAAAAAGTATTACTTGCTGTATTTTCATTTTTCTACCAGTAAAGTAAAGTATTTTTCTCCTGACGAACTGGTAATTTTTGAGTAAATACATTTACGATAACAGGCAGTAAAGTTTAGGGATTGGCTGTAAATGAACAAAACAGATGTACAGTAGTTTTAAAACAGTACGACGGATGAACTTCAGGTTAGCTAAATACTAAATAATAAATAATTAAAATAAGTCCCAAAAATATCTAAGACTATAAATGGCTGAAATATGATTTTAAAATCCGTCCTGTCAGTGACATCGTTAGCTCCTTCTGCTGTTGTTAATATATAATAAAAGTCTATTTTCAACTCTGATCCATGTCCACTCTTTGTCCGGTTGATAACTTTGTTCATTTGTAAATTAAAAAAAGAAATAAATTCACTTATAGATCAAAGTTTTCCAAAGAAGACATTGCGATCAAGTCTGTCCAAACAGAGTTTAGTTTTGTCGCGTTTCTAGACAGTTGGTGATTTATACAGATGGTCCCTGGACATGTGTCCTCGTGTCATGTGACCACGCGGTTGACAACTGGCCCTCGACTCCTGCCTCCTCACAGTGACACATATGTATCACAGTGAACTGGACTAACATCAAAACTCAATTTGAAGAAAAAATGACCATCACAGCCCATGAAACAGTGTAACGCTGCCACGGGTTGGGAGGCTCCTGACTGGAGTCCGGTCCACATAATTATACAGCAAACAGGAAGAGGCGTCGCCATGACGTTTCAACTTGCATTCCCTGTGTGTGCCAGAGCAGCAGGAGGAGGAGGAGGAGGAGGAGGAGGAGGAAGAGGAATGCTGAAGTGATCCTTGCATCGTCAGTCAGTTCCTTATTCGGTCAAAGTGTGGCTGGAAAGTGGTGAGCAGCCCACCCAGTTTAGAGTATGAAGTGTGCTGGGGGAGTGGAAGGCACAGGCCGCCGCCGCGTTACTAAATTTAGTCCTGGAGCAGGAGGGCCTGAACAAGAACCATTGTCCTGCCGCCTGGCCGCCGTTGCCCTGCTCTTACATCAGATGTGAAGAAATGTCTGCGCGAGGAGCGAGTGAAAAAGAGCCGCGCTGAGTAACAGTTCTTGTCTTTTTATGTGAGTGCTCGTAAAACGTTACGAGACCGGACCTGCGAAAAGGAAACCTGTAAAAAGTGCCAACGTTAGGAAAATAACTTCAGTGTCCTTGGTCTTGTCAGGTTCCTCCTAGTCGGGTCGTTTTGGCCACTTCTGATTTCTGATATTTTCTTTTGTGACTTTCTGGTTTTTGGACATTCTAATTTCCTTGAATTCACAACTTGTACAACAAAAGTCAGTTGTTCTTCGGAGCAAAGTTTTATTCCCACGAGTGATTTTGAAACATTTCCCCCCAAAACTACACCAAGTTCAATAACTTTCAAAATAAAGTTCTTGGTGGATCTCAGGAGCCAGGGCTGTGTTTTGGCAAGAATCTGGTGATACGATACGTATCACGATACAGTGTCAACGATACGATATGTTACTGTATATTGCGATACTATAGGCACAGCGATATATTGAGTTGTTTGTTCCCCCAGTGTAAGTGTAGTCCAAGTGTGATCCTAGTCTCAGACTCTGTGAAAGAAAAGAATTTGCTGGATTTTTTTTTGGCTCAATGTCTCAGATACTTGCAAATACATGCAGACCCTGTACAGTCGGTCTGTACACTAGTGGTCGTAGGTTGAAATGCGACATAAATGAACCGACAGCATAAATATTTGCACGTTAATTGTTAACTTAAAAAAAAAATCGATACTTTGTCTAGAATATTGATACGGTATCGTGTGTCTTTATTTCGGTTTGTCATTATTTTTCTGTCCTTCATTGTTCTGTTTCTCGATGACATTGGACTTCAGCTAAAACAACAACTGCCGCTGTGCAGCTGTGGATTTTTTTTTTTTTTTTCCAGTGTGCAAACAAACATCTGTTTACTCACGACCCCTGTGTTCAGCCTTTAAACCAATCAGAAGCTTTGGGGATCAGCAGCTGCTGCTGCTGCTGCTGCTGCTGTACAACCGGCGTTTTTGTGTTTGTTTTACGAAATCTATTAATCCTCCCGTAGTTCGGCTCGCCTGACTCCAAGAAATGAGTCACAGGTGGGAAAATTGGCCGCCGACCCACGGAGTACAGCTCAGAGTTCCTGCGAACGCCACCTTCATTCTCAGAAAGTCTTCACCAGGGCCGAACCGTTTCTGCCCGGACTTTTCTGTTTAGGTGTTTTTTTTTTTTTTTTTTTTTTTTTTTTACTTTCCAGTTCCTCCAAGCTGTGACTCTTCTAACACTGGACAAACAAAAGGGTCTCTGTGCTGCGGCTGCCTGGACTGCTCTGCACCAGCCTGTTTCTGAATGTCACAGCAGAACTGGGCTGTTCTAACCATGTGGAGAACAACGTGTTCATGGGATTGATTGATTTTTTTTTATTTCTCCATGAAAATCCATTCATCCTCGTCACTGGTTATCTGTAGAATCTCTCTCTCTGCTGACGGTGTGTCCTCACCTGTGACGCCACTATTTACCGTGCGGCGCCGTTTCCTCAACACAGCAGGACAAATACAGGCCGCCTGGTGTCATTACTAAAACGAAACAACGCAACCGTCCCGGCGGGAAAGCAGGACATTTCTGGAATAGTTTGTCTCTCCTCCCTAGAAGTCCATCCCCCGCCCCGACACCACAGAGGGGCCCAGGATAAGGGGAGAAGGATAAAGAGGGAGGAAGAAGAAGAAATGAAGAGATTTGAGAACAAAGCGGCTGAAGATTACTGTTTTTTTTTTATTAAAAAATAATTCTGTGAACTTCCCTTCTTTTCTGTGTGACCACTGTTTCCTGTCCTACGTATCTGTGTCCAGCCCTGGGGGCGCTGTAGACTGGAGACATGTTGTGTCTTCAGGATCAGACCAGTGTCTCGGTGTCTTTCCCAGCTGTCGCGGCCTTGGTTTCTGCTGCTGAGTTCGTCGTACTTTACTGCGAACATCCAATCGTTGTAGGTTTTTTTTTGTTCCCACATCTTTTTGTGCCCCCCACAAAACAGCCCACACAAACACGCCCCCCCCCCCCCCCCCATGGTCCCCTCCTCACTTTGTACTCCTCTGTTTATGTCATATGTGTCTGACCATTGCCATGGCAACAGTTGCTGTGTTGCATTGCCACCCTGGATCCAGGACTGAATGGGTCACTGTCGGTCGTCATCCCACTGACGTCTTTTCTGTTCCTCTCGTCTGGTGATAACAAGTCGCCGCGACACCCGCCACTCAGTCCAAGGCCGAAGCTTTATAGGAAAAAAAAAAAAAATCAGTTGCATAAAAGTGAAGAGAAAGGATTTTTACTGGCGACATACAAATCCATTAGGGGGCGTGAACTTTCAAGAATCTGACGATACGATACGAATCACGATACAGGAGCAGTGATGCAATATGTTTAATTATTTATTTATTTTTATTAACTCCAGTCACTTCTGACTACAAGGTTCACTTTCCTTTGTGCCTCACTCTTTTTTTTGTCATCGATTTATATATATTTATATATATATTTATATATATATTTATATATTTATATATATTTATATATATATATATTTATATATTTATATATATTTATTTATATATATATATATATATATATATTTTAAACAATTCAATTGTGGGAATTGTTTTTGGGATAAATAAATGAAAACAATAAGATCGTTTGACTCCAAGTCTCAAATACTTGCAGTGGTACATAAGAGGTTAAGGAAGTGGACTTGGGTCTGGAAGGTTTCAGGTTCGAGTCCACCAGCTGCCAAGTTACCACTGAGGTGCTCTGGCCCCCCCACCCCCTACTACTCCCCCCAGGTGCTTAAAGCTGCCCCCTACTGACTTTAGTGATGGGTTAAAAGCAGAGGTCACATTTGTTTGTGTGCAGTGGTGCAGTGGTGTGTCACAATGACAAGTAGTTCATGTTTTTCAAATTTCGTTCTTGTACCTCTACAATTAACCAGAGGTCGGAGGTTAAAATATAACACAAAAATAAACAAACGCCAAGAATGTTTTCATTGTTATTAAAAAAAATGACAGTGCTGCAGGAAATCAGTACGGTATCGTGAAATGAAGTATCGCGATATTTCAATGTATTTTTATTGTTCTTACCCCCCTGGAATCAATGCTGTTGATTATATATATATGAATCAACAGGAGAGAGAGAGAGAGAGAGAGAGAGAGAGAGAGAGACCACAGCAGTGTAGGACAATAGGAGACAGCCGGCACATCAAACAGTCGTCCCACAGAGGACACAGCAGCCTGTCTGTCCACAGCACTGACTTAATGTCCCCAAACAAAGTGCTCTGTTGAGGAGACGTCAGGGCCTGTGATGTCATCACCTGTGATGTCATCACGCGTAAAACTGATTTGAATCTTCTGTGAATCTGTATGTTACACAGATTAGACACATTTACAGACCAGTGAATTTTACTCTGGGAAAAAAAAACAAAAGACAGGAAAATGAAATAAAGCTACATGTTTGACAAGACAAAAACAGAAAAAAGAAAAGCCACACTCAGTCTTTTTTTTTCTTCTTTTTTTTACAGTGTTGTTCTGAATGAACAGACACTTGAATGACCTCCATGCACGTCCTTGTGAATAGAGGGTTCTTTCTTGACTCACTTTGTCTGGAAAATGGAAGAGGGGAAAATAAAACCCACCACCTGAACAGAAAGAGTTTTCCCCAGGTGATGTAGACAAGGGCTCCCCAACACGTGGGCTGCAGACCTGTGCTGGTCCGTGGGTCATTTTGTTCCGGTCTGAAAAAGAGTCTAAAAGAGTTTTATTTTGAAAATTTAATAATCCTTCAACAATCGATGTGGTGCTGACGTTCTATATTGACAACCGTTAGCAGCCGACCTCTCCTTGGTACGTAAAGGTTAGGGACCGCTGATGTAGACCACTCTGTTAACGACCTGTAGAGGATTGTTTCACAAAGACAGGGTCTTATCGTTACATTGGAGGTTCGTTTGGTCTGAAAATATTATTGACGACATCGTGGTGTATCGGCAATAATTTGTGGGGCAATGTATCGTCCAACAAAGTTTGGTATCGTCACGGGCCTCAGATGGACCGTCATGTCTGGTTTGGAGGTCAGAGTTGAGGTTTTTCGTTGGGAATGACGTGGATGGGAAGAGGAACGATGACGTCAGAGGAACAGTTTGAGTCGAGGAGGAGGTAAAAAATGGCGGTGTTGTCGACGTGTAGTCGTGCCTTGGCCCAGAGTCAATGTCTCTGTCATTGGTGTGGAACCCCAGGGTTCACCTCCAGGGCAAGTTTGAATCCCGGTCAGGGCAGTTGGTACCTTCCAGTGGACTCACCACCAGCAGGAAGGTTCAGGGGGGGTTGGTACGGTGCAGTGTGATGTGGGTGGAGACTGCTGCCCCTGCGACCCGGTAACGGATAAGTGGATGAAAATGGATGGATGGATGGATGGATGTCAACATGTGTGCTGAGACTGCGGGGATGAAAATGGATGGATGGATGGATGTCGACATGTTTGCTGAGACTGCGGTAGACGGCGTTGCCCGACAGGACGAGAAAACGTGGTTATAGGTTGTTCCTTAATTTGGAATTCCAACGCTGGTTTTCCTTCCACTCATTTACAGTAATTCCCTCCTTCAGTTCTGTAGTTGAAGTTGATATGAGGACAGTGTACTAAAGCCTTCACGATGAGGGGGTCTCCTCCTACTGGGGATCTCCACCTACTGCAGTGTTTAAAGTATGTGATTTGTACACCGTGCCTGGAATGAACCCTATGTTGGTCAACACAGTCTCCAGGCAGTAAAGATGTGAAGCAATGTACGATGATGGTAATATTTTCAGTTTCGGCTTGAGACCGAGTGTTATCAATGGTAATGACCCGACTCCATCTGATAGGAGGAGGTGCGGTCATCGCCAGAGCTGGTCCTCTGGAACGGTGCCTGATACACATTCTTACTGATAGTTAATCTGCTGATATGCTAACTTCCTGTCTGTCTGTTTGTTTAAGGCGGGAACCGATGGAGAGAGCATCGGGAACTGTCCCTTCTCTCAGAGACTCTTTATGATCCTGTGGCTCAAAGGAGTCGTCTTCAACGTCACCACCGTGGATCTGAAGAGGTGAGTTCTCCCTTCCTGTTTCCTTTTTTTTTTTTTTTTTAAAGCATCTTACTAATCGTCAGGGTGTTTCCCCCGAGACATCTCAGCAGCTCCGTGACACTCGTGTCCAGCTCCACCTCAGCAGCTCCACTGCTTGTTTTCTTTTCCCATGACCCTTTTCCAGGCTGGAGAAAAACCAGAGAAAAACAAACAGTCAGACTCTGGAGAGACGGTTCGAGGTTTCTCGCTCCTCTCACTTCCTGCCTTCATCTCGGCGGGCAACATGTTATTTTTCAGACTACTGGTGATCATCTGCAATTTTCCTCACATGTTGATTCCAGGACCTGAAGTCCTTAACCGAACCGGCGCACGTTGTGCCGCCGTGAGTCATCTAAATGGTACCTCGATGTTTTTCCAGACCGGCCAAGTGGCGGATTATTTTCAGCCGCAGCTGATGGTCAGATGAACGCCTGGTTTTTCTGCGTCCATTGTTTTTGTGCGGCGGTGTTTGTTCAGAGACTGATGTTCCGGTCGTGCTGCAGCTGGTTCTCCTTCTGCTCCTTTTTTCTGTGTCATGGAGATCGTCGCGTGCAAACAGAAAACAAATAATACCAGGAAAACTCTCTAACTGTTACTGTTACTGTTACACCCAGGAGCAGGACATTCAAATCACTGCATATATCTAAGAATATTTGCATGTATTTACCTGTTCAAGGACCTGGAGGATGCTTTCCCAGGGATCTGTGCTGTTTCCTCCTAGAATAATTCTTCGTTCAGCAGAAAGAAAGGATTCGCCCTTTTTTTTCTTCTTTTTTAGATGTTAACTGATTCCGATTTCACTTAAATCATCAGGCCTGTAGGGGGAGTGGTGACATCAACTCAGTATTTTACATCTTCAAATAATTTTGTAACTTAATTGGACAAATTGTGTAGTTTCCAATTTTTGCATTTGGTCAAAAAAAGTGACTCGTAGAAACTGTTTTTTTGTCGATTATGTTTTTCTTCCGTGACAGCCTATACGAAAGGAGACGTTTGTATCGGATGTAACGATGCGGTCAACTAACGTTACGATTCACGATTTCCTGTTCGTGATACGATTTTATCACTTTTCTTCAGAAAGAGTTTTAGATAAACTGTGACCAAATCCACTGATCTCCTGATCACTGGGTCAAATCCCACCATCAACTGACATGGTCTGTGAACCTCATCAACTGACATTTGTTCTCTTCAATAACAGAAGAAGAGAAAAAACAGGAAGTGGAAAGAGTTCCACTGGAGAACACTGTTGGTGTCTGTGGAACCAGTTCTTCCCACGTTCTGTTCCAACACCTGAACGTCTCTCAGCCTACGTAGGGACCTGACGTCTGGGTTTAATAGTGGGTTTTTAGGATCATACTGCCACCTACTGGACTGGAGTGTGTAGTGTCATGGTATGACCAGTGACTTTTTGAGATAACGGAGCTACTCCTTAGACCTTGATGCGCGATTCATTTTTTTTATCAATTGTAATCGGTTCCTGCTCCACCGTTACTTCTCTTGTCACAGTTTCTCTTCAGTTCAACAACTTTCAAAATAAATGTTTCCGACCAGATGAAACAGACCACAGTACTAAATGAAAATAGCTCCTGTGAACCAACCTTGTTCAGATAGAAGCTGACGATCAGTGTATTCATTTATTCAACATATTATTAACACGGTATTAATTATTGACCTGTTGTTTGTAAAGAGTTTAGCTTTGTTTTTATTTTGACATTCATTTATAATCAGGTCATAACTGATGAATCTTTATTTTGACATTCATTTATAATCAGGATAGGTCATAACTGATGAATTGTTTATGTTGAAAGGACGGTCTCAAAGCTGTGACCTTTGGCCCCTCCCTGACCTTTATGCGTTCTTCTTCATCGCGGGTCAACAAACCTAAAACCACTGGGTTTTTAGCAGCTGCAGGAGAAGAAACCGTATGAACGTCACGAGCTGTGACTGAGCTGCGTGTGTTTAGTCTGGAGTCAAGGCTTTCCTCCTGCCGTCTGTTCCTGCGCCTGGGGGCAGTTTTTAAAAAAAATGAGGCTTTCCTCCTGCCGTCTGTTCCTGCCCCTGGGGGCAGTTTTTTTTAAACATTTTTTTTACTGGTTCCTCGGTGATAGGAGTGGGTCGAACACTTCCTCTTCACATCTCGTGAAGATGAAGTCATTTCCTCTTTTCTTGCGGCTTGTCTCAAACCTCAGCCACCGCGGATACGACGACTGGACGTTGAGTGAGTGAGTCAGTCAACAGAGGGTTAAATCACACACGTCC
>NC_024307.1:2486183-2490114 GCF_000523025.1 Cynoglossus semilaevis | reverse complement strand
CTCAGTCAGAGACAAACAGAAACACAGCTGTAGTCAGAGCAGGATGAGTCACGGCCCTTTAACCCTACGTTAAGTCAACAGTTGGTTGGTGGATCGTGGTCCTCCAACTGACCTCTGACCTTCTCACTCCTTGTCTTCCAGGAAACCGGCGGACCTCCAGAATCTGGCTCCAGGCACTCACCCGCCCTTCATCACCTTCAACGGCGAGGTCAAGACTGATGTCAACAAGATCGAGGAGTTCCTTGAGGACGTTCTCTGCCCACCAAAGTGAGCCATTTCACATCGCCGTGGCAACCGCCTGCCACACCTCTTACCCAAACACACTGCACTCTCTCTCTGTGTCTCTCTCTCTCCCTCTCCACTCATACTTACCTGGAAAATAATGATCAGTCAGGGACAGGGTCTGACTGTTTGTTTACGTGAGTCTGGTTCTGTGCAGGTACATCAAGCTCGGAGCTCGACACCCTGAGTCCAACACAGCTGGTATGGACATCTTTGCCAAATTTTCTGCGTACATCAAAAACTCCAAACCTGATGCAAATGAGGGTAGGTGGCCCATGTGTGTGTGTGTGTGTGTGTGTGTGTGTGTGTTGACACATTGTAGAGATCAGAGCAGGAAAAACCAGAGAGCAGCTTCCACTCTCTCTCTCTCTGTGTCTCGCCCTGTAAACGTAGCCCGGCTGAGCTGTAACAGGATTGCAGTATCACAACTCACTAGATAAGATTATTGGAGTCATGTGACCGATCCGGAGCCTCCTGTCCCGGCTCCAACACTCGCCGCCCTTGTTTCCTCACAATGGTGTTGGTGATCCTCAATTAAATACCAAGACTTTGTGTCATGTGTTCTCCACCCTGGGAAAACACGGAGCCGCGGTCAGCTGGACGTGAGAGACCGGGCTGTGTCAACACTGAGGAGGTTCTGTGATCAGTGCCCTGCACAGTAACAGGGAACTTTGGAACGGTTCTCTGAGCCAGGTTTATGTGGGACTAAGATGTCAGGTGGTTGTTTTTTAATTAAAGAGTGAAGCAAAGAGTGAACTAATAGCATGAGCTAATAAAGTGAACCAAAGAGTGAGTCAAAGTTATGTGGGACTAAGATGTCAGGTGGTTCTTTTTTTAATTAAAGAGTGAAGCAAATAGTGAACTAAGAAGAAGAGTGAACGCATGAGCTAATAAAGTGAACCAAAGAGTGAGTCAAAGAGTGAACTAATTGAGTGAACTAATAGACTAAAGCAAAGAGTGAACTAATAGAGTAAACTAATAGCATGAGCTCATAGAGTGAATCAAAGAGTGAGTCAGAGTGGATAGAAGAGTGAACTAATAGCATGAGCTAATAGCATGAGCTAATAGACTAAAGCAAAGAGTGAACCCAAGAGTGGAACTAATAGCATGAGCTAATAGAGTGAACCCAAGAGTGAGTCAAAGAGTGAACTAATAGACTAAAGCAAAGAGTGAACCCAAGAGTGGAACTAATAGCATGAGCTAGTAGAGTGAACAGAAGGGTGAACGAATAGCATGAGCTATTAGCATGAGCTAATAGAGTAAAGCAAAGAGTGAACTAATAGAGTGAACCAAAGAGTGGACAGAAGAGTGAACTAATAAAGTGAACCCAAGAGTGAACTTATAGCATGAGCTAATAGAGTGAGTCAAAGAGTGAAGAAGAGTTCATGGATTAAAACTTCTAACCTTCTAAAATCGATTTCACATGTATGAGTCTGAAACTGAAGTTACAATAAACTGTCACGTTGTTCTGACTCTACTGATCCTGTCTACATGCAGGGTCATTGAATTATTAATGATGAAATGCTGCCCTCGTGTGGCTGTTCAGCATGCGTGTAGTTCAGCCTCGTGTGGAGCGGTGGTGACGTTTTATCGTTGAAAAAAAAAGTTGATCATTTTATACTTTTGAATGATCGACTGCCTACACCAGGCACAGACAAACTACGGACCGGGGCCCGGATGCGGCCCATCTGGTTTTCTAATCCGGCCCGCCAAATTTGTCTAAAATATTGTATTAATTTATATTATCATTATACTTATGCCTTTTCCCTGCAATGCCCGCATTTCCCCGTTAGAGGGCGTAGATAAGGTTAAACGCATTTCAGTCTTTTAAATCAGCCATCATTGTGGTAAATATGAGGAGCCACACTTTTACATGTGGCCTTTTCTGCCCTAATACCTTCAGAAAAATACAGCAGACCTCTGCTGGCCAGTAGTGGTACTGCAGCCAAAGTGGCATCTACCTGTGGTTTCAAAATTATTAATAACTAAATAAATAAATCCAGCGCTGCCTGAATTTAACGCGAGTAGATAATATTTTTATCAATTTTTTTTTTTTTTTAATATGTTCAAACATGTCTCTCGTCTCCTCGCAGGTCTGGAGCGCGGCCTGCTGAAGACGCTGCAGAAGCTGGACGAGTATCTGCGATCCCCCCTGCCTGACGAGATCGACCACAACAGCATCGAGGACGTCAAAGTGTCCACTCGCAAGTTCTTGGACGGAGATGAAATGACTCTGGCTGACTGTAACCTGCTGCCGAAACTGCACATAGTCAAGGTGAGGGACGGGGGGGGGCGTGAAGGGGGGGGGGCAGAACAGATGAGTCATTGTTATTGACATCAGTTCCTTTATTTCTCACGCTCTCTGCCAACGGTGATGTTAAAAGTAAACGGGAAACTTTCCCACAACACGGTTTTTAATTTATTTTCACTGACGAGTCCAAAGACACAGTTCGTCGTGTCAGGACACAAAGAAAACGCCGGCGTTGGTCTGTTGTCAGTACACGTAGATGCTCAAATGTTACATTTGGATTTCTGACTCATGGCGCTATTTTAACGTAGGGAAAAATCTCACAGTTTCTCACAGAGAAACTGAAATGTAACAAAATGTAGAATTGAATAAAGAGATCTTTTTGTTTCTGTTTACTGCAGGGGTCGCTAACGTTTCTGAAACTGAGAGTTTCCTCAAGGGCAGTTAGTAACAAGAAGAGCTACTTGTTTGATACAGAGTTTCTCAACAACGTGATAATAATCAGTTCTGGGACAGACAACAGTTGACACTGAATCCATTTGAATATCACTGCAGGTGGAACTGATTCAAAAGGCACAGCAACAGTACCATTGTTGACTAGTTTGATTTTTAGAACATACCCCACGGGCACCTAAACTAGTTTTATTTTTAGAACATACCCCTGGGGTAGTTAACAGGGGTTACCAGGTGACCCCTGGCGCACCACGTTGGTGACCCCTGACTCTATGTGAAACCTGGGCCTCTTTAGTTGAACACCGTCCTCATATACTCACAGGAATTGAAGAAAGACACACGGCTGTTGACAGACATGATCAAAGGTTTGTGTTTGGGAATGTGTGTAGGATGAGTTAATCGGGTGGAGCTATGTGGGCGGAGCTAGAGGCTTAAAGGTTGCTAGCAAACTGCGTCAGACTCATCCAGATGTTTTTCCTGAGCCCTTTAAGGAAGTTATTTTGTCCAAATATACAAATATGCAGCTGGAACCATTTTTATAATTTTATTTTGTCTGTTCACATCTACTAGAAATTTCCTTCTGATTTTGGATGTAACGATCCATCGGGAATTGGTAAAAAATCAACACAAGTGCGTGACAATTCACATTGATTAAAATAAAAAAAAATAACGCATCAAGGTGTAAGGTGTAGGCTGTTATCTCAAAAAGTCACTGGTCATACCATGACACTACACACTCTAATACAGTAGGGGGCAGTATGCGCCTAAAAACGTAAGACCAGACCAGACCAGTTTGACCAGTTTAACCAGAGCAGATCAATGGTGATGTTCCAGTGTTTCTGGACAGAAATGGGACTTTTTTATCTTCTGTTGTTGAAGAGAACCATGTCAGTTGCTGAGGTTCACAGACCAATGTCAGTTGATGAGGTTCACAGACCATGTCAGTTG
>NC_024307.1:2479914-2485970 GCF_000523025.1 Cynoglossus semilaevis | reverse complement strand
AGGTTCACAGACCATGTCAGTTGATGAGGTTCACAGACCAATGTCAGTTGATGAGGTTCACAGATCATGTCAGTTGGTGAGGTTCACAGACCATGTCAGTTGATGAGGTTCACAGACCAATGTCAGTTGGTGATGGGATCATACACAGTTCTGACAAAGTAGCTACCACTCTTTAGCTCACATACGTCAAACTCAAGGCCCGCAGACCAGGTCCGGACCACCACGTCACTGTGCGTGGCCCACCAGAGTTTCACCCAGACACAGAGCTGATGGTGTTTGTCATAAACGTCTACGTCACCTACACCCAGACACCGGTGTGTTCCCAGCAGTAAGACAACACCGTAAACACAGCCGGGCTCAGTTTAATCACAGGTTTCAGTGTCTGTTCTCCAACGCGGTGTCGGGTTCAAATACCTGTCTGTCTTTGAGCAGTGAACGCGACAGAGGCAACGTGGGCGTGTCGCTGTCTGACTCAGATAATTGATTATTGATTAATTAACACCCTGTTGTGTTTGATCCTACAGCACCGTCTGTGTTGCAGAGGTCAACAGTACGACTCTACATGTTGTCAAGCCATAAATCTTCTAATAGAGAAACAAAAAAAAACAAAACACCATACAGTAGTTAATCAGTTTAACACCTGCTGCATTGAAATATGTAATTTAAATAAAAAATATATTTAGGGTTAGGAAAGTGGATCTTAAACTTTGTATGCCGGGCTTCCCTTTTGTTCATAAGCAAATTCTTGCCCCACCGCCCCCCACCCCCCTCCCACCCCATAGACATAAAAAGGACACACATATATGTTGTTGTTTTCAGGCTAGTTTATTTCACACGTTTTAAATGTTACTTTTTCTTTGCCAGTCTCTTGTTAAACATTTTACATCATTGGACAACATGCTGTGGTACGCCCCATGGGACACGCCCCCCAGTTTGGGAACCTCTGGGTTAGAGTAACCTTACACCAATTTAAAAATAAAACATATTGATAATTTATCTTTTTATTATATTTTTTGTCTACACACTAATCGAACATGTTTTTGGATTTTTAAAAACAATTTTTTTGGGGGGTTTCTAACCATCCACCTTTCCTTGCAGGTGGTGGCCAAGAAGTACAGAGGCTTCGACATCCCCAAAGAGATGACGTCCATCTGGAAGTACCTGAACGTCGCCTACACACGGGAGGAGTTCACCAACACCTGCCCCAGTGACAAGGAGATCGAGATCGCTTACGCAGACGTAGCCAAGAGGCTGGTCAAATAAGCTCCTCCTCCTTCCTCCTTCCCCCTCCCGCTCCTCCCCTACCTGCTCCTCCAGCCACTCCATCACCTCCCTGTCTACGCTCCTCCCCTCTCACCCGTCGTCTCTCTCTGTAGCACCAGGACTGATGTGCTCTTTCACAGAAAATGATAAACTTTGGACTTCATCTAGAGTAACCTCCCAGCGCACCAATCCTCAGCACTCGCTACTTCTTTTTTTTTTTTCCTCCTTGAATTTCAGTCGTTGGTCCAGCAGAGGTCACAGCTGCTCCACCTTGAGTTGCCTTTGTTTCCTTTCATTTACTGATAAATGTTGTCAGGAGTCAAACCCAAAACCCACGCCCTGATAAGTGACCTTGAGACGTAGCTTCCCCGTGCGGAAAGGTCATTAGGTGTCGTTCGTTATCCTTATTTGTTTTATATTAAAGTTGTTATTACTTTGCAATGAAAATGAATCACTGAGACGCTGTCTTTCCTTTTTTTTTTTCACGCTCGTTTCTTGACTTCCTCCTTGTTAAGAATCCACGTAAACAGTGTTGTTATTTTTTTTTTTTTTGGCTCAGTTTAAGTAGACGCTGAAGCGAAGCCTAACTCGAGTGGTTGACATATCAAGGAAAAGATGCTTTATATTAATGTTCAAAAATAATTCAAAAATAATTGTAACCACAGGTAGCGCTACCTGGTGTCCATACTCTGATTTCATCAATACGTGTTTCGTAGCTTAGCAACGTAGGACGTTATCTGTAACAGCTGAAGAAGTAACAACTCAGGAAAAATATATATCCTGAGACGACAACGACGACAAATACAGCGTGTAACTTAATGTAGCTAAAACACAAGTCGGGGCGTGTGGACGGCCACTTTTCTACATCACCATGAAACCTTTTTTCAAGAAAACATACATTTGACGGCAGACCAAAACAGAGTGCCAGCGTGGAGTGCCAGACTCCGGGGTTTAAAGAAGGACAGGAACCACAGACGCAGTCAGTTCTCTCAGACCGTACACCAGTGTGAGGCACCGACACTGAAGATATTTGTGATGAAACAAATCAAGGAGCATATCATTGAAATATACTGTGTATGTGATTGATTGTCCCTCTCTTCAGTCAGTTAAGAGATTGATTCTGTTTTCTCCCATTTGTTTTTTTTTTAAATGAACTTAATGGCTGAAAAAAAGAACACCATCAGGACTTGTAAATATTTCTTTTTTTTTTTCAGAAGAATGTGTAAATTTTATACATGCCATCTGAATTATTGAGGGAAACGATCCATTCGTTGGCTGCTTGGATTTTAATTCTTGGTTGTAATCGACTGGCCTTACTTGTTTTCTCCCTGCAGAGGTTTTGTAGCAGGAAGTTAATTAATTCCTTCGCAGATAAATTCATTTCAACAAAGGTGATTTTCTGCAAAGAATATATCCAAGCTACGTTGTGGCTTTTTTTTTTTTTTTTTAACTGACTGAATTGAAATAAAGACCTTATTGGCGACTCTGAGTGTTGGTGTTCAACTTATATTAACATAATTACCCATGGATAACAAGTCCTTGTTTTCCTGCAAATAACCACAAATATATTAGAAAATATTTATATTTAATGAAATATAATTTGACTAAACGTCACCAACATGAAGTTTTTGTGCATTTTCATTTTTTCACTTTCAAAATTCATCAAGCGGGCCGGATTGAATCCCTTAATGGGCCAGTTTTGGCCCGCAGGCCGTATGTTTGACAGCGCCTGACTGTTGGCCAGGAAGACCATACCAGGATAAGTGAGTCACATGTGCAGTGTGTGTCATGTCTAAGACAAAGTCACTGATGTAGCCTGAGCCAGGCTGTTAGAGCTATGATTCAACGTTCTTTGAGCAAAGGTAAGATAAAAATGAACCACAGTGAATAAATAAAAAACATGACTCAACTCACATTGATAAAAAAACAAAACGCTAAGTGAAAACACACTAAGCCTTGTCGTAATTACCGCTTATTTCCAGTGACTCAGTATTTATTCAGTTACTCAGCCCTGTTTTATCTTAGGACTGTATCTCCTTCTGCAGTTCTGTTCTGGCCTCAGGGATGTGTTACCACATTGTTCCACACGTAAAAATAAAATCTTGTTTGGCAGAACATTTCACAGAAGCCATGGAGATAAAATAAAGCACTGCATCAGCTGAGGGAAGGCCACAAAAACAAGGTTGTTGTTTGGTCTGACAGAGTTGAGGGTTCTACACACTTTTACAGTTGTCTACAGACCAGTACAGACCTGTACAGACCTGTATTTAATATAAATCAATACGAATACATCTCTGAGATAACTTTGAAAATACCATTAATAAAAAAAGAACATTTAAATTTTCTTTTAATGTTCAAAAAATTCCGATTTTAAAATTTTAAATGTTTCTGATTTAAAAACAAAAAATTGTGATGAAACAAAAAGTATTAGTTAGTAGTTTGTAAAATCAGACGCCTTTCATAATTATGTAAAAACAAAAAAATAGTTTTTAGCGTTTAAAATTGCTTTATTTGGTTACTTCCGATCGTGCTTTTATTCTGAAAGTACGTTCAGGATCTGTTTTAACGCTCCATGTTTGTCTTGACCACGTAAAGGAAGGAGAAAATGGTGAAAAATGTAAATCGGTAAAACAAAGAAACAAGAAATAAAAGTAAATGAGACAATTACCAACCCCTCCGAACAAGCACAAGGTAAATACATGTTGTGTTTTATCATTTTAATATACTTTGATGTTTCAAACATATTTCTAAGCACACTTATTCGATCAAATTGATTATTTTCGGTCAACATAAACTTTGGCGGGCTTAAGGACGTTGCCGTTTACGTAACTCGACGTTATGTGCTGCGTTTCCAGCTCGTACGTTGATATTCGTGGACTCATTAACATCCGAACAGCAGCAGTTAGTCTCAGACGATTCTTCGTGGAACATGCTAGAAGTTATAGCACGAGTCTCTCCAGAACGTTTTGACTTTTTTTTGTTTGTTATGGCTGGTAAAATGGGGGGGGAATGTTTCGTTCCTCTGCTGAGTCATCTGTAATAATAACGTCTCATGTGGGTTTCCTTATTTAAATCTGCCCGGAAACCACCAACACACAAATACAAAAAGGCCCCGGGACAACAAGGCCCGTGTTTGTTTACAGCTGCCTGTCTCCACGGCAGGTCTCATGTGGAGGTCCACCCACTGTGGACTCCTGCTCCACCCGGAGACTCCGTCCTGTCATCAACTTGACGACGTCGTTAGGCCGTTTAGGTTGAACACAGAAGACAAGGGAGTCCAGTGTAGAAAGAAGGCGTGGTGGTTGTAGGGAGTTTGGATGAGCTCCAGATCATTAAAGTGTCGTGTTTCAACTCCAGACATTCTCTGCCTCTGTGGTGGTTTGAACGCTGAGACACAGTCTCCACTTATAATTCACAGGGAGGAAATCCAGCCAGACATTAAAATACTCACTGTGTAGTAATGTGTGTGTGTGTGTGTTAGAGGAAGACCACACACTCGAAGTGTATTTGTAAAATGGTTAATAAAAAGAGAGAGAGAGAGAGAGTCACTTTTCAACTTATGTAATGTTGTTTGTGTGTGTGTGTGTGGTCTAGGTCAGGGGTTCCCAACCCTAGGTCTGGGGACCAATGCTGGTCCATAAGCCCGCATTGGGACACATAAAAAAAAGTATTTTAGTTTTACCAATTTACTTCATTCTAAAATAATCCAATCATGTCCCTTTACTGTTTTTCATTCAATGATAATCTCAACAGGTCAAAGGTCATTCTGAGACTCTGAAACTAACGACCGACCGGTCCCTGCTACAGTAAAGGTCAGGGACCGCTGGTCTAGGTGGAGCTATACTCGTCAGGACTTTTTTTTTTTTTTTTCAGGTCCGCACCAATGGTGATTTGGAGGTTAAAGATTTATTTTGAAGTGAGGAATAAAATGTTTTGAAGTAAAGGGTTAGGATTAGGGATTAAGATTATTTATACGTTTGTTATGGTTAAAAATAGGGTCTGTGAAAAGTCCTTACAAATTTATGAAAACCAGACAGACAAACACAGATTTTTTTAACTTATGTGTGTGTGCTGACAGTGCTGTATTCACCCCAAGAGGGAGCCATCCAATCAGCTGAACTCTGCACACACACACACACACAGAGCATTGTGTTGGTGTGTTCTGTGCCTTTGTTGTGTTGAGAAGAAAGTGCGTTGGTGTTTTCTCAGCCTTGATCTTTCTGCTTTTTTATCCGCTGACGTTCATGGAGCGGAGCAGGTGAATCGGTGCCGATCTCTTCTGTTCTGTTCTTCTGTTCATCGCCGGCTCTTTCTCCACAGAGCCAGTTCATTTTAAAGGCTTTGCACAACACCCGTTTGTACAGCTGACTAAATATTGACATGAGTCAAGTAGCTCACTCCAGAACACACAGTGACATCCAGACTGGGTTTCAAACCTACAATGTGTGAAAACCCTTCTTTGCATATGAACTCGTCGCACCTGACGTGAAGCGGCTACTGCTCACCTTGTATCGGAGTTTTTTTTTTTTGTTTTTTTTTTGTCAATATTTGGACTGAACTCACAGCCAGTGCAGCATTATTTTACACACTAAATCACTGTGTCGCAACCTTGGGGTTGTGACCCCATCTGCGGTCGCCTAGAATTCAAATGGAGTTGCCTGAAATGACTAGTAATTGATTTAAAAAAAATTACTGATATAATTATATATATATATATATATATATATATATATATATATAATATAGTTTATATATATTTTTTTATTTTTTTTTGAAAAATTATGATTAAATTT
>NC_024307.1:2477110-2478288 GCF_000523025.1 Cynoglossus semilaevis | reverse complement strand
CTCGGGGGCGAGATCGAATCCCGGTCGGGGGGGTTGGTACCTTCCAGTGGACTCTCCACCCACAGGAAGGTTCGGGGGAGGTGGTGGTGGGGGTGGAGCGGTCGTGGAGACTGCTGCCCCCGCGACCCGGTAACAGATAAGTGGATGAAAATGGATGGATGGATATAACTTTATATTATCAATAAATGTGTTTATATGTATGTTTTGGATGTTTAGATGGGAGAACAAAAATGAATAGTATTTTCCTGGGGGGCTGAAACGAATTCATTGATTTTTATTTATTTTTGAAGGGGGGGAAAATGCAGTCGAGATACGAGTGCTGTTGTGGAACGGATTAGACTCTGATCTCAGGTGTCTCACTGTAAATATACATTCATTTTTATTAGATAGAAAAAAGAAAACGTTAGACCTAATGTTCCTTCTGTGACCTGGCTCACTTAAAAAAGGAGCCAACACCGCCTTTGTATCCGCATTAATTAATCAGTCATCAAAGCCAACACTAGAAAAATAAGCCACAGGTGTGAGGCCTTTAACCACAGCCTGGCACTGCACAGCATCAAACACACGCTCACTGTTGTCTTTGAGCACATAAACCTGCTGCACATGACAATCGTTGTGGCTATTGGTGATGTTCGGTTTGATTTATTGTTTCAACTGACAAAATGTCACCATTTTGAGCTTAGTTCTGATCCGTTTTGTGGAGCTGTCCACCTCCAACAACCAACCTAGACCTACCTTTGTACTTTATTTCAAAGGATGTGGCTAATAAGACAAACGAGGGGTCATGTAAATATTAGTGTTGAGATGTGATTAAAACATTATTGTCAAATTAATTAATTTTATAAATGTTTAGTAAATATTAGTGGTGAGATGTGATTAAAACATGATCTAATTAATTTTTTTTTAGCTCACATCCCTGCCATCTTGTTCTTCGTGGGCTGACCACACTACTGTGATAGCTAACATTAGCTCTGGTGTCTGTACCAGGACTGCTGTAGCTAACGTTAGCTCTGGTGTCTGTACCAGGACTATAGTAGCAACATTAGCTCTGGTGTCTGTACCAGGACTATAGTAGCAACATTAGCTCTGGTGTCTGTACCAGGACTATAGTAGCAACATTAGCTCTGGTGTCTGTACCAGGACTATAGTAGCTAACATTAGCTCTGGTCTCTGTACCA
>NC_024307.1:2472522-2476913 GCF_000523025.1 Cynoglossus semilaevis | reverse complement strand
GGTGTCTGTACCAGGACTGTCGTAGCTAACATTAGCTCTGGTGTCTGTACCAGGACTGTTGTAGCTTTTTCTGTATATAATGTTAAATGAAGGAAATCTGAATCAGCAACAATCGGTTCTCGCAAGTCACACGCTAATCGATCCAAAAACAACTGCAATTGCAGCCAGGGAACCAATCAGAATCCATCTATCAGCTCTGAGGACCGTGTCTGTTATTGTTGGACAACACCGTCTCCAGTCCATAATTCTTTCCATTCCTTCTATCTTCTCCCTCCATCTCTGACGGTGTTGTTTTATCCAGACACCACGTCGCTCTCCGTCTCCCCCAGCGTCTGTGCCTGGTTATGAGGAGGCTCAGTGATATATTGTTGTTCGTCCACCCACACAAGGTGCACACGTCTCCACCAACTACATCACGTCACGCAGCCTGTCGTTCAGCCGTCGCTCCGCTGTCTGACGCAGCCTGTCGTTCAGCCGTCGCTCTGCATTTTGGCTGCAGCAGTGAATTTTTGTCTGGTGTCCTGCAGCTCTTCATCAACAGGCCTGTGTGGAGTGATGCAGAGTGACACACACTCAGGGTGTGTGTGTGTCAGACACACGGTATCCTCGTGTATGTGCCTTATGAAACAGCCTTCAGGTCCAATCGACATCAACCGTTGGATGAATCTCATTTCCACGTTGAAAAATCTTTTTTTTTCTTCTCTCAGCCGTCGGACTCAACAATCTATACCAGGGGTGTTCAACTCGTTTCCACCAGGGGGCCACATCATCAGTACAGTTCCCCTTGAAGGGCCGGTTGTGAATGGAAGACTGTATAGATGAGAGGTCGCCAACCCCTGGTCCGCGGACCAGTAGCAGTCCATAGGTCATTTAGTACGGGGACACAGTGAAAAAATCTACTTCATTTTTACTAATTTACTTCATTTAAAGAAAATCTTATTATATCCGTTTACTTTGTTTATTTAAAGATGTTCTGGCAATATTTTAAAATAACAGGTCACTCTGATACAAACAGAAAAAATGTAATGATCCTTCAGTGCTCAGTACCTTGGTACCGGTCTGTAGCGGTCTGTACCGGCTGACCAGTCCTCGGAAGAAAAAAGGTCGGGGACCGCTGGTGTAGATGTAACTGGAACTAACATGTTTCTGCGAGTGTTTTTTTTAATTCTTAGTTTAGGAAACTCTGCTACATGGACTTTACTAAACACTTTTTTAGCTCCCACCGGCCACAAAAGACGGCTTGGCGGGCCGCGTTAGCCTGGTCTCCAGTTATTGAGAACCGTGGTGGTGACACACACACACACACACAGATGTAATTTATCTGCAGATCAAAAAGGAGAGCTGAGATCCACGTGACCTCTGAGTTAAAGATTCTGGAAACACCTGTGCTCTTCCAAGAAGTTAATTACTGAACAAGTCAAACAGCAGCTCATTACAGTATATAATCATGGCTTTTATTAATCACACCTTCAAATTATCAGTAATTGTTTTTAGGTGACAGGCCTTCAGGAACTATGTGGAGCCTTTCTGAAGGGGTTAGTTTCCTGTGTCTGGTTTTGTTGTCAGGACAGACATCTGTCTGTCTTCTCAGGTCTTTGTGGTTTTTTAATACTGAAAGAAGTATGTCAGGTACTGCACTCTGCCCTGACATTAAAATGTTTTGTGTATACTCTATGTAAGTATATTTGTTTGGGCCGTATAGAATTAAAAATATCAATTAGGATTTTTTTTTTAAGTTTGTCACAGTGTCACAATGACAGAGCAGATGTGGTGAAGTTATAGGGTGGTGGGGGGGGTAAAGGGGGGTCAGATTAATTTAGTTTGTAGTATTTTTGTATTTGTGCCTCAGTAGTAGTACACAACTCTTAAAAAGATGAAGTTAAGACAGATAATAAAACAAGGTCAACCTTGAATTTCATATGAAATAAGGACATTTTGTCAGATGAGGTTCAGTTTAAAAAAAAACAAAAAACATCTGACCAATGATCTCACAACCTATGATAAGATTTTTAAATTTCTTAAATCACTCTCTGGCCCACTGTCTTATTTTGAAAGGATTTTTGTTTTCCAAGCTCGTGGTAATTATCCTGCTGTAACGTCAAGTCTCTTATGTGGTTTGAAAACTTGAATGAAGATCTGTAGAGTGTCCCTTTGTGTTGTCTGGAGCTGTCAATCATTCTGTCCACCCCACATCAGCTGTGGACGTCGTTTCCTGTTTCCTTCAGGTTCAAAGTCAAAATAAAGGTCAATAACAAAAGGACCTAACGACATCAGTGCTAACGTCCAGATCCAGCTGCCTGGGTTTGGTCTCTTTGTGTAGGGATTCAGCCTGTGGTTCAGTGGTAAAAGGATTGGGATTGATGACAGGAGGTCACAGGTCCCAATCCCACCTGAGTGGCAGTGTTGACGTCTATACATGGATATATGGATATATGGATATATGGGCAAGAATCTGGTGATACGATACGTTTGACGATACAGGGGCAACGATACGATATGTTGTGATATAATATGGTACCATGGGCACGAAGATACATTGACGGATTGATTGATTTAACTGTAGTCCCAGTGTGATCCTAGTCTCAGACTCTGNNNNAGCTGGAGAAAAGTGTCAGGAGTGATCTGTGACAGAAGAGTGTCAGCTAAGGTGAAGGGAAAGGTTTACAGGACAGTGGTGAGACCAGCCATGATGTATGGTTTAGAGACAGTAGCAATAGGCAGAAGACAGGAGGAGGAGCTGGAGGTGGCAGAGTTAAAGATGCTAAGATTCTCTTTAGGAGTGACAAGAATGGACAGGATCAGGAATGAGGTCATTAGAGGGACAACACAGACAGGAAGGTTTGGAGAAAAAGCTAGAGAAGCCAGATTGAGATGGTTTGGACATGTGCAGAGGAGGGACAGTGGATACATTGGTAGAAGAATGTTAGAGATGGAGCTACCAGGTAAATTTTCAAAAAAAAATTTTCAAAAATTAAAAAAAAAAAAATTTTCAAAAAAAAATTTTTTTCAAAAAAAAAAAATTTTTCAAAAAAAAGTTTTCAAAAACATTTTTTCAAAAGAAATTTTTCAAAAAAAAAATTTTCAAAAAAAAATTCCAAAAAAATTTTTTCTAAAAAATGTTTTTCAAAAAAATTTTTTCTAAAAAATGTTTTTGAAAAAAAAATTTCTAAAAATGTTTTTGAAAAAAAAAAAAAATAATTTTTTTTTCAAAAAAAATTAAAAAAAAAAAATTTAAAAAAAAAATTTAAAAAAAATTGGAGTCAGAGTAGGAGATGCAGAGAACAGGGAGAGATGGAAATCAATGATTTTCTCTGGCAACCCCTGAAAAAAAAAGGGACAAAGCCGAAAGAAAAAGAAGAAGAAGAGAATAAAGAAAAGAAAAAGAAAAAGAACCAACACCAGGAATATTGGACTGGGAATTGGTGAGAAAAAATCAATACATTGGTGTAGAATATTGATAAGGTATCGTGAAATATTTCAATGTATTGATATTTTCTCATCCCCTTAATATATACAACAACCTATGCTGTTGGTATGGTTATTTCTTCGTCTATGTCAGTTGTGAAAAAAAGTTAAAAAAAAAATCTGAATAAATAAATAAGCATTAAATATTCCTCTCTTACTGTTAAACTTCCTGTAAATACTTTTTGATCGACGGCTGTGTCTTTGTTTATCATTGAAGTGATCACTTTACTCTTCATAGCAGTGACTGATTCTTGTTTCTATCATTAACCTGGTTAAGGTCAAACGCTCAGCGACGTTAACTAACCACCGTCTGGTCGTTGCCGCTGCAGTCCCACTGTCCCACTGTCCCACTGTCCCACAGTCGTCACCTGTCGGTGTATTATTCGGCCTCACAAAGCTGCCTGAGTTCAAAGTGGAGTTCATTGTGACATCAACCGCTGTGTTCAACTCCCAGACCACCAGTTATAGCCCGGCTTATCGGCTGTGCTCCAGCGCCTACAGTCACCCAGTCGGGGTGGGTTTGTGTGATCCCACTGTTTATTTTAGCCCACATTAAAATGTGGTGGTGGGGGGGGCAGAGGGGGGGCTGCATCTCTCCGGGGCTCGTGGTGGCTACTGTGGTGGGTTAAATGAGGGACTGTGGTGGGACCCCCTTGGGCGGCTCAGTCTCACCCTGTTGTCCCTCTGCTCAGCGTTCACCCTCATCTGGATCCTGCAGTCACGCCCTGCGGTTAACTGCCGCTGTTTGTCGGTTGGTTTGGTTTGGTTAAAGAGGCACAAAGAGGGTTCAGGGACACCAAGTGCCGTGCCGCACAACGGCCGCTAGAGGGTAGTCAGCCACAGTAAGCCAAGGCGGCAGGCTCTGCTGCAGCGGGTGGTCACTGTCCTCCGGGGGTTCGATTCTAGTCTGCCGTACACGGTCAGCA
>NC_024307.1:2471600-2472461 GCF_000523025.1 Cynoglossus semilaevis | reverse complement strand
TATGGGGAGGGGGTGGGGGTGATTCCAAATGATGACTGTTTCAAGACAAATCTCCGTCAGCTGCGTGCATGAAAGACGCTCTGTGACGTCATCCTCCAGGTGCCTTAGTCCTGCTCCGTCAGAACATGACAATAGTGGTCTGTTTTATTTTGTCTGTGACTGAACAGCTATTAGACATAAAAGAGCGCTCTCTTCTCTCTCTCTCTCTGCAGCCACACCCCCCCCTTCTCACACACACACACACACACTCGTTTACCTTGTAGTTTATCTTATGTTATTGTGTCAAAGCCTGCGGCGACTTCAGTGTCTGGTATGTGTTGAATTATTGCTCTGTCTGTGTCTGTGTCTGTGTCTGTACCACTCGTACATACATGTAGTACTACTCCATGTCTGTGTACTCATGTACCTTTATCAAAGAGAATCAGGAAACGTGAACGTAGAAGATCCCCAGAATGTGTGTGTGTGTGTGTGTGTGCGCAAACAACTCCACTAAATAGAACTTTTAGAGCAGAAAGAGAGAGAGTGTGTGTGTGTGTGTGTGTGTGTGTGTGTGTGTGCAGTGACGGACAGGGAGGAGGTCTTTGAAGTCGTGCCTCTGCCGTTCATCTCCAGCTCCCTGCCTTTCTGTCCGTGGCAGAGGCCCGGCCTGTGGCCTGTGGCTCCTCCCCACCGCGTCGCCGTGGTAAGTGACACCAGACCGCGTTCACGTGGCCTTTACTAATAGTGGAGCTGCTCTTGTTTTGATTTCGGGCCTTTTGTTTCGTCTGCGATTTCCCTTCCGAAACAGGCTAACAGTTAACAGTCAGGCGCGGCGGAAGCAAAAAAAAAAAAAAAAAACAAAAAAAAACAACGGGGGTTTTG
>NC_024307.1:2465345-2470704 GCF_000523025.1 Cynoglossus semilaevis | reverse complement strand
TCGTGGGTGCCCCCTCCGAAACACGCCAACATTTCACCGCCCGGCCGGGCGGAAGCAAAAAAAAAAAAAAAAGTCAAATAAATGCAGCGGGAGTTTATGGTCACACGGTGCAGGTGTTGGCTCGCTGTCCCCGCGTCCCCTCTGATCTAAACCAGGGGCTGCTTTACTCACCGGCTGCTGCTGTGACACTGAGGTTGAACAGGAGCAAGAGCAGGAGCAGCAGGAGCAGGGGCAGGAGCAGGAGCAGGAGCAGGAGCAGGAGCAGGAGCAGGGGCAGCAGCAGGGGCAGCAGCAGCAGCAGCAGCAGCAGGAGCAGCAGGAGCAGCAGCAGCAGCAGGGGCAGGAGCAGGAGCAGCAGCAGCAGGAGCAGCAGCAGCAGCAGGAGCAGCAGCAGCAGCAGGAGCAGGAGCAGGAGCAGGAGCAGGAGCAGGAGGTGTATTGATTGCCCCGAGCTGCTCCTCCAGAGTCTGTGTGTGTGTGTGTGTGTGTGTGTGTGTGTGTGTGCAGGGTTTGTTTTGGCGGAGTCCTCCACAGCTTAATGGCTTTTAGACTTCCATTAGGTCGGAGCAGACAGTGTGGTTTAAGTAAGTAACAAAAGGCTCTGTCAGAATGCTTTAAGCATTAATAAGACACCGTCACCGCCCCGGACGGTCCGCTCACCTGGATCACTCTGTGATTGTGTGTTGGTATCACACACACACACACACACACACACAGAGAGTCTACAGACAGACCGACTGGTGGAGTCTGTAGACTCTCTGTGACTCCAGCGCCCCCACTGACTGAAGTGAAGAAGTGCAAAAACACATTTGAAACTTTTCTTCCGTTCCTCTAGGAAGCTCAAAGAGGCAGAAATTCTCAGTCACTGACTGACGGTTGCAGCAATTTCTTTTGTGTAAATATGGAAAAATACACACAGACACAGACACACACACATATATATAACCTGTGTAAATAAATATACATGGCTGAAATGATTTCCAGTATTTGAGATTTTTATAAATACCTTTTTTTTTGTCTATTCTATCTCTGCACTGTTAAATTTTCAGTTTTTATTTTCATTTATTTTTTCCCCTTTTTGTCAGTCACTGTTTTATTTTTTTATTGTTAATTCTAATCTAATTAAATCTAAACTAATCTGTAATCTAATCTAATTAGGATTATAATTTTGTTCGGGGAAACGTCGTGCTCTGGTCCACACTAAGAATAATAACTGGAGGTCATTTGACCAAAACATTTGACCGAACGTTTGGAGCCTGAAATTACTGCAAAATAAACAGTTAAAAAAAACAAAACAAACAACGATGACTTTCAACACGTTGGATCTAAATCCTGCCTCGTCTCAAAGATTTTCAACTGCTCAGTTACATTTTTAACGCACATTTTTAATGCTGTTTACCGCCCCCTCATGGCCACTCTAATGCCGACTTTCTGGCCGTGTCCACGTTCCCAGCAGAATCGTGCAGCGTTTTACTGAGACGAAAAACTTCTCCAACCGATTTCTTGATGGTGACAATGAGGTCACTGTACTGAAATGTCATCCACAATCACCACATCTCGATCCATTAAAGTGCGAGGAGATTCCCGTTACGGCCGCGCTGACCACAAATGCAGCATTTTCTTTTTGTCTGAAGTCAAATATGAGCACATGTCCAATAATATCCATAAACCATATCTTTACTGGTCAGCGTGTCCGACACTGACTCACTCTCCCTCTGCTTTTTAGATATTACACGCTGTTTTTCCCTCTGGTTCTGTCTAACGCCACTCCGTCCCTGTGATCCTTCAAAGTCCTGCACTTTAATTCATCATCATTTACCATATTTTTCCAGCAGGATGACTTTCGCTTGCCGGGAAGCCTCTCTCTGTGTGTGTGTGTGTGTGTGCACGTGCCATTTCTGTACCACTGGTCCAGTCCCTTTGTTCTCATGGCACCCGCCCTGGTGCTGTGGACGCCCCGGCTCTGGCTGGACCACAGAACCCAGGACTGAGCTTTGGTTGGAAGACTGTTTACTTTTTCCAACCGTAGTCGGGGGGGGGGGGAGAACTCCGTCCACCGTCTCCCCATCCTGGAGTAACATCACGTTTGTTGTCCTGCTTATCAGCGTCCTGACGTCTGACTGGACGCTGTGAAATTTTAGGAAGTCGTAAAATGTGAAAAATGAAAATGTAAAACAGCCTACGTACCAGTCAGATGTTCCGGTGAAGACACGGGACAAACGAGTGGACCAGAGAAGACAAGAGTTACTGCTGGGAGAGAGTGTAATACACCATGGGAGTTTCCCCAGCAGTCTAGGCCTATGACTTAAAACGTTGGTTCATTTATGAATCAAAGCTCCGCTGAGGTACGGAACTCTTTTTCATCTTGTAGTCGTATCTGCTCTCAGATCTGCCAACGGAGCAGGAAGTAATCGAAGGCTTACAACAATGAGCTGGCTGCAGATCA
Source organism: Cynoglossus semilaevis (assembly GCF_000523025.1). Taxonomy (NCBI): domain Eukaryota; kingdom Metazoa; phylum Chordata; class Actinopteri; order Pleuronectiformes; family Cynoglossidae; genus Cynoglossus; species Cynoglossus semilaevis. The sequence goes on along the minus strand of NC_024307.1, from coordinate 2,468,258 downwards.
GTAAGGACCCACTCCCAGACACTAGCTCTTATTTCCTTTTTGATTACTCACGCCTGCGTGATGAGCGACATGCTAACACTCCTCTCTGTCTGCCTGCCCACGAGTCAAATCACACAAAGAATAGACGTTTTGTAGGAGAATGGTTTTGATTTGGAGGCTGGAATGTCTTTGTGATAATGGTGAAAGATGTGTTGGCAGAGCCGTGTGTGTGTGTGAGAGAGAGAGAGAGAGAGAGAGAGAGAAAATGTTGTAATGTGTGTATTTTTATGATTCAGACACAGTCATGTATCATGTGTTTCTATGTGTGTGTGTGTGTGTCAGTTTCCATTGATTGGCTTCCAGGCTCTGCCCATAAACAGCTTTTTAAAACTGGAAAAAAAGGGGGAATAGCTGTGCTGGCACTCCAGTCCAAACTGCATTACCACCCAGGCGTGCAGCCCGCCTGCTGTGGGTTGGGTCGCCTCAGTGCTGGTCCTCAGTAGCTCCTAACGCTAGCCTGTCACCCCCCACCCCCACCCCTACTCCAGCAGTCCGGAGGTAGGAAATCAACCCAATTACGGTTGTATTTAAAGAAAATTGGAGCGCTGCCGGAAAAGTGGGGGCATTTCCAAAAACCACAAGAAAAAAAAACAAAAAACTGCTCCACAACTTTTTGGCTTAAAAAAAAAAAAAAAAAAACATGGGGTGACTGTGGAGCAGTGGAGTGACACAAAGACAAATCCTCTGATTGATTTAATATGTGGGATCTGAGCTCTGTTTTGTGAATGACACATTTAGTAGCAGTTGTAGATCTCAGCAGGTAGAACCGCAGCAAAGAGCTGATGTTAGTTCACGTGTTATAACCTCGAGTCCTCAGTCATTCTCTTTAACATCCGTCTTGGTTCGAGAGGCTGCTGAATTTCACTTGTTGCTGGACCTGTTTGATGGACGCTCTGTGTTTGTGCTCAGGTCGGCTGTGCCAATGCTGCGGTGCTTCCTGCCAGGAGCTGGCCTCCTCATGGTGGCGCTGAGTCTGCCAAGACATCCCGGAGACCTCGTCCTCCACTGTGAGTCCTCCTAAAGCACAAACACCTGTAGGCTTCACACCGTGAAAATAGCTGTCAAACTCCGAGGCCCCGTTCACAGTTGTTGCCACCCTCTGATCTGAGTTGCTCTCTCTCTCTCTCTCTCTCTCTCTCTCTCTCTCCCTCTGTGTTGCCTCTCCACTTCTGCCCCTCCTTCTCCTCTTTCTCCTCCGCCTCACTGTCATCTTTTAGGAAACCCCCTCATTACCTGCTCTTTATTCTCCTCCTTATTTTGTGGCACATTTCTCTGTTAGATCTTCACACTTAAAAGCAATTATTTCCCCAAAAAAAAAAAAAACCCCTCCAGTCACTCTAGGTTTTTTTTCTACCTTTTTCATCCTTTCTGCCCCCGTGAAAGAAAACAAAAGGATGAGAAATCAAGGTGTCTGATGTCTTCAGGCATCACACACACACACACACACACACACACACACACAAACTGTTTACTTCACACGCACACACCTTAAAAAGTGTAAGATGATCTAGCATCAAGATGAAAACAAACCAGTGTGTGGGAGGTGTCCCCTGAGGAAGTCCTCGGTCACTACACTGGGATGATGGGACCATGGGAACTGGTTAAGAGCGGCCTGCGGGGGGCGGTGGCCACACTCGCCACACATGCAACTTAGCCCTGAGCTGGCGGACCAAAACTGATGACTAACGCTCTACCTGTGTAACAGCGGTGTGTCGTCGACAACGTTTTTACACCTCAGTCCTGATGCTAACATCGACCAGAGCGATGCTAACGTTTATCTGTTGTTGAGGCTGTGTATTGGCAAGAATCTGAAGATACGATACGTACCGCGATACATGGGCTACGATACGATATACAGCGGTAGATAGGTTCCAAGGCCTGCCGCGAGAACTGAATTTCCGCGATGTAGTGACACCGTATTTATGTGCAGTAAAATGATGATGATGAAGGTGATGATGACTTTTACTGAGCAGCCAATGATTGATTTTACGTCTCTCCAGAGGGTGGTGCCATTTCTTGGGGCACCTCTTCCACGGTTTCTGAAGGTGTATCTGTAGTAGTAGCAGGAACTGGCTCTTTTTTGGGAGGCTGCAAAAACATTGTGATCGGCAGTTGGTTCCGCTGCATGTAGGCAGTCACGACGTCGTTGGACCATATCGTCGTCCCATTCCAGTGCAGATCCAAATCCGGGATACAGTATATTTTATATATACTGTTTCAAAAACACACAAAGTCGTGAATCCGCGAAAGGTGAACCGTGAAATAGTGAGGGATTACTGTACTGCGATATACTGCGATAATATAGATGCAGTATTATATTTATATTTTGAGGTATTTTTTCCCCAGTGTAACTGGAATCACTAGAGAAGAAAGAAAAGAAAAAGAACATGAACCAACACCAGGAATATTGGACTGGGAATTGGGGAGAAAAAATAACTGATCAATGACTGAGGAGATTGATACAGGATCAGGAAATATCTCGATCTCTGTCAGTTGTACTCCTACGAGGTATTTTCAGGAACAACAGAGTCCAAAGAAATTCTTTTTTTTTTCTCCTTGTCGTCGTTGTTGTTGTAGTGTGGCTGAACTCAAGGGGAGTTTCCTGCCATGATCTAACGGCTGGAGATAAGAAATGATGAACTAACAGCTGACAAGGACACTTGTTTTTAGTTAAGGACAGAACGTTGGAGACGTTGACGTTTCATATTCTTAAAAGACTGAACTCCTTCTGTAATAATTCATCTGTGTCACTGCTGTTTGCTCATTTTTTTCTTCCTGTTTTGTTTGAATATCCCCCTCTGCGTTGAAGTCATTAAGAATTTACGTTCCTTGTTTTACTTGTGGCTTTTACACGTGGACGAAGAAAAAGTTCAG
>NC_024307.1:2463905-2465272 GCF_000523025.1 Cynoglossus semilaevis | reverse complement strand
AGGGTGGCTGTTAGCATGTGTGTGTACGCAAATAATTTCCTGTTTTATAGAGGAAGCGCAGTTTCAATACTGATTCAAACTTTCTAAGAAAAAAAGAAGAAGAAGAACAAAAGGGGGGTTTGTGAATTCTCATAAATCTGTATGGGAAACAACCAGCGTTGTTTCTGGGAAACTGTCGTCCTCTCTTAACTAGTGTGTCACGGTCCACTTGTTAATGTTCAATAATCATGTCTAATTCAGGCCCTAAAAAAAGAAAATACTTCCTTTGCTTCAGTAAAGAAAACCAGAGCCCGTACTGTGGGTTCGCGCCCCCCCTGTTTGGACTCCTCAGTTAATACAGTGGTGTGAGGAAACTATTGGGAAACAAATAAACAAATACTAAAAAAAAAAAAAAAAGCCCAGAACAGGTTGTAGCTTGTTGTCTTTTTAATTAGCCTGAAACACAAGTTGGAATTTATGAACTATTTCAGGAAGGTTTAGTGGAACTGAACCAAAGACTAGAGCGTCAAACACTAACATAACAAAGTTAGATTTCAAACATTTACCACCACTTGTAAACCTGTTGACTTCTACGACCAAAAATATATTTACTTTAATGGACTGATGTAGTGTTGACTGATACACTGTAGTGTTTTGTGAGATGATTTTATTTCACCCTGTAACGTAAAATATTGAACAAATATAACTAACATTAATTTAAAACCCTGTGTTAAAACGTCTGACGTCCTGTTCAAAAAAACCTGATTTTTATTTATTTTTTTTTTAGGGGGCAGTCGTTCTGTCCTTTAACTGTATGAGAGCCTGGTTTTTTTCAGGAAGGTTTGATGGAATTAAACCAAAGACTAGAGCGTCAAACACTAACATAACAAAGTTAGATTTCAAACATTTACCACCACTTGGTATATATAACCTGTTATATATATTTACTTTAATGGACTGATGTAGTGTTGACTGATACGCTGTAGTGTTTTGTGAGATGATTTTATTTCACCCTGTAACGTAAAATATTGAACAAATATAACTAACGTTAATTTAAAACCCTGTGTTAAAAAGTCTGACGTCCTGTTCAAAAAAAACCTGATTTTTTTTTTATTCTTTAACTGTACGAGAGCCTGTAGTCAGTCTTAGGTCTGAATGTGACTCCACTGTGGGAACTGGGAGCTGCCCAGCCCCCCCCCCCCGACCCCCCCAACTCTCTGTAGACCCAGCGTGGATGAGAAACCACCTTCAGAACCGGGAGAACCCACGTGTTCTGCTCCTTCATGTCAGTGAGGGAACGTTAGCATCACAGACCCTGACGGTCTTGGTCTGATCTGTGGGAAACCTGATGTTGGACGGCAGCCTGTGTTCCCACCACCAGGCTGGTC
>NC_024307.1:2462353-2463119 GCF_000523025.1 Cynoglossus semilaevis | reverse complement strand
AAGCCGTCTCTAGCCTGATCCTTCTCCTGGAGTGGGTGGGTGGCAGTGGGAGGTCAGTGGCTGCAGCGATGGTCCTAATGAGTTGCGTATGAAGGTACATAAAAATCCTAAGCTCGTGAGGATCAAGCAGACGTTTACAATTTTTTTTAATTTATTTTTTTCCCCAAAAACATGACATTTTTCTCTTCCCACTTGTTGTTGAAGCTTTTCTCTCTTTTTCGCCGTCACTGTCTGTCTTTAATTTCTCGCCCTTTGGTCTCATCTCAGATTAATTGAGGATAAGATTTTGTGATTCCTGACTCTGTTTCAAAGAAGAAGAAAAAAAAAAAGAACAGAACTGATGGCGTGGCTCCGTTGACCTGATTCGATTTCTCTCTCCGGTCCCATTGTTCGAGCGTTCCTTCCGTGACACAGTCTTCGTGCCTGACCGAAGCACCCACTTAAAAAGCAATTTTTTCGTGTCATCTTTAGAAACTGATTCATCATGGTGCAGAACACAATTGCCTCCAGACTAGCAGCCTTATCCACACACACACACACACGTTCCACTTCTGGGGTGCTACAGAAAAGAAAAAAAAACATGACAGTACAGAGAGAAAATGAGGAGAAAAAAAATTTTTTTTTTTAAACGGCAGTACATCCATGACAAAGACAAAGTTTGAGGAGAGAGCGCTCCTCTGCTCCCCACATGTGGATGAGACAGATTTGGGCTTCAGAGTGTGTGAAGACAGCTGGAAAATTCCCTTGAGCTCTGGTCTAATTGAAA
>NC_024307.1:2457106-2462337 GCF_000523025.1 Cynoglossus semilaevis | reverse complement strand
AACGATGGAGAGATCCACACTGTGACGAGACCTGGAGGAGAGTTGGAAATGTTTAAGAAGGTGCAGATCCGTCAGACGCTCTGACTGAGGGCGGAGGCGGCGTGAGATCTGTCGGCGGGGGATTGACTCGGCGAGGTTCTTGTGCGTGCGTGGAAATACTTTGAGTGTTCAGACTTAATTGGATACAGTGTGTAGCAAGGCTGTGTGTGTGTGTGTGTGTCTGTCGTGAGGCTTTGTTGTTCTGCCAACACTGCCCCCATAGAAGGCCTGACGCACACGCAGTAGAAACCGTACAGAAGGAAAAAGAAATGAATGGGAAGAAAAGATAAAAGAGCGGAGATACAGGCGAGCACAAACAGACGGGGCTGAGGGGTGAGAAAGTGGGAGAAAGAAAAAAAAAAAATAATAATAAAGCCTCCTGGTACATCAACAGGTGGCCTGAGTTTGAGAACGATGGATATTGTGTTTCACTTGAACCACATGAGACAATGAAACATCAGACCACCCTCCGAGGCAGCTCCACGTCTCACTGTTTAATCCGGTGCCTTCCACTTCAAATGGACCCGACACATGCCATCAGCGCCGCATCAATTAGCGTCCACAGAGCTGGTAAAAAAAGAGGGGCCGCATTCCAAACTACTCCTGTATTGTTTTTAACAAGTGACGACTCGCCGACGTGCGCCAACACAGAGGCTGCCAGGGCGGCGCTGGATTCCTGCACTTTATTTACACACTCGGTACCGTGGTGTTGACAGCACAGACATTTTCACATCCCTCACGAGTGTTGATCGTTAGTAACGTCTGCCGAACGGCACGGAGGGAAAATAATTATGAAGACAGAGAGAGAGAGATTATCATCTTCATCATCGTCATCATCATCGAGTGTGAACTGTTAATGAACTTCCAGGGTTATGAGACGGACGACGCGGCTGGTTTTGTGTGATTGAGACGTTTGAAGAGCCGAATTGTCTGGCATGAAGATTAGTGATATAGCATTTCAGTGTTGTCTTCCACTCGCATCAGTTGTCAGATGATGATGATGATGATGATGATGATGATGATGATGATGATGTCGTCTGGTTTCCTGGAGATGAAGCTGCTTTAATCCTGAAACAAAACTCAAATAATACATATTAGCAATTAGCATCTGTGAAGCAGCACCGTTTTTTTTTTTTTTTTTTTTTGAGAAATTCAAGAGAACTGAAGAAGAGGAAAATATGACTTTCATTTCCACATCTTATCTTTTATCTTAATAGAAAACACGGAGAGACGTCCTGATACTAATCAACATAAATTCACAGAAACATTTACAAAAATGACAAATTCAATAAGAATGGTTTTATGTGTGTGTGTTAATATATGAGCGTAGAGACAGTGGTGAGACACAATTTTTTTTTTAATTCAAATGATTAAAAACTACATCGTCGGCAGATTGTACAAGCACTCAATATGGAAGCGTTAAAGATATCATGACATACGTAGATTAGATTCTTAAATTAACATATCAGATTCAGATGTACATGCTTTGAGCATCACGAGGAACGAAAACAGGGAAACAGGACTTTAAGGTTAGCGTACATAACAAGAGGGGGATTCTTAAAAAAAAAAATATGGAGAAAAAAATGGAACTTTGTGCTCTTTAATCCAATATACAAATCAGATTTACACTTGTTGTTGTTTTTTTGTTTGTTTTCTAGTTTTTTAGAAAAGAATGATAATAAAGATCAACCAAGACAGGATTCATTAACCACCCAGCGTTAACATCGAAACTACGACCCAGGCAGTTGTAAAGATCTTTGGTGTTTAGTTTAAGAAACCACACATAAAAACACACGTGTGGTTTCTCTAGCTGCATGACTGTGACCCAGAGAATACAAAAGCTCCAGAGGAGAAAGCAGGAAACAAGATTTCCTCCGAGTTTAAAAAATAAAGAGGAATGCGACATGGCTGTTGTTTGTTTTCAAAAAACTGTATAAGGCAGAGAGAGTTTTTTTTTTTTTTTTTTTTTTTGTGTTGCTAAAAAACACCTTGCATAACTTACTTCACCTGAGCTGCGCACACTCACCTCGGACGGCACTTTGAAAGGAAATCTCAACTGTGTGGCAATTAAATACCCGCCGCACAGAGTCACGAAAGCAAATCATTTCCTTCTTACGGAAGAATTTTTGAAAAAGAAAATGTCACGAGACACCGCAGACGGCCCAGCGTGGCCTGTGCTTGGATCACCTGTGCAGGTGTGTGAAGTCCGGGCACAGCAGACGCCCTCTGGCACTGATCGCTAAATCAGACCTGCAGATAAGGCATCGGCACACGGTGGCTTCAAAGCACTCATTTGAGAACAAAGGAACCTCCGCACAACAATTTTTTTTTTTTTTTTTTGCACAACTGTGTCTGGTGTTGGTGTAAAAAGATACCCGTTTGAACTGTCACTTCATCATGCACTCTCTCTCTCTCTCTCTCTCTCTCTCCCTGCAGCGACACACACACACACACACACACACACCTGTGTGTTGGATCGTGACACCGTTAATTATCCCGTGAATGATTCGCTCAAAGGCCACTTTAAGTGTAATTCACAAATACTGGCTTTTTTTTTTTTTTTTTTTTAAATAAATATTAAGCTCGGCAGCATCTCATAAATGGTGTGACCTAAACCATAGTGCAAAAAAAAATAGTAGGCAAAGACGCGTTCAGCTGAGGAAGAGAGTTTGGACACGGTGGGATGTTCAAAGGATGGCTTTAGAGAGTGATGTCACCAACTGAAGGTTTGGGCGTGGTTCATAGGAAATAAAAAAGTTTTTAGTGCATTAAAGCTACATAGGAAGACGAAATAATTAAAGGATTTTTTTTTATAATTTAGTAACAATATATTACACAAATTCCAAATTTATACTCAATAACAAACATAGATTATACTGTATGTGTATATATATATATATATTTCTATAGATAAAAAAAAGAAAGGTAGTAAGAAATGCTGAAGGATTTTGGACATGATTTTACATTTCCTCGTAATCTGGCTCAAATAAATATGAAGAGTAAACCGTATCATCCAGTTGAGTTAAATGCCAGTCTAGCGCTTCTCTTCCAACAAAAAAAAAAAGAGGGGAGTGGATTTGGAAAAGAAGGAATAGAAGACAAACGAACTATGAACATGTGTGGAGGAGCAGACACTTTTACATCCCTTAAAATATATCAGCCATTGTCCCGGTGAAACCCGACACACAACGCCACGCAGCGCTTTTCTCCACGTGTCGCCCTCACACCTCAAATGTTTTCCAGTCAGACATGCAGCGGATGTGTCGACGAGGTGTAAGAAAAATAGTCGATACAATATTCTACAGCAGAGTTTCCCAAAGTTTTTTTTCTGGGGAACCGTATTTTAAAAGTCCCAAACCTTCGCCATCCCAAGTCAATAGACATTATTTGTTAAACTCCTGGGAAACATGATGAAAAAAAATATTCTTGCGACCCACCTGAGGGTCGCGACCCATACTTTGGGAAACAATATTCCACAGCACTGTATGGGTTTTTTTTCTCCCCAACTCCCAGTCCAATATTCCTGGTGTTGGTTCATGTTCTTGTTCTTTTCTTTCTTCTCTAGTGATTCCAAATGTAGATCCCTCTGTTCCAGAGTTAGGAACTGATGTTCAGATGGAACAGAGTCTGAGACTAGGCTCTCGGGGGGCGGGGGGGGGGGTGGTGGGGGGGGAGCAGGACTAGAGTATGGCAGTATATCGTATCTTTGCCTCTGTATCGTATCGCCAGATTCTTGCTAATACACACCCCTAGTGTCGACACACCCGCTGCGTGCTGTGGCACTGACGGTTCTCTCGGTTCATCCGGACAAAGGTTTAGGCAACAAGGTACTGCATATACACTGAGAGATGGTCATGTGACAGCTGTGTCCGTCCTTCAAAATGTTTTTTTGTACATGTTTCAGAACTGAAGTCTTCAGGAGGTGCAGCCGTGCAGCGGGAGGACGTCCAGAGTCTCTCCTCCGGGCTGACCGCTCCTTCACACCTATCAAGTGAGTGGGCGCAGTCTGAAAGGTCTGCTCGATAAGTGTGGTCTTCCAGTTGGTCAGCTGATCAAATTAGATTCTCTTCCGTGACTCCCGTCTCTCCAACGTGTTCCTAGCGAGTGATGGTTGGCGCCACAATACGGTTCCTGTAACTTTTATGGCTTCTCTGGTTTGTTTTCATCACTTCATTTGTCAGTCTCTGCTGAGCTTCATCTTAGGTTACACGGTTTTACAGTCTGTTAAGAGTACTGGTCTGAGCACAGTGCAGGAGTTTGTAAAAATCAAAAGTCTCGGGAGAGATGAATAAACACAGAACGGCTTTAAAGCGAGTGCTGGACAAAGTAAAGACAAACATGCAGCATTTCTGTTTTTTTTTTTTTCGTTTTTCTTTCAGTGTTTTTTTCGTGTTCATCCTCCACTTTCCCTTTCCTCCAACACCTTCAGGTCGTCTGGACGTCTGTCGCTCAGTAAGGCCTCCAGACGGACTCATCCAAGCGCCCGGAGGCGCTCATGGCCGTCGGGGAGTTGCTGTGGCTGCCGTCGGCTTCCACGCCCTCGCTTTGGGCGTTCAGGCCCGGGTTCATCAGGCTGTTGGTCCCTCCGGTGCCGCCGGCCCCTGAGCAGGACAGTAGACGAGTGGGCGAGCGCTCGCCTCCGGTGTTCCCCGGCGCCACCATGGAGAACTGGTAGGATCCGGAGCCGGTGCCGTAGTACAGGTAAGAATTGGACTGGAAGTTCTGGCTCTGGTTGTTTGAGTAGGGCGGCGGCAGATAGGTGTGGTATCTAGAAGAGGCCGACATGCTGAGGCCGCTGATGCCAGTGCTGGAGGTGTTGGCAGAGTAGGGGAAAGCCCCGGGGTAATGCATGCGGGGGTCCGAGAAGCGAGGGTCGGTCAGTGGGGAGAGAGACGGGAACGTGGTCCTCTGCTGGAACAGATCCGTAGTCCCTGTTGGCGGAGAAAAGACAGAGAAGTTTTCATCAACCATGGGTTTCTATGAGAGTTGAACAAATCCAATAAATCCTGCTGAGGTTTGAACTTCCTGAAAAACGTCCTAAATCAGAGGAAAACGCACGACACGAGAGTTCAGATTTTGTGCGATACGTCTGTTCATGGAAATGTTGGCTCACGCTAATGAACTGCGACATTTTTTTCTTTTTTGCGTATAGCACTCACTGACAGCACATCATCCCACAGCCCTGTGCACAA
>NC_024307.1:2455244-2457067 GCF_000523025.1 Cynoglossus semilaevis | reverse complement strand
TCCAAATGAGTGCAGAGCACAGTGTGTGTCTCTCTGAGAGCAATGAAAAGAGCTATTGTCAGTGCAGAGGGGTGCTCTGTATAAACACCAGTGGCTTGTTGTGCAACGCCTCGTAAATCAAACCGGGCGACGGAGGCAGGCTGTCGCACACGGAGGAAAAAGTCAGGGAAGGAAGAGAGCACGTGTGTGTGTGTGTGTGTGTGTGTGTGTGCGTCTGGATGTGGAAGTCTCTCTAATGTGTATCACAGTCCGCGACCTGTCGGGATTTACCGCCGCGTGAAATCTCGAAGGCAACAGTTGAGCCCAGCTGTTAGGACTTGACTCTCACCGCGCACCTTCTCGTTTACTGAGCCGACACGAGCGGCGAGACGTGTCGCCCCCGGGGGCTTTTCCTTGGCAGTTTTTTTTTTCTTCTTCTCTGAGGGTTTGGGCCTGTTACTGTCACCGGCTCAGCTCCTCCAGTCAAACTCACACCTACTTAGAACAGGAGTGTTGACTTACCTTGCACCGTAAGCCTCGGATATAAAACTGTTGAGTCCTTTATGTGTGTTTTAACTGCTGCCACCTACTGTACGCACTGAGTATTTCTGCTTTAGGAAGTGTTTTTTTTTTTATTAATCCTTTTCAGGGTTGCGGGGGAGGCCATTGGTCGAATCATTAGGTTGGGGGGGGGGTCTGGGGGGTCCTATAAAGCAGTGATTCTTAACCACTGTGCCGTTTGTTTGTCCCAAAAATTTTATTTATTTGTTCGTCAATGCCTGAGAGGCAAAGCAATACAATCCTATTCAGCTAGGGGGCAGTAGATGGCTATGGAGCTGTTGAAGAAGATCTTTGTGATTGTGTTTCTTTCTTCAATTCCTGCCAGTATATCAGTGTTGTCTTCAACTAAACAGGCTGAGATTTTAGTCCATTCTGAGGTCATTTAAACCAGAAGATTATTATCATTTATTACATTGACTTTTTGGAGGTTTCTGTTTGGTGCTGTGTCGTGGCTTAAGAAACACGGCTATAAAGATCACCAGTTTATGGGCGGGGCCACAGATACAGACACTCTCACACTGACTGTTCATCAAAGGTCAGTTAATCTGAACCTCTGAACCATTATTATTCATTTTCTTTTTTTTTATAATAGTCTCTCAAAGACAAAAAAAAAAACAAACTAAAATATTCTACCAGTCTGAGGCCAATAAAAACAGCCGGTCAAAAATCTACACAGACGTATGATTATAATATCATCTATAAACCAATAATATGGCCATAACATGATACTCAGGAAGACGTCCTCGGCCCAGAAGATATTTTGGAAAAGAAAGTGATGCCAACATCAGCCAGGCTCAAATACCCTGGCCCTCGGTACGGCCCTGGATCTGGTCGAGCTCCGTTACTGGGGAAACTGGGAGACGTCGTCGTAGCTGATACCGACGGAGAGATCGCCATCTACACCTGCCGCTCGTTATACCAGTCTCACCCTCACACACACACACACACGCGGACACACACACTCGCGCGCACCTCCCGGTCATTTGTTTGTCCACATGTGGCTTTCACGGGTCCAGTGTGCCCACATGACTGCAAGTGTAAAATGTGGATTTGGATGGCAGAGAAAAGAGAGCTTGTATTTGTGAAATAGCAAGCGCTTGCACGCCACAGCCCTGGGGGGGTGGGGGGGGAGAATGCCAAACTTGCGTGCCACAGACTTGTTGAAATGTCTTTTCCCTGTGTCTGGAGAAGTCGGTCCATTTTCAGCTACAAAAAAAAAAAAATCTGTTCCTTTGCAATTTCCATGGGCCCTGCTGGACTTTTTTTAAACAACACATTTTTGC
>NC_024307.1:2454321-2454928 GCF_000523025.1 Cynoglossus semilaevis | reverse complement strand
GGGGTGCTGTTTCTTTTTCCAGAGTCTACCAGGCTCTGGAGTCGAGCTCTATATCTGATTTCACACGAGGAAAATCCAAGCCTTCAGCTGCTGTTGATTCGGGTGAAGTGGAGTCGGCACTAATTCCTACCGGACTCCCAGAATGCCTCCTCCCCTTTCTGGGTTCCTTCATCTCTCTCTCTCTCTCTCTCTCTCTCGCTCTCTTCGTCCTAGCTAAATTTAGGCTGGAGGGTGAAATTCGGGAGGGGGGTATGTGGCGCGGAGGCTCAGTGAGTCTGGCTGCCGCGGCCCACCCTGCTCATGATCTCCGTTTAATTGACGTTGGTGGAAACGTGTTGGCTAAACTGCGGTCGGGAGCGACTCCTGTGTTCCGTCAACGGAAACCGGACTGGACACTTATCACAACACCTTAATGGGCTGGTTCAACGCCGGCCCGTTGGCCTCGCGCCAGCGGGAGCCTGGTGTCGCAGCACAGTAGCTCCCTCTGGAGGAGAGGGCTAAACAAACGACGCTGTAATTGAGAAGCAAAGTTTTGCAGTCTGTTTTTTCTCCCACTTAACTGCGCACGCTGCATACCTCGCTGCGGCCCCCGCCCTCCCCCGCCCTC
>NC_024307.1:2449163-2454183 GCF_000523025.1 Cynoglossus semilaevis | reverse complement strand
CCTCCCCCGCCCACTGTAAGTACAGTCTTCGCTGTGACGGCTGCGGTAACAGCGGCATGTCTTTGGCACAGAGGGTCTTCCTCGCTGAACCTGGTAGTAGCTGTAACTGTAATCTCTGCGGCCTGAAACCACACATGATCTCAATTAGGCTCATCTGAAACGTGTTGACTAAATTGCAAGGACAGGAGGGGAGGATGGACCCCAGAGGGTGAGCTGGCACGGTCTGCTGTCTGAGATATTCCTAGTCCATGAAGCGCTGAGCTGGGAATCTGGGCGTTTTTTTTTTTTTTTATAGGGAACACAGTGTTCCAACACTGACTGCTCCTCAACCACTCTTCCTTAAAGGTAGTGTCTGAAGGAAGTTGTTGGTAAACACAAAGACTGAACTGTTCCTTTTCACCGACAGGAAAACTGTCCTCAGTAACTTAACGCAGTCAACTTTAACAAACAAAAGTAACAGTTTAGTTTTCCACCATGAAGATGTTGACTTGATCTGTAGAACCAACCTCCAGCAGCTAAGCTAAAGTTGTCCTAGCCTGAGTGCTACGGCGCTAAGGTCCCGTTAGCGCAGCTAAGCTAAAGTTGTCCTAGCCTGGGTGCTACGGCGCTAAGATCCCGTTAGCAGGATATTTTAAATAATTATTTTTAAAAAAAATTGACTCTTATGCGGCCCAATATGGAGAGTTTTTGCAACAGACACAGGCTGCCACCGGAGGCGCCATTAAGTACAGGCCGCAGTATGAAAGGTGCCTTTACGGATATGTGGTTCCTGTGGGAATCAAACCCAGGACTTTCTGCTTGCAAGGCAGGTGTGCTAACCCCTACACCATGGAATTAGCATATTATAAAAACATTGCAACAATTTTACCAAAAAAAAACAAACAAAAAAAACCCTACACTTCAATCACTTTCTGTGTTTCGATGATTGATTGATCCTGGACGGATAAAGAAAATAAAGTCTCTCTGAGACAGCGCTCGCTGCACGTCTACTCTACACCTGAGGTTTCCTCTGGTCAATACTTTGTCCACCTTTTTGCTTAGCAGCTGAAGTCCACTAGTCCACAGTCAAGCGTGTAACCATAGGTAGGAGCGACGCTGTGCCTCATTTGATTACGGGAGAAACTGATTTTGTTGTTGACCCCGGGGCGTGTCACAGGCCGCCTTGTGTTTGTAATGGTGCGCAGGGTAATGTGTTTGTGTGTCCACATGTGGTGGCTGGCAATGGGGAGATGCAAATCCAGGCGCTCACCTGTGAAATGTTTACTCAAGCTTGATGCAAACCGTGACGGCCAGCGCCCGGGGAATGGCGTCTCAGGCAAATGAGCGGAGGGAAGGAGGAGAGCGAGGAGCGAAGCCTCGGGGGCTCGTACGGCACTCGGTTGTTTGTTATTTTGTTGTTGTTTTGTTATTTGAAAACTCCTTTCAGCATTTAATAACATTTGTGATTTACTGACGGGACGTTTTGAACGGCTGCCATGAGCGTGCGTTCGCAGGATCGGTAACAATAATGACATGACAGCGTAACGCGCTCTACAGGCCAAAGAAGAGAAGATCCAAATGAACACAAATGACCACGGGCTGTTTATCTAAGCAGCAGGGCTCGCAGGCCGAAACATCGTGTCGAATGCAAATGACAATCACAGTCTGCGCCGCGACACCGTGGCCGCCGGCGCCTCAGCTGTTTGGTAATTTGTCATGTGGGGTTTTGCATGTGTGCGACGTTTGCACCGAAGATTTCCAGGAACGAGTGACTCTGCAAACGAGCTGAACGTGATTGACTGTGTCGAGTGTAATCTCTGAGCTGATTTGTTGAAGCTAACGATGGTTGGTCGCGCCTGAAGAAGAAGAAGATAAAAAGTAGAAGAAGAAGAAGAGGAAGAAGAAGAAGATGAAGAAGAAGAAGAAGAGGAAGAGGAAGGAGAAGAAGGAGAAGTAGAAGAAAAAGAAGATGAAGAGGAAGAAGAAGAAGAAGAAGGAGAAGAAAAAGAAGATGAAGAGGAAGAAAGAAAAGAAAAAGAAGATGAAGAAGAAGAACAAGAAGAAGAAGAAGAGGAAGAAAGAGACGATGAAGAAGAGGAAGAAGAAGGAGAAGAAAAAGAAGATGAAGAGGAAGAAAGAAAAGAAAAAGAAGATGAAGAAGAAGAACAAGAAGAAGAAGAAGAGGAAGAAAGAGAAGATGAAGAAGAGGAAGAAGAAGAAGGAGAAGAAGATGAAGAAGAAGATGAAGAGGAAGAAGATGAAGAAGAAGAAGGAGAAGAAGAAGAAGGAGAGGAAGAAGCAGAAGAAGAGGAAGAAGAAGAAGGAGAAGAAGAGGAAGAGGAAGGAGAAGAAGGAGAAGTAGAAGAAAAAGAAGATGAAGAGGAAGAAAGAAAAGAAAAAGAAGATGAAGAAGAAGAACAAGAAGAAGAAGAAGAGGAAGAAAGAGACGATGAAGAAGAGGAAGAAGAAGGAGAAGAAAAAGAAGAAAAAGAAGATGAAGAGGAAGAAAGAAAAGAAAAAGAAGATGAAGAAGAAGAACAAGAAGAAGAAGAAGAGGAAGAAAGAGACGATGAAGAAGAGGAAGAAGAAGGAGAAGAAAAAGAAGATGAAGAGGAAGAAAGAAAAGAAAAAGAAGATGAAGAAGAGGAAGAAGAAGAAGAGGAGAAGGAAGAAGAAGGAGAAGGAGAAGAGGAGGAAGAAGAATCTGTCTGCGCTGCTGCTTCATCTTCATCTGTACCACATGGACTGGAAATTCAAGTTAAGATTTAAGACGTCCAACGTATCTTTTAGCTAATTATCGTGTCAATCAGTGACATTTTATTTATTTTTTTTCACTCTTCATAATGTGTTTTCCACCAGTGAACGTCTGCGTGGAGTGAAACTCCTCATCAGAATTCCTGGCATCATTTTGTCGAACAGTTAAATACCTGTTGTCAGCGCTGGGGGGGGGGGGGGGGGGGGGGGGTTCTAGATCGTCAAGAAACAATAGGTGAAGAAGAGAAGAAACTGAGGACGGAGACAGGTGGAGGGGTGGGGAACCAGGAATGTTCTGGGATGTGACAGCACACACACAACGGGCACTAAACTTGTCACGAGTGGCACACACACACACACACACACACACACACACACCACACCACGCCCTCGGCCGTGCCTGCCTATCCAGCTTCTCCACTTTTCAGTATTTGCTGTTTTTCAAAGGTGTCAAAGAGTCCATCAATTAAAATTAATTAGTTTTGAAATCCTCAGTGTGTTCTGAGCTTCAGCCTCAGCCTCAGCCTCAGCCCCAGCCTCAGCCTCAGTTTCAGCCTCAGCCTCAGCCTCAGACTCAGCCTCAGCCTCAGCCTCAGTTTCAGCCTCAGCCTCAGCCTCAGCCCCAGCCTCAGCCTCAGTTTCAGCCTCAGCCTCAGCCTCAGACTCAGCCTCAGCCTCAGCCTCAGCCTCAGACTCAGCCTCAGCCTCAGCCTCAGACTCAGCCTCAGCCTCAGCCTCAGACTCAGCCTCAGCCTCAGCCTCAGCCTCGTGGCCATGCTTAATTATGGCCTCTGTATGTGATAACCACCTGGTGACTAGAAAGAGGAACTGCTGACACGGTTCAAAATATGACTCCACAAAAAAACCAAAAAAAAAACCAACAACCGACAGATACGAGTCTCAAAGTTCAGTTCAAGGTCAAACTGAAGATTAAAAACGTAGTTGGAACTGAACAGAAGAGTAAAGGTGTTGAGGACGTCCGTTTCTCACCTGCCCATGGCCTCAGGTCCTCCTCCACCTTGCATGTCTTCAGAGTGGGGGTGTCCATTTGATCCTGCCACAGGGCTGTGAAGAGAGCGAGGAAAAAAGGTGAACACCCAGATCTACGTACTGACAAAAAAAAAAAAAAGCACACGAGCTGCAAATGATTTCACTTTTGGTGAAATGAAAAATAAACTGTGGACTGTGTGAGCGTGCGGGGGCGAGGGAGCCACCGGCTGCCGTAGAAATCTACAGCCAGTTCCAAGAAAAGCCTCCATAACAGACTTGTCAAAACGGTCTTGACACCTGGTGGTTTGGAGTCCGTGTCTTCCTGTCACAGGTCGGCCTCTGCTGACTGCGCAGGGATGACTGGGAAGAGGAGGGGCGCTTTTCTCACCAGAGTGAGACCAGTCTTGGAAAAACATGCCTGCTGGGTGCGCGCGGGGTATTTTTGGGTCTTTCAGGCGAGACACTGGAGAAGCAGCGCAGACCTGCGAAGCACTGGACACTCGCTAACTTGTCCGGCCAAGCTGTCAGGGCGAGGAGAGGTGGGGTCAGCGACCTGCTGGCCCAACGCGTGGGACCCTGCTTCACATTGGAGGGTCACACCGCAAGAGGTCTGACACAAACAGGGTGTGTTTGTTTTAGGTCTGAGACGCTGTTACACACGGTTGGACTGCCGTTATTCTTCTGGTGTTTTCTCAAACACCAGAATCAGAAACATAACTTCAGGAGGGTTGTGGGTTTGATTCCAGATCCTTTACATACTCACTGCTAATTAGACGCCAACAACCTGCGCCGTAAAGTACTGATCAGGGGGCGTACGACCTCCACGGTCACAGTCATGAGCATTTAGTCCTCGTTCTTGGTAGATACTTCAGAGATAAATTAGTGGACACTTCCGGTTCCTCAGAGGACCAGAACACACCTCCTGCGGCAATTAGGCTCACCGTGGAGGGAAGAGGGGGAGGGGGACGGGGGAAGGTAGGTCAGCTAAAGCTAAGGCAGGCTCAGCATGTGTCAGATCTGTTCCATTTTTGGATCTCCTCCGCTTCCTTTGCAAAGTCCCAAATCAGCGGCGGCTCGGTGAGCGGTCCGGCTCTGTGCCGCACAATGGCAAATTCTTACACATAAATGGCCTCATTCAGAAAGGCTTGCGAGCAGCCGGTACGATTCGCTCAAGAAAATAAACATTTCCTTCAAATATTTTGATTGGCCGGCAGACAACGTCAATACCAGAGGCACAGATTACCCCTGTTAATAAGAGGGGCCGCCCCCTTGGAGGCGCTGTGGGGCAGGGAAGAGC
>NC_024307.1:2448589-2449124 GCF_000523025.1 Cynoglossus semilaevis | reverse complement strand
CAGAAATGGGAAGAAGTGGCAACTGCGTCACGAATAAGAAGCGTTGGGGAGACGCCAGAGCAGTTTTTGGGAAGACACAAATAAACACTGGCTTTTTAAAGAGCAGCAGTAGATGAAAGGAGCGGCCGGGACGATGTTCGAGCCCAAATGGCGTCTCCACTCGTGACTCCGGGTCCGGCGACGTCTGCGAGACGTGTAATGCGTCTGCCATTATAAAGCGTGTCATTGAGACACAGTGAATGCTAGTCCTTGTACCGGCTTCCTGCTCAGCTTAGGCCTTAGGCGCCGCAACAGAGAGAGAATGTGAGCGAGCGAGTGAGCGAAAGATAGAGTCGGGCGAGAGAGAAAGTGAGAGAGAGAGAGAGAGAGCGTGTTGGAGTGGGGAAGAACGCGGCCTTGGCTCAGCAGCGTGGGTTATTTGATATGTCTTTTGAGCCCTCACTTATAACGCGAGCAAAAACAAACACACGGGCTGAAAAATCCTAAGTTCAGTTCGAGAGGCCGTCGTCCTCCTGCCCCCCCTCACCCCCCCTCA
>NC_024307.1:2447907-2448550 GCF_000523025.1 Cynoglossus semilaevis | reverse complement strand
CTGTTCATGGCACATCTAGTTTCTGTAATTGCTGAAATGTAAAACTCAGCTCGACTCTGATGTGAAATTATAACTTACACAAACAGTTGTGTCTGGTAAAAAAAAAAAAAAAAAAAAAACTTGCTCTCACTTCTCTCCCTTTTCTCTCTTTTTTTTTTTCCTATGAAGAAGTCGACTTCAAAAGATCCTTTTTTTTTTTTTTTGTAGTTGAAGAACAGAAACATTTTCAGTTACGATCATCGCGGTGTCACAAAAAAAGCGTTCAACCACAAGTGAAGCTTTTCAGGCAGCGTAATAAATAAACGCTGCGGCGGCCATTGACATATTATGTAAACAGTGTAGACGTAGAACAGAGCGTGGACCGGGCCGCTCCAGGTTCCTGCTTGTTTTGGTTGTATTGGCCACAGAAAGACGGCTTCCTGCTTCGGGGTTTTGGCAGAAGTCGTCATTAAAACCAAACTGCTGTGACGGCCGCGCGCCACCGTCCGCGCCGCAGCTAACCTGACGCTGCTAATTTCCTGTCTCACGCTTGTTTCTAATTGGCTGATGGTGTCATTCTGAATGTGTGAATTAGTGTCAGCGGCAGTAGCAGTGTGCTGCTGTGAACCTGGGGGGGGGGCCGCCCGGCTGGTTTATGTGGCGG
>NC_024307.1:2446740-2447838 GCF_000523025.1 Cynoglossus semilaevis | reverse complement strand
GAGCTGGTCCCTCATCAGACGGGACTTTTCTCCAGTCCGGTCCAGGTCCCACAGCCTGAGCATACTGAACAAGCGGACCACAGCTGCGGCCCATGTGTGCCAGTGAGCCCCGGTGGAGACTGGTGGAACCGCAGTTTGTCATTACTGGAAAAAAGTGTGCTCCTATTTAAACACAATTTTCTAAATAAAGGCTGAGTGCATTTAGAAAGGAAAGCACAACATGTTATTTCTGCAGCGCCTTGTTGTCAGTTCTAATAGCGTCGACGCGTCGGTCGTGCACTTTTTTTTTTTGGGGGGGGGGGGTGTGTGTTCAAAGCACTTTGCAGTCGACTTGATGGCAGAACGTCGCGCTGGTATCAGATTTTTTCATCGTCAGAGAGGAACTCACAGGTGCCGGAACAGACACCGACACGTCAACGACACGTCAGAGCTGCCGCATCGCTGCCCGCCCCAACGTTTACGCCTCTGGCGTCGGGTCGGGTCGTGTCCCGTCGATCTGTGTCTGGATGTAAAGCGTTTCAACATCACGCTGTCGTACTGGTCTGCGTTACACACGGAGGGCGGGGTTCTGAGATTAGAGGTTGAGTAAACGCAGTATTGTGGGTATTATTTGTAAAGAGAGAGAGAGAGAGAGAGAGAGAACCCCCCTCCCCTGCCCCCCCGTCTGTGCCACCCACAGACATATACAGTATATACAGGTACCTCACTTGAGGTTTTGAAAACCAGAATAACAATTTAGCACTCAATTGTCTGAGTGTCAGATTTACTTGACGGCACTAGTTTAACTGAGTATTTTCAACCACACACACACACACACACACACACACACACACACACTCCCTCCGCCCTCTCTCAGAGTCATTCCACATGTCTAGCAGGCTTACCTGTGGCCAATAAAGAACAAAAACAAGCAGCCAAACGCAGCGTCTGCCAGAGCGCAGCCGTCCTGTCACTGCACGCTCTGTAATGAGCTCTTAATTACCCCGTCTGTCTGGAGCAACAACACAAACACCACTGTACACACTGCTGTTGTATTCAGTTGTATTTTCCCTAATGTTGCAATCCTGTCTCTGTGTGTGTGTGTGTGTGTGTGTGTGT
>NC_024307.1:2445081-2446644 GCF_000523025.1 Cynoglossus semilaevis | reverse complement strand
TCAGCAGTCGCGGCACCGCTGCCACGAGCTGGTCCCTCATCAGACGGGACTTTTCTCCAGTCCGGTCCAGGTCCCACAGCCTGAGCATACTGAACAAGCGGACCACAGCTGCGGCCCATGTGTGCCAGTGAGCCCCGGTGGAGACTGGTGGAACCGCAGTTTGTCATTACTGGAAAAAAGTGTGCTCCTATTTAAACACAATTTTCTAAATAAAGGCTGAGTGCATTTAGAAAGGAAAGCACAACATGTTATTTCTGCAGCGCCTTGTTGTCAGTTCTAATAGCGTCGACGCGTCGGTCGTGCACTTTTTTTTTTTGGGGGGGGGGTTGGGGGGTGTGTGTTCAAAGCACTTTGCAGTCGACTTGATGGCAGAACGTCGCGCTGGTATCAGATTTTTTCATCGTCAGAGAGGAACTCACAGGTGCCGGAACAGACACCGACACGTCAACGACACGTCAGAGCTGCCGCATCGCTGCCCGCCCCAACGTTTACGCCTCTGGCGTCGGGTCGGGTCGTGTCCCGTCGATCTGTGTCTGGATGTAAAGCGTTTCAACATCACGCTGTCGTACTGGTCTGCGTTACACACGGAGGGCGGGGTTCTGAGATTAGAGGTTGAGTAAACGCAGTATTGTGGGTATTATTTGTAAAGAGAGAGAGAGAGAGAGAGAGAGAACCCCCCTCCCCTGCCCCCCCGTCTGTGCCACCCACAGACATATACAGTATATACAGGTACCTCACTTGAGGTTTTGAAAACCAGAATAACAATTTAGCACTCAATTGTCTGAGTGTCAGATTTACTTGACGGCACTAGTTTAACCGAGTATTTTCAACCACACACACACACACACACACACACACACACACACTCCCTCCGCCCTCTCTCAGAGTCATTCCACATGTCTAGCAGGCTTACCTGTGGCCAATAAAGAACAAAAACAAGCAGCCAAACGCAGCGTCTGCCAGAGCGCAGCCGTCCTGTCACTGCACGCTCTGTAATGAGCTCTTAATTACCCCGTCTGTCTGGAGCAACAACACAAACACCACTGTACACACTGCTGTTGTATTCAGTTGTATTTTCCCTAATGTTGCAATCCTGTCTCTGTGTGTGTGTGTGTGTGTGTGTGTGTTTTCAAAATCCTGAGTAACATGGAGCAGATGTCTGAAGACGACCTGTTAACAACAGAACTGAGACGGTGTTTCACGGCCCAGACAACAACATGTAGTAAGGAGGCTTTAGGCGGAGATGACGCTGTATTTTTGTTCTCATTTTGTTGTCTTCAAAAAAAAAAAAAAAAAAAAAAGGCGAGGTTCCCAAACGCCAGATAATGGAAAACATCTTTTGTAACAGCGAGTCGAGAATCCGCTTAATTATAAGGTGTTGATGGGAGATCTATGGCCCGGGAATTCTCAAACAAACAGGCCCCGGGATTTAAAGTATCTGCAGAACACGACGGTGTCTGGCAGATCTGCCTACGACACAGACGACGCGCTGTTGACATGTAAACATTTGGCTGCGTCGCCTCGTGGGATTTATTTTATTTATTACTGCTGTGTTTGTGTTGG
>NC_024307.1:2443889-2444811 GCF_000523025.1 Cynoglossus semilaevis | reverse complement strand
TGGGCCCTGCTCTGTTATTTAATTATTTTACCACTCTTGCCCTGCGGTATGTCGTCATGATGGTAATACCACACATTAAGGTGTGTGGTTTTTATAGCCCTTCCCCTTCTGTGTCTCACACACACACACACACACACACACACACACACACACACACACACACACACACACACTTCTTCTAGACTACCTGCAGTCAGCGGCAGCTGTAACATGAAGCTGGAGGTCTTTACAGTCTTTACAGTCTTTACAGTCTCTGACAGTTCAGTCTGATGTTAATGTGTTGTGTCTGCTGGCGGTGGCCCGTACATGTGTGTGTGGGGGTGTGTGTGTGTGTGTCGTGACACCGCGGCACCTTTTGAAGCCTGACAAGACTGTGAGGCTTTAATTCCTGCCCTGATCTGGAGGGAGACAGACAAGAGGGGAGACAAGAGGGGAGACAAGAGGGGAGACAAGGGGGGAGACAAGGGGGGAGACAAGAGGGGAGACAAGAGGAGAGACAAGAGGGGAGACAAGAGGGGAGACAAGAGGGGAGACAAGGGGGGAGACAAGGGGGGAGACAAGAGGGGAGACAAGAGGGGAGACAAGGGGGGAGACAAGGGGGGAGACAAGAGGGGAGACAAGAGGAGAGACAAGAGGGGAGACAAGAGGGGAGACAAGAGGGGAGACAAGGGGGGAGACAAGGGGGGAGAAGAGGGGGGAGCAGAGAGGGGAGACAAGAGGGGAGCAGAGACACTCCAGTCAGCCCCTCAGAAACCCAAAGCTCCCAGAAAAGGCCTATCTGCGGGGGGTTGTCCACAGACGACCCCTGAGCTCAGACCAAACTGTTTGGAAGATCAGAGGATTCTAAGATGGCCGACCGTGCTGTTCTCTGCCGGGTACAGACTGTGCGAGGGAACAAAATCAACACCGACAGTAAGTCAGG
>NC_024307.1:2441775-2442687 GCF_000523025.1 Cynoglossus semilaevis | reverse complement strand
GGGGGGGTGAAAGACCCCGTGTTCTCCACAGTCAGCTGTCAGATATGTTCGTACTGGTGAATCAACGCTGGCTTAGCTGAGCACAAGGCCAAACACTGGTGAGCTGCTGTGATACACACTGATAAAGACACACACACACACACACACACACACACACACACACACACGAGCCCGTACTCCCAAACAAGTCCTCCTGTACTCAGCAACAAACTGATACAGAGGTAATAAGGTTCATTAGTCTGTACGACACACACACACACACACACACACACACACACACACACACACACACACACGTAGTACAGAGGTGTAGTACTGAGGTGTAGTACTGCAGTACTCCTCACACTTCACGACCAAAACAGAACCATCAGCACCAGAGGTTTGACTTTTTTGGGCTTCAAACCCATGACCTCTCAGCTGTCATTCCTCAAACCTCCTGCAGGGGTCCACCACCCAGTCGTTGTTGTTGTTGTTGTTGTTGTTTTTTTAAAGCCGGCTCTAAGTGAGAACGGAGGTCAAGTTTTATTACAGCTGACCTCTCACATTAACTACGACAGTGGTTCTCAAACTGTGGTACGCGTACCACCGGTGGTACACGAGCGCTCTCTAGTGGTCTAGTGGGAAAATTTATATTTTCACCTTTACATTTTCAATTGAATCTAAACATAAACATCTTTATGAACATTTATAAACACCTCAGCTGTGGTGGAAGCTAACAGTGACGGCCTCTGCTGCTGCTGCTAATGTTGGTCGTCCTGCTGGAGCTCAGAGAGGTCAGTCTTTGTGGTCTACGTTGGAGTGAACAGTCACTGAAGTCCTGCACCAACAGCAGCTCAGCGTTAGAAAATAAATCTACTTTTTTTTAAAGAAACAACCTATGGATCTTACCGCCCCCCTCCTCCCCCCGCCCTG
>NC_024307.1:2439681-2441480 GCF_000523025.1 Cynoglossus semilaevis | reverse complement strand
TCACCCTCCACGCCTCCGCACATTCGTCCAGTGTGAGAGTGACGTGACTGCCAAGGTGGCGGCTGCGTGCTACATTCCTGAGGCTGCAGTGTGTGTGTGTGTGTGTGTGTGTGGAGGCCAAGCCCGGTTGGCAACGTCCTCCACGCCACCTGGCCACAGACTGGACCCTGCACACTGTGGGGCCCCGACCCACCAACAGGGGGTCGTCTGGGGTCAGGCCTGACTTTTCCCATCACGGAGTGGACCCTGAAGGCCACGTGGATTCACTCGGTTCGGCGCGAACGTCTCGTCCGCGGCCTCGAAACTCAGC
Organism: Cynoglossus semilaevis; assembly: GCF_000523025.1. Taxonomy (NCBI): domain Eukaryota; kingdom Metazoa; phylum Chordata; class Actinopteri; order Pleuronectiformes; family Cynoglossidae; genus Cynoglossus; species Cynoglossus semilaevis. The sequence continues at coordinate 2,441,170 of NC_024307.1, read as the reverse complement.
GACCGATCGGACGGTTTTGGTTTTATGTAATGAGACGCGCGGCTGATTAAAAAGGAAGAGCGATGTGGAGAATGTGGGGATGCCAGATATTTGTGGTTGTCGGTGTCACTCACTCACCCTGTGTGGTGCTGAGGTGTGTTTGGATTGGCCGAGGGTTGTTGTTCACCGGGCCTATCCGCATAGTCCGCTGGTAGCGCTCGATCTCCGACAGCCTGTCGGAGAACTGCATCTTTCCGGGGTCTTCCATCTTCACTCTGTGTCCTGAGAGGCAACATAAGGATGAAAAGAAAGAAGAAAAAAAAAATCAAACACTTGTTCATTTGCATCGCACGTTAAAATGTTCCCCAGAGGAAAATGGACCTTGGTTTTTTTTTTTTTTTGCAAAAACAGCAAAAAGAGTCCTTTTTGGAAACTCTTTTCCCCCCGCTCTGGTAATGGAGCCTGACGATTTGTCCTGGCAGAACAAACGTCTTTCCAGTTTGAATTGTAATTAATGAAAATTTGCCTGAACACCATTAATAACATCTCAGCACAGAATGGAACTGTGTCCAGAGGAGACGGCAGCCGCGTCGACGCCGTGTTTTTCAGTTTCCAAAATAACAAAAATATTATTTGATTGTTGGCAGACCTTGACATACATTGGGTGGACACTGAGCTGCACCTGCGGCCACGTCATCGCAGATAACGATAACGGCAAAGACAGAGTCAGCGCTGGAGGCATGTTGTTTTCTCTGAACTCAGAAAAAATAAACCAGGTTTTTTTTTTTTTTTTTTTTCTTCTTTTACAAAGGATACTTGACTTGATGGAGTGAGGAGATATTCATCTCACGTCCACGTGTGCACACAGGCAGTCAGCTCTGACTAACACAAGAAGGAAACACCCAGACACGGTGACCCGGCCGTACTCCGTCTTTTAAGACGACGTTTCTCACATGTAGCGTTTGATCTACGGATCTATGACAATAAACAGTTTCTTCAAGGGAAACAGATCGAGGCTGAATCTCATTTTTTTTTTTTTTTTTTAGCCTCTAGTTCAGGTTAACGTTCCTTTAAGGTTAGGGAGAATGTTAGTAAGTAAGTAAGAATTTCTGAACTCTTTATCTGCTGCTTTTTTTTTTTTTAATCCGGTCCCTAAACCTAGATCAACCTCCATGAAAAATATACGTGTCCGAAGTGAACACACCTTAACCGTCGAGGGGATGAAGGGCGTGTGCGTCTAATGGGAGGAAGAGATTTTTAATGTAACTATCAATGCACCAAATCTGTGTGTGAAGCGGCGTGTATACGTCCTGTGGTTTTCTCCCTGGCATCTCTGCAGAGCAGAGCTAATGTGAAGTAATGGCTGGATTTGAATATTTTATCACTATATAAAGGGGGCAAGGCAGACGGACCAATATGGATTTTGCCCGTCCTTTCTCTCCACTGACCCATGGGCAATATATCTTCCCTCCGAGGCTGACCCATGGGTAAAGTTTGCTCTCGTTTACCG
>NC_024307.1:2435602-2438102 GCF_000523025.1 Cynoglossus semilaevis | reverse complement strand
TAAAACATGAATGTTTTTCTCATACACTTCTTTGCATGAAAACAAAGGGTGAAAAAAAACATAACTTTAACATAACTTTTTTGTCATTTAGAGGTAATAATGTTGTAGTTGTGCTGGTCTGGCTGCTATAGGTCGACTGTGGTTATAGAGTTACAGAGTTGATTTTCTTTATGGTGAAAACATCTGCCTCTCGGTCTGTAGATCAAACGGACTTTTCTCCATCAGAGAACATGTGTCCTCAAGTCAAAGCTGGTGTTGATAGCCTCTCTTTGGTCAGTTGACCCTGATCGTGGCCACCGCTCGTCCGCCTCGACCAACATTTGACTTCTATCCACTCTACAAAGCCGGGGGGCCAAAGGGGTTCGAGCGCTGCACGCCGGCCCCATTTGAGGAGGGGTTTCTGTGGTCGGATGAATATTTAATGTGTCAGGGTGCACTTAGGAGAGAACGCTCTTGTTTTTCTCTCTATGATATCATAACCACAAGATAGAGCTGGGAGACAGGGGCCGACGCACACATGAGGCCGGAGGAGGAACGAACGCCGAGGGCTGTAGATTTACTAGCCTCCTAGCGGTGCGGCGGTCGCATCATCTGAAAGCATTATGGAAGTCTAGGAAGAACAAATAAAAAGCCCGATATAAAAGCTCTGGTTTTAACGCTGCAGTGAGAAGGCTGCGTTTTTAAGAACTGGGTGGGTCGCTCTTTGTCCCACTTTGTTTTTGTGCGAGTGTGTAAGTGTCAGCGTCAGTGTCAGTGTCAGTGTCAGTGTCTGTGTCTGTCGATTTCCTGCATGTGTTACATCGTTGCTGCAGAACTGGGTGCTGTCGTCGCCTCGTGTCCCCCCCCCCGCTCCCCCGTTACATTCTGCTTGGTGTTGCATTTTTTTTTCTTTCTTTTTCTTGACATGACAACATGAGATCGTAGCCGAGGTTCTAGGTTCTAGACCAGGGGTGTCAAACATACAGCCCGCGGGCCAAAACCGGCCCGCTAGAGGGTTCAATCCGGCCCACTTGAGATATTTTGAAAGTGAAAAAATGCACAAACATCTCATGTCCATGATGTTTTTTCAAATGATATTTCTTTAAATATGAATATTTTCTAATATACTTGTACTCATTTGCATTAAAAACAAAGGGGAAGAAACATGAACTTATTGTTATTTATATAAGTAACTATGTTATGATTGTACTGGTCCGGCCCACTTGACATCTAATCAGGAATGTGGCCCATGAACCAAAATGAGTTTGACACCCCTGTTCTAGACCGCATGAACTCTGACCTCTGACCTCCACTGAGCCTCACGCAGCCCAACATCCACGCAGCCCATATCAGCTGCACACAGAGACGGTGTTGGTTCAGTGAGGTGACAGACCGGGCTTCAAACACAGACTCCACAGCTACGTGTTCACCCAACATGACACACACACACACACACACACTCTCTCTCTCTCTCTCTCTCTCTCTCTCGGTGTAAATCTCCATTGAAAGAAAGAAACATATGTTCTCTTCCAGGGGGGGGCAGAGAGCGGGGCGGGGGGCACATTAGACAACAAGCTCTTTTTTAGTGGAGGGCTGGGTGCTTTTTTTTTTTTCAGGGGGCAAAGTGAAACTCTATCTGGATGGTGAGAGGCTAATACGTGCCTTGGCCGCGGCTCAAATCAGACCGGAATATATATATATTTGACGTGTAAATATTTGTGTTCGACGTATAAACGTCCCCTGATAACGGGGACAGGAATTGATTTGCAGTGGAGTTCCACAGATTAGGTCTGGACCGTGACGTCCATGTTAGGATTACATCCCAAAAAAAAAAAAAAAAAAAAAAGTCTGCGCGGTGCAGGAAGTTTTGACTCTAACGGCTAAAAGTACTTCCAGGTACTGGTGTGTACTCGCAAGGCGGTATTGTACGTATCGCAATACAGAGGCAATTTATTGCGATATATTCTGCGATACTGTAGGCGGTATATTGAGTTTTTTAAGATAAGGTGTAGAAGTAAAAGAAAAAAATACGATCGTTTGGTCTCAAATACTTACAAATATGTGCAGTCCCTGTACCGTCCACTAGTGGCCGGGGGATAAAATGCAACACAAAAACAAACCAATGCTGCAAATACCTGCAGGTTGTTCGTTAATAAGAAAATCGATACAGTTCTGTAGAACGTCGATATGGTATCGTGTGACGTACGGTTGTTTTTTTTTTTTTCTGTTTTTCTGCTCTAACCTCGGCCGAGCGTCTCGCCGTCCATTTAAAGTTCAGAGGCGTCGCGTGTCGAGGAGTCGATGTGAGAAGTGCTGTGAGTCAAATGTAGGGCGGCGGTTGAGTACGAGTTGCAGCAAGGCCTACTCGCCTGCGAGCAAACTTCCGTTCATTCTCAACAGACACTGAGGAGGTTTCAACATCTGTTGAGCAAAGTCTCATACACCTGTCTTCCTCTTCCTCCTCCTGACCCCCCCCCCCCCCCCCCCCCCCCCCCCCCCCCCCCCCCCCCCCCCCCTCCCC
>NC_024307.1:2433262-2435487 GCF_000523025.1 Cynoglossus semilaevis | reverse complement strand
GTTGACGGTTTTGGTGAAATCAGATGAACTGTTCTGAGGCCGACGCCGTGAGGATGTGGCTTTTACCCTCGGCTGCTGATGTGGCTGTCTGGTCTGGTCTGAGTCAAAACGACTTCTCACACACAGTTATTTGCATGGTCACTTTTGTTCCACTTCCGTTACGAGCGTTATTTTTAAACCCGCGTCACCGTCAGTCAGTCACTGAGTGAGTGAGAAGTGTTTGTGTTTGTCATCGTGGATCGCGGCGTTTGTTTAGAAACAGAAAGCTGTGTGGCAGAGGTCAGCTTTCTGTTTTTATATATATATGTGTGTGTGTGTGTTTGCCCCTCTGTGGCAGCAGCAGCAGCAGCAGCAGCAGCAGCTGTGGGATCATCTGGTCCCTGAAGCTGACGCCTCAGCTCCTCTCTGAGGACGGCACTAGTGCAGAAATCCCCCTTTCACAGTTCTGAAAACAACAGCGGAAGTTGCTACACAGAGCTGAGAGCGCAGCCTTCCTTTTCTGATAAGGGGATAAAGCGCTCGCGTGTGTGTGTGTGTGTCTGTGTGTGTGCCTGCCACACAGGGGCAGCCCTACAGCAGGGCAGGTTGAGGCAGGCCGGCAGAGAGAGAGAGAGAGAGAGAGTGACGGGGCGTCAGACTGAGGCCCCGTTCACCCGGATCCTCCGAGAACACGACCGGCCCGGAGCTCGTCCACGCCAATCACCGCCTTTGTTCCATCACTCTGTAGTTTTTTTTTGTGTGTGTAATTGTGCAGAGGGAGTCGAGGGTGGGGGGGGGTTAAGCTGAGACCATTTTTTGGCAGCCTGCCTGTCGACTTCCTCCTGCTGAGACACAGCAGAGCTGTTTGGTCGATCACTTTAAACCAATGAGCCGCGCTGACTGTGACATTGTAGCGGCGTGTGTATGTGTGTATGTGTGTGTGTGTGTGGGGGGGGTGAGAGGTGGGGGCCTCAGTGGGCTGTGGGAAAGGAAGGCGAGCTGCTGCTGTCACATACATCACTGCAACTGCAGCAGATGTGTCAAACGGCTCTGAGTTCACACCTCTGTGCACACCATCAGATCACACACACACACACACACACACACACAGACGCGGGCGCCTCCTAACACCGTACAGTTCCACAGAATGACAAGTTATATTCCAGGTGGGTCAGTGTTGTCAAGCTGTGAAATGTGTGAAATTTCCACTTGATATTTTCTCATCTTTAGACGCGTCGTCGTCGTTACCGTTGTCGTTACAAAGGCCGACCTTATTTTTCTGAGATTTTTTTTTTTTTTTTGCCCCGGCTTCTGTCTTTGTTTACCCAGAGGATTACATCCTTCTCCGCTCCTGGAATCAAAACACACATCTTGCTACACCTATTATTTGCTCAGCGCTCATAACCATTAAGGCCTGAAGGAATAAATATCCACACCGCAGGCTGCTGCTGCTACACGCGGCTGCTGCTGCTACACGCGGCTGCTGCTGCTACACGCGGCTGCTGCTGCTACCCGCTGCTGCTGCTGCTACACACTGCTGCTGCTGCTACACACTGCTGCTGCTGCTACCCGCTGCTGCTGCTGCTGCTACCCGCTGCTGCTGCTGCTACCCGCTGCTGCTGCTACACGTCGGCTTTTCCAGTAACCAGCAGGTGCTGCTTCTTCCCACAATACACCCCCAACCCCCGCACCCCCCCCCCCCCACTCCACTCACGGCCCGTTTGTTTTTCTAAATGCAGATCAGAACTCGAATTGAATCACGGCCGACGGGCTGTAATAACGCTCTCTCTCTCTCTCTCTCTCTCTCTCTCTCCTGTTATGGGTGAGGGTAAATAAGGAAGGGTGAGGGCATTTGACTTCCCCTTCATAGGTGGGTAAACAGGAAAGACGCCCTGGTGGAGGTTTGTTGGTAGTCATAGGTGAGGAGACGGAGACGGTCGATCCTCGGTGATGATGTTTATTTTTTTGTGTCTTGTTTAATAGACCTGCTGTGTTTGTGTTTACTCTGGTGGACGTTCTTTGTACTGCACAGGGAGTTGGCCTGGAAGCTTCAGATGATGATTTATTTAATATTTAATTATTATTATTACTGTTGTTAGTGGGGCTTTTGTCGTCGGTGTTGTTTTATTCTCGTAACGACGAACGACAACGGTCCCGTAATCACGTACATCTGACTTAAAAAAAAAAAGACGGACCTGGTCCTCGTCGGTCAGCGAACACAAGCCGCCGCCCCGACGCCCACCCCC
>NC_024307.1:2431855-2432953 GCF_000523025.1 Cynoglossus semilaevis | reverse complement strand
CTCTGCCCCCCCCCAGTGTGATCCTAGTCTCAGACTCTGTTCCATCTGAACATCAGTTCCTAACTCTGGAACAGAGGGATCTACATTTGGAATCACTAGAGAAGAAAGAAAAGAACAAGAACATGAACCAACACCAGGAATATTGGAGAAAATCAATCACTGATCAATGACTGAGGACATTGATCTGGGATCAGGAAACCTCTTATATTTGATATTTTCTTATACCAATATTAAAATTTCTACATTGATCTGGGATCAGGAGATGGAGAGATCGCGATATTTCAGCGTATGGATATTTTCTTATACCAAAAATTTCTTTTTTAAATGATGCACTGATTGACTTGAGCGTTGGCCAGTTTTTAGTTCGACAGTTTAAAATCCTCCTTGTTTTACACTTTGACTTTATTTAATTTTGTAATTATTTGATGATTTATTTCAAGACGAGAAACGTTGGAAAAAAAATTGGAATCAGCCAGAAATTTGTTCCAAATCTCCTCAACATCGATGTTGATTTTTTGTGAACAGTGTCTGTTCTAAATCGTCCGTCAGTCGCTCACGACTTCGACGTGCGTTTGTGCGTCGGCCGCGGTGAGTGGTGGCAGTCACTGCCGCCCCCCCCCCCCCCCCCCCCCCCCGGCCCTAAACCCCCTGTGGGGCATTTTTCCTTTTTTTTTTTTTTTTTCAAAGACGCCCATCTCCGTTTTCAAACATCAAAGTTGCCTTTGAGAGAGCAACTCGCACCGAGGGCGACTCTTTCATGTGATTTGTGGAGCATGGGCGGAGCCCGCAGCGGGGTCGTCTTAAAGAGATGAACGCACCTGGCAGGTGCACGGGCCAAACATACACACACAGACACACACACAGACACAGACACTCAGGCAAATACATACACACAACAATGTGCATGCTCTCTGTGCCGTGTTTGTGTGTTTGCTCAGCACAGAGACTGTAATGTCACAGGTAGAACAGCACGACTCACTCCATTATGCTGCTCTTTGAATACTCTGTACAGTCTGTGTGCCAAATGCAAATAGAACAAACCTCCTGACTCCACCGTGCACCCGCACCGCCACCCTCCCTCCGCCCCCTCCCACAACA
>NC_024307.1:2429657-2430619 GCF_000523025.1 Cynoglossus semilaevis | reverse complement strand
CGCGCCTGACCCCTCGACCCCCCCAGCTCCTCAGCTAGTAGCCATGCAAATGCCCAAACAGCCTGTGGCTCCACGTGCAGGGCTGCGGGCCGACAGGTGAACCGTCATCGTGAAGAGACCTTTGAATGTTCCCGACAAAGACTCGTCCTCATCTGTGGAATCAAACTGCACCGACGCTGACGTTTTGATCAGTTTTAACGTTCTGCTCCGGGGCTTTAGCCTTCCCCAGATTCCCGCGGCGCTACGTTCAACCCTGTCACCCAATAGCAGCTAGCGCCGGAGTAAAAGTAGCCGCGAGGCCTGAGCTGGAGCCGTGACGTGTTGACAGACAGAGTGGAGACCGTCTGTAGCTACAGTTATTTCAGGCCCAGACGCTGATGCACAGGCAGAACACACACACACACACACACACACACACTCACACACACACACACTGTTTATCATCATCTCCATCTTCTCTTTAATACTTACACCCTACACTGTCACTCCCCGTCTTATCTCCCCCTCACCCCCCTCCCACCCCTGTGAGAGTCTCTTTTACCTTCTCTTAATTTTTTTTCTCTTTTTTTCTCTCTTTTCTGCGGTGCCTCAGGGGCCCCCCCCCCCCTGATTTAACGGGGGGGGGTAGATTATAAATGACCAGGCTGAAATGATCTTAGTACAAAATGTCAAAAATATATTTTTAAGCTGAATATATATATATATATATTACACATACTTTATATGTTGGAGTACTGAGAGGGATCCTCAACCCCTGGTCCGCGGCCCAGTGGGACACAAAATTATTTTTTACTCATTTATTTAATTCAAAGAGAATCCACTCACTGTTTAATTTCTAAAGATAATTAAATATTATCTGACAATATTTATAATTGATGTCATTGAGACTGCGACACTAACAGAAGTCTAAAAAAAATAAAAAAAATTTAATTTGAAAATGTCATGCTAATTCAACAGTCGGT
>NC_024307.1:2421535-2429574 GCF_000523025.1 Cynoglossus semilaevis | reverse complement strand
GCTGCTGCTGCTGCTGCTGCTGCTGCTGCTGCTGCTGCTGCTGCTGCTGCTGCTGCTGCTGCTGCTGCTGCTGCTGCTGCTGCCGTCTGTTTTTCCCTGGATTAAATCCTCCCAAATATCTGACCCCTGACCCCTGACCCCCGGCCCCCGGCATCGTAGACCGTGATAAACACCGTTCCTCTCCAAGAAAAACTAACAAACGCTGGTCTGCCGACCTCAGCATCTCCCCCACCACAGGAGACTACAGCTGTGGTCTGAAGGTGGCGCTAACAGCTTCAGCTGGAGAGCTGGAAGGCCGACCTCTGGTCACTGTTGGAGGTCGGCCCTGTCTTAAATCAATGAGCCACTTATGTGGTCGGACAGATATGACCCCTCTGACCAGGAGTGGGTGAAGAGGAGGAGGAGGAGGAGGAGGAGGAAGAGCTCCTCCAGCGTCACCACCTCCTCTCTGTGGTCTCAGGGTTCAGTCTGAGAGTGTGTGTCAACATAAGACCGTCCCGTGAACAAGTCCAGCCCTGTGGCCGTACGTGACACACGCACTGGTGACCCTCAAACCCAGGAGCGCGGCCCTGACCCTGACCCTGACCCTGACTCTGACCCTGACCCTGACCCAGTCGTCACCGACCAATAACTCTAACCTCAAACCCAAAACTGAGCTTCAGCTCCAGAATAAATCTGTGTCACGACAGAAGACCAGATTCTTAGCAACTCGTGGAAAATAAACGATAATAATAACAAAACATATATATATATATATATATTATATATATATGTGTATATATATGTATATATATATATATTTTATATATATATATGTGTGTATATATGTATATATAGTCCATAAAGAGAAACAACTAAACCACTATTTCAAAGAGCAGATCATTTTCCTGCTTCAGAAATGACATGTTTTTGTTTCTCAACCATAAAAAAAAAAAACACTTTTGTTTTTGTTCAGATCAAAACGACGTTGACGCTGAGATTCACGTGTCAGATTTTGCTCTTCATATAGAAACATAATTAAAGCTGTGGCTGCAAAACAAAAGGAGTTCAGAGTCGACTGAAGGAGGAGGAGGAAAAAAAACACGTCCTGTGGCTCAGAGGCCGAGGCAGAGAGAAGGAAACGTCAGGATTTAGGATGAAAACACCACAGACACCACAGTGGCAGAACTGGGAATTACACTTAACACAAACAGCTGTGTCTGGAGGAACTGGAGCGAAGGTCCACGACCCCTATTTTTGTTTTTGTATTTAGGACTGATCGACCGGTGCTGCGTTACTGACCAGGACTGTTTCACATTTTCAGTTCGTTGTTCTGTTTGCGCTTTATTTTGAAAAACTGTCAGCTGATCCAAACCAAATTCTCTTTAAATGAAGTAAATTATGATTTCTTTTCACTGCGGCCGCGTACAAAACAACTCATGGACCGGTACGGGTCCATGGACCTGAGGTTGAGGACCTGAAAACCCACACTGTCCCTACAGCGAAACAGGAAGTCGCACAAAAACAGTAGAAACAACAGTGATTTGACAACCGTCCAGCTGTGGGGGGCGTGGCTACGACTACGACGTCATTATTGACGTCATTATTGACTGCACAACAGCCGACTTTACACCTGTTGAAAACCTAAAAGGCCGCAACAGATGATGGCGGTCGGCCTGAAGAAGGTTGTGAGTTCGATCGCTGAGAACATCTTTACAGAGTTAAGAAGAAAATCAGGGTAAAAAAAATTGATGAAGAGTTAACCTGCTGTAAAACACCACAGTCAAACCACCCCCAAATAAAAAAAAATTTCAATTTTTTTTTGCAGAATAATTTGCTTAAAAAAATTCTCTGAGGAAAATGATTCTTGTTTCGAGGCTCGTGTCTCATGAATTTGTCTTTTTCCACATCAATATCACCTCAGTGAAACCTCCGTGTTTTTTTAAAAACAAACTCTCAGTTTTTCTGCAGTGCATTTCAACCACAACAACAACAAATCAAATCAAATCAAATAAATAAACAGCATGTGTGCGTGTGTTTGCGTGCGCGTGCGTGAACTCACTGCGTGGTTCCCGCGGTCCGTCCACGGTGACTTTGATGGCCCGGTGGTACGTGGCCACCTGCGGAGGTCCGGTGAAGACGGTGATGGTCAGAGTGAAGCTCTTTCCTGCAGCGGAGCAAACACAGTCGGTCAGAGTCTCTGCCCACGGTCTCCCTGTTCCACGGTGTCTGTCAAACAGCCCCTGTGTGTGTGTGTTTTTTTTGTTTTTTTTTTTCCCTCTTCTTTCTAACAATACATCGATTGTTTGTCACCGGCTTTTTTTATTTTTTTTTATTTTAAGAGAGGCCGGGGACCACCTCCTTTGATGGCCCGGCTGCGGATATGATTCAGATTATTGGAGAGAATGCGTTCCAGATTGCGCGAAAAAAAGGGGAAGCTTACAGCGAGAGTTTATTGTTCAACAAGACAGGATCTTGCTCCCATCAAAGTCTATGCAGAGGGAGGGGAGAAGGGGGGAGGAGGAGGGGGGGTGAGGAGAGAGGGGAGGCTGGAGGGTCGCGTCGTGCTGCGGGGCCGATGCTCGTACAACCCGGCACTGAGGAAGGCATCTCTGGTTAAAATAGAGAGAGAGAGAGAGAGAGTGCCTGGGAAAAAATAAAATAAAATAAAATAAAATAGAAGAATTGATGCGATAATCGACGATAGAAATAAACTATAATTATTTATTTAATCGGACAACAACAACAAAAAAATCCTTATTTTTCAGCCACCGGAATCGACAATAAACGGACCAATGGGAGGCCAGGAATTTTCTAGAGATAAAAATACTTCATTTTAATAAAAGTATTTTTTTAAATAGTATAGAATATTATTTTGGTTTATAAATACAGGCCTGAATTTTAATTTTAATTTTATATTGTTCTCAGTAATGGTCCTTCAGGCCTCGGCCCTACTGTTGTTGTTGTTGTTGTTGTTGTTGTTGTTGTTGTCGTCATTATTATTTAATTGATCACCGTCCTCAGTGAGAATAATTAGAAGAAGAAGAAAAAGATGATGACGTGACCAACTCTTTTCTGACACCGTATTAACGACGCCTTCTCATTGGTCAGATCCAGGAGAGCTCGGGCTGCAGCCACGCTGACACCGGGCGCCGTGACGCAGGCCAGATGTTTCGGATGACACCCGCGGACGTCAGTTGGCAAAGCGCGGGCACCCGCCGTGTCCTGCCCTAAACGGTCCCACATTGGTGCTGATTGTCCCGGTAATGAACAACAGAGGTGAGACTCTCTGTGTGACACAATCTTTTTTTTTTTTTTTTTCATTTCTTTCCGCTCCGCGCAGCAGGAAAAACAGGCGTCGCACGTGCAACACTTTGAACTTTTACCAATAATAATAATAATAATAATAATAATAACAACGATAAACGATACACGGTGTCAGGCTTCGCCCGGTTATTATGCGGCGATATAATCCTCCTATTGTTTTTAGCCGCGTCTCCAAAGATTGCCGCGGCCAACAGTTGACTCCCGTCCTCCTCCCACTCCTCACCCCCCACNNCAGTGTTTGCCCTCACCTCGACCGCTCCTGCCCACGAAGCGCAGGTCGTTGAAGCGGGCCACCTGGTTCTTCATCACAGCCGAGGCGTTCCTCAGCTCGGCCGAGTAGTTCTCGTCGTTTCCGGCCATCACGGTGACCAGAGTCCCGTCGGGGACATCACCGAGAGCCACGACCTGGGAACCGGGGAGAGGAGAGAGGGTCACACCGGGTCACCAAACCCAAAACACATCATCATCATCATCATCATCATCATCAGTTGTAATAGTGTGTTAAAAAACCCACATCCGGCTCCAGTGATTATTTATCACTAATATCGTTTCACCACAGTGTCAACAATCGTACATTTTGGCAGATTTCCCCTGAACGCACCAGGATTTTCACCTATAACGTAGTTGTTTTTTTTTTGTGTTTATTTTCTTTTTGTTTTCCAAAACAAATCACCGACGTAAAACAACAGACAGAAAAAAAATCTGTCTGTTGACAGTCACTGCTGCTCATTTTAAACTGTGTTTTAGACAATATTTACATCGTGTATTTATCGTGAATTATCGAATTTACTGAAAACAAAAACAAAAAAAAAACGTCTCAAATTAAATAATTAATATAATAATAATAAAATGACCTGCACGGCGTCACGTTAGTGTCTGTAATTAATCACGTGGTGCGTTCACGGCCCCTGCGCGACCTCCAGTGTAATACAAACGTATGGAGAATGAAACGGGAGCCGCGTCTCACCTTGAAAGCCACGGGCAGCGTCTTGTTGCACCTCCAATGGGACGGCAGCACGGAGCACAGGAAGTTCGGGCTGTCGGTGCGGACCAGCTCGCCGGCGTGGTCCGCCAGGACGTCCACCACGTTCCTGGTGTCCGGTCTTGTCCTCAGGGGCCCCGGTGTGGCCATGGCCCCGTTGCCGTCTGCGAGTTTACTGCAGGGGAAGGACGTGGAGGGCGGCGTGAACCGTCTGGTCGTGGGCGGCTCTACGGGAATATGCATCACAACAGCTTGGGTCAGTGCCACCTGACTGGGGTGTCAGAGGAGTGAGGTGCCGGCAGGACTCTTTTGGGTTTTTGGTTTTTTTTTTTTGTTTGTTATTTTTGGATAGAAAATAGTCGTGTTTCTTTTTTTTTTCTTTTTTTTTCTACTCCTGTCCTCCTTCTCCTCCTCCTCCTCCTCCTCCTCTTCCTCCTTCTTCTCCAGACGCCGACGGTGTCAGGAGTCAAGTCCAGTGCGTGCGCGTTAAAGGATGGAGGCGAGAGCGCACCGCGCGCTACAAGTTCAGGAACATCAGAGTCTGCGTGAGTGTAAAAAAAAAAACCCCAACCTAAAACACTCGAACTAAAGCTCGACTACAAGGTTCGGTTCGGTTCAGTTCGGTCTGTGTTCGAATCGTCGTCTTTATTTCTGCAGTCAGGGCAGTGACCTCCTCCTCCTCACTGGTCAGAGATAATCCAGAGGAGAGGCGCCAACGCTGACCTTTAGGTTCAAAAATGTGTAAATAAATAAAATGCTCTTAAAAATAAAAACGACGGCGAAGGAAACAAAACAAAGACGTCACTAAAACTAAAACGTCCCAAAAAGGTTTAAAATCAAGCCGAAGAACGAAGCGCGGCGTCGGGCTCCGGGTTAGAGAAGTTCGTACAACTTTGTCCTGGTCGATTTCCCCATGAAAAAAAAACAAAGAATAAATATATAAAAAAAGAACACACACACACACAAAAAACCCCCAGCAGTAATTCGGGATTTTAAAATCGAAAAAGAAGGCAGTTCGGTTCGGTTCGGTTCGGTTCTCCTGGACGTGTGTATCCTGTGTGAGGCTGGACGCAGAGCCGAGTGCCGCGGGACTCTTTCACCCCAGTCGTTTTAGTGTTTGGTGGCTGCCAGTGTGGAGATACTGTGGACCAATGAGCGCGCGGGGCTGGGCTTTGAGCTGACCAATCAGAGCCCGAGCTGCTCTACACTCTCTCTCTCTCTCTCTCTCTCTCTCTCTCTCTCACACACACACACAGACAGAAGCCGAATTACTGATCTACAAATCTGAGCTTTAAAATGATGATATATAAAAAAATATGATGAGAAATAAGTGACGTGTTCTGGTCTGAGGAAGAATTCGAAGTTTGAAGGATTTTTTTGGTTATTGATTATGATCAGGTTTAAAGTCGATCATCACTGAGGAAGAGGAACATATATATATATATTTTTATTTTATTTTATTTTATTTTAAAATGTAAAATTCACGCGTTTGCTGCCGACTTTAAAGTCGAACTCTTTAAAGTCGTCTTTGCAAAGTCCAATCTTTAAACTCTGTTTTTGTTTGTTTGTTTGTTTCCTCCTCCACCTTCTCAGGCCTGTGGTTGTAATTAAATCCTCTTTTATTTTATTTCTTTAACGCGATCACACCTGGAGGCCTCTTCCTCCTCCTCCTCCTCCTCTGCAGCTAAATGAATTTTCCATCAAGTTCAATAATGTCTTTCTGAGACAGATTTGTATCATTTTAATTGGATCGATGTGATTAAACAGCTCAATTAAAGCACACATCAAACGGCGGTGCGGCTTATTAACGAGCCGCTGCGCCAGAGGCAGAATTCATCAGGAGCCTGAGATGATGATGATGATGATGATGATGATGATGATGATGGAGGAGGAAGAAAACGTCAAATGACGTCACACCCTGCTCTGAAGCTGTGCACCGCCCTGCGCCTTTCTGACACTAGTTGGCGCATTTGTCTTTTTAATGTGTGTGGGTCGTTTCACAGCAGCAGAGTTTCTGTTCACACCGCGGGGACAGTCACTCCGGAGAGTTGTCTCCGCGGAGACAGAGACGTTTTTTCTGTCGCACAGTTTTCTCTGTTCGAGCCGCCGGAGGTCGTATTTAAAAAAAGAAAAGAAAGAAAAAGAAATGGTTTAAAAACAAAAATAAAAAAAAACAAAACAAAACAAAGGAGGTCTGTGGACTTAACATTTCCACTTCTGACCATGAATTATTTATTCACTCTTTTCTGTGTTTTACTCCTAACGTTTTAATCGATCATTTCACGTCCATCGTTGAAGAAAAAAAACGCCTCTAATTCGTTACTAAAATTATTATCACATCCTTTTTACTTATTTGTTTTGTTTTTAAATGAATTGCGACTCAGGTTGAATTTGATCAAAAATATTTCAACTAATATTTTTGATTTAAAATCATCTGTATAATATTTTAACCATAACAAGTTTATATATATATATATATATTTTTTTTAAATTTATTTTGATAAACCTTTCCACTGCAGGGCCGTCACTGATCCGAACAGGAAACGTCCACAATCACAGGGATGTTGAACAAACAAGTCGTTGTGGAATTTCGTTGAAGCGCATTTTAAAAAACGCCATCAAATCAATCGACGTTTCATCTTAATAACAGGATGAAGTGTTTTATGTCCGCTTTCTTGCGGCGGTTTTTAAGTTGTTTACTTGCGCGGGAATAAATCAAGAGCAATTAGGAATCCGCTGCATCCGAGTGGAGTCACATTTTCCCAGCATTCCCACCCGTGGCTCACAGAGACGGAGGAAGGAGCACCCAGAAATAATAAATAATAATATTATTAATAATAATAAAATCACCTAAGGGTGAAATGTATTTTATTTTTTTAATAGATGTTAATTTACTTGCAATTAAACCAGATGTAATTAAAATAAACTCTTTCACTGCTTCAAGTAGGACTGTTGGTAAAATGTTAATTATTTCTAAGTTTAATTAAAAATAATTAATCATCATCAACAGTCTATTGTTCTAAATAAAATAAAAAATCAGTTACAAAAATGTTATAAAGATACATTAGATCAATGGAAGACTGTATAGATCAGGGGGTTCTCAACCCCTGGTCCGCGGACCAGTACCGGTCCATAGGTCATTTGGTACCGGGACTTAAATGTACTTCATTTTTATGTCCATTTACGTTTCTTTATTTTAAAATAATCTGATTTTAAAATAAAATGTCATTCAGACAGAACAGAGTCTGAAAGAGGTTTGAGTTTGAAAATGTTATGATCCTTCAATGCTCAGTACCTTGGTACCGATCTGTAGTAACAGCTGGTACTGGGTGACCAGGGACCGCTGGTATAGATGTAACTAGTTCATAACAGACTGATACAAGTTTCTGTAGTTGATTAATATTTGACTGAACTCAAACAGACTGATACAAGTTTCTGTAGTTGATTATTATTTGATTAATTTTATAAAAACTCAGTTTTACTGCATGGACTTCACTAAAGGCGTCTTAAACTCCCGCGTTTGGCCCCCGGGCCTTAGGTTTGACACATATGATTTAGAGGATATAAGAGTATTGAATGTACATTTCCAACGACAGGAAGTTCAGTCGGGTTCAGAGTCAGCAGCTAGCCCTTCCATCTCGACCACGCTCCCTAACATCTGCCCTCAGATCAGCTATCACGCCGCCTCTATTTTCAGTGGAGCTGCAGCGGGACAATGACAATGCCAACGATATTTTAGTCGTCCTGCTGC
>NC_024307.1:2395685-2401713 GCF_000523025.1 Cynoglossus semilaevis | reverse complement strand
TTTAGACCTCCACATCTCAACGTGCACTTTCTACGGTTTCAGCCACACAGCCGTGGAGGACGGGGGCTCGCCGCGGCCCTGAACGATTTTTAATGATCCGAGTGGGCCGAGCCTGAAATCAAGACCGAGCTGCTGCAGGACACGTGAAACTCTTGTTGGACCCACCTCAAAGTTCTTAGTGTTGGAGAAGGAAAAGAAAACAGATCCTTCAGATAAAAATGTAAAGATTTTTTTTTTTTTTTTTTACTTCTGTGGAAGCACCGACGTCTGAGGTTCCTTTTATGACTTTCTGCTGCTCCACAGACAAACGCTGCGACATGTGAGACAGGTAGACTGTCCTGAACCTGTGAGAAGTAGGTCATGGACTCTCTCTCTCTTTTTTATGGGCGACCCATATTTTTAAAAGTCTCAAACCGCCGCGACACAAGTCAATAGACATAACTCGTAAACTCCTGGGAAACAAAATGCGAGACGACCACAACTAAAAAAAAAAAAAAATCAAATCTCTTGCGATCCAACTGAGGGTCGCGACCCAGTCTTTGGGAAACAACGTCATAGATGAGGTGTCACAGTCAGGTGATGTGGACCAGGATTTTTGCCACCATCAACCAGCACGTCCACCTTGAAGACGAGGACGGTCTCACGTGGGCGGACGCCTCCTCTGAACGTCGTTCTCCCGATGGCGGTCCGTCAGTCGGCCTGAACTCCCGGGCTATTTTCAGACTCGCACACATAAGCCCCCGGATGGGCAGCTATTCATTTGGAAAAGGGGGCTCTGAGGGCAATTAGAAATAGTTTGAGGTGGAGCGATGACATAAGACAAAGATTTCTATCTTTAGAGGAGCCGTGGCGGTCACACATTTCTGTACGTTCACAAATTACAGGGCGAGCTTTGGCCCTCGATGCATTCCTTCCGAAAAGTGTCTGGTCGGATTTCAGCCGGGGGTTTCAGCTGGGTGGAAATATGAGTGTTCTGAATGGGCGACTTCTCTGAAATGGAGTTTTATTCCTCTTGGATTAAATTAGCTCTACTTTGGGGTTTGGGGTATTTTTTTGTATGAATGATGAATTCTGCGGTGGCTGTGGAACGCCGGCCTTGTTTACTGTTCCCTCCCTCTTCTTCTAAGCCCAGCTCACCATGAAGTGGACTTTTTTTTTTTTTTTTTTCCTGCTCGATACGACAAGAGTGTCTGTGATTAGACTCCCAACCATGATGTAAGTCGGCGGAGCCGCTTGTGCCGTTCCTCTCGAAGCCAAATCATATTCTAGCGTTGGAGTGTTTATATACACCAGTGTATGGAGAAACGTTTAAACAACAGTGAGTGGGTACAGACTGTTTGGGTTTTCGGGCTCTCGCTGCTCTGATGCCTGATTCGCTCTCAAATTTTGATTACATAATGTGTCGGCACATCGCAATCAGTGGTCATTTTTGTCCATTTTGATGTTCAGACGAGAAAATAGGAAACACATTGGACAATTTTTTATCACAGAAATTCTTACACTGCTGTGTGTGTGTGTAGGCATCTGGACCTGCTTTAGTTTTATTGACGACGTTAAAGTTCTCGTCCGAGAGGACTCTCTGGGCGACTCCCGTCGTCGTTGTCGTCGCCGTCGTCGTCTGTATCTGCTCTTGTTTTTTGTTTTCATTTTTCTTCGCTCCGACTCGGAGAGTTTTTCTTTAAAGTATCGTTTCAGTTTTGTCATGCGAGTGTCATGCTAATTACTAGCTACGCGCCGTGAAGCTGAGAAACAGCGCTCACTAGAGGAGAGAATGAGCGCATTCACTTTGTGCATCTTTTATATTACGCTTACGTTTGATCAAAGCTGTGGGGGGCGGGGCTTATTTTTAAAAATCACGAACCGTCGCAACCCAACTCAGTAGACATTATTCGTAAACTCCTGGGAAACGAAACTCTTGCGACCCACCCGAGGGTCGCGACCCAGTCTTTTGGAAACAATACATGACTGTGTTGAAAGGTGATTCTCTTTAGGCTCCGCCCCTCATCACAGGTTGGTCAAAGTTCGAGGGGGCGGGGCTCTGTTAGCACCGCAGCAATTTTCCAGCGAAGAAACGATTTGATTTATTTAGCGTCTGTATCTGTGTTTCACCACAGGGGGTGCTGTAATACCTCTGTTCAGACTGAGTGAATGATTTCCGGTTTGCACATTAGCTGTTAGCCGCTATGCTAGCCACGGGGGCGACTATTTCAGGGATGTTTGGCCATGGTGTTAGTTAAGGTCGGATGATACAGACTGATGCAGTGACAACATTTTTTAACCCGATCAATCACAGGCTAGCTGTGGATCAATCACGACTGACTGTTAGCTTAACGAATGAAATTATATCGTGACTTAATCGTGGTTAAATTCACTAAAATATTCAATATTACCGTCCAGGGTGTACACCGCCTTCGGCCAATGAGCGCTAGCACCAATTCTAGCGTCCCGACTGCTAGCTTGAACCGTGAAAGTGAATGTCACTGTTGCTGTGCTAATACTGTCGGTACCACTAGCTAACTTACT
Organism: Cynoglossus semilaevis; assembly: GCF_000523025.1. Lineage (NCBI taxonomy): Eukaryota > Metazoa > Chordata > Actinopteri > Pleuronectiformes > Cynoglossidae > Cynoglossus > Cynoglossus semilaevis. Next base: position 2,399,190 of record NC_024307.1, on the reverse strand, counting down.
AGTAACTTCCTGTTACGTCTGTGTAGCTTCTCAGTCATTTTATCCAAAAACAGTTTCATCGAGGACAGAACTGGACGAAGTCGGTTTCTTGAAGACGTTTCAACTCTTCATCCAAGAGACGTCTTCAGATCTGACTGACGACTGGGAAGAAGTCTGTCAGAACTGGAGACGTCTCTTGGATGAAGAAGTCAAACGTCTTCTCCGTCCAGTTTCCCGTCTGTGTGACGTTTGTGTCCAGTGAGCTGAGAAACGCGGCTCAGGTTTGATCAACGTCCGTCTCGTGGTCGTTTATCAACGCAGAGACGAACGCAGACCCTTTTTTTTCCGATGGCTTCCCTCTGTTTTTGGGTCGGGGGTTGAATGTGGTCGGGGCCCCCTCCCTGTGTCTTCAGTGGCAACACCACACCCCACACACCCTGGTGGTGGTGGGGAGGGGGGGTGCAGTCGGCCAACGATGACATTGGCAGCCTGTGATGTGGTTCCTCAGGCCTGTTTATTCTTTGGAAAGCCACTAAAAGTAGCAGTGGATGGTAAGAAGAACGGCCCCAGTGCTATTATAAGAGCACTTTGGTTTGAGTTTTGATCTGATGGGACTGTGAAGACGGCCCTGCCTGGACGCCGAGCCGCACGTTTGGCCTCGGTCGTTCGTTTTGATCAGTGCGACAGGTAGAAACTCCACGACTTATAACGGACATAAAATAGTAATGATGAGGATAATCACACTCACTGAGGACAAACCTACGCAGTCACTCTGCCTTTTTCTCACTGTAGGAAATTTTTTTTTTTTTTCTCTCTGTTTCTCTTGGGTTTTTTTACCCCTGAAAGTCAGGACAACTTTAAAATCTAAATAAGTCACATAAATATGTCAACTCCCCCATTTTTTCAGTTGTGGTTTTTAGTGTGAGCTATAATCATTTCTCATCTTTCTTTGTCTCTGAGTCTGACTGTCTATGCACACACACACACACACACACACACACACACACACACACTCGTTCTGGCGAGAGCTTCTGATGCAAAGACGGCAATCTGTAATCTGTAGTAATTGCATGTTGCAGAAAAACATTTTTCCGCTGTGGTAATCGCTGCAATATGTGCACTGGCTTTGCCAGAATGACAGCACTCCCACCCCCTACAGACACACACTCACACACACACACTCACACACTCACACACACTCAGTATCCTGATTCACTCTGACTTTAACAAACGCGTCGCAGCCAAAAAGGACGACTTCTCAACAGCACGGCTCGGTGAGCGGCGGCTCAGCGTTAGATTGTTGGAAAAAAAAAAAAAAAAAAGCCAGAGGAGGAAGCTGTTTTATCTAAGAATAAAAAAAGACACCAGAAACTGTCAAAAAACTGTGAGAAGTGAAATGGAGATTTTACAACATTTTATTTCACACAGTATTATTGAAAACAGCAGCTGGCAAACCAAACTATTTTCCACATGACTTCTGCTCATGGACCATACTCGGAGGAAACTTTTGACCAGTGGACTGACGATAAAGTCAAGGAAACTTTCTGTGCTTTTTGGTAAGAAGGACTTTGAGATCTGTTCACACAAAAGACGACTGATTCCAAGCATCTTAACTCGACCTACTGGTTGACAGAGAGAGAAAAAGAAATCTGCTCCAAAATATGAATAGATGGCAGTTGGGAAAATAGAGCTGGGTTTGACTTCACTTGTCTTTTTTTCTCGGACCTTGAAGCAATTCCTGCCTTTTTTTTATTTACTTTCTGCGGAAGTTTTGCTATATCGCTGTATTTTACAGATTTTCTTGTTTAATGTTTAATATTTTCATTATTTTCATGATAATAACATTTCCTAACCTAAAAAAAAAAAAACGTAAAAATATACAACTAATATAAAATAACCTAAAAGACATCATGGAGAGGAGATTGAAAACAGAATTGTGTTCCTCGCGCTGATTGGCTGATGCATCGTAGTGTCGACTCTCAGCATCTCCCCTTGTCTGTTCGCCTCTCGTTGTTTTTTGCTTTGCGCCGTAATACGTATCGGACGTAGCTGTAAAGTTCGTGCTCTTGTGTTTGGTAAAAGTTTACCCGAATTTAGACGCTGACACAGATGACAGTTAACAGTTAACTTTTTTTTTTTCTTTGCACTCCTGCGCTTTGCCCGACTTTTATATACGTATACAATGTGTATTTAATTTATTTACATAATATGTATGTCTTATATTTCCATTATACAAATATACTGTGCCTATAATTGTGTGGGGAAGGGTAATACAGGCTAGGCGGGGGTTGGTTCGTAAAGGCTAAATATATACATAAATAGTAGTATAGTAGTATATAGTAGTAGTATTATATATATTATATTATATATTTGCGGGTTTTCCCTTATCGCAAAAAAAAAAAAAAAACTCTCACCCACCGCCCCCCCCCACTCTGATCCCCCTCCCCCCCCCATAAGTCTCACACCTGCGAGTCTGTCCCACTGCGTTCACCTTCTCCTAAAGCTTCAGTTCCTGCCAGTGGCAGTTGAACTGCCGCCCCCGTCCTGATGCCACAGCTGCCAAACCCACTCTGCCACCGGGGTCACATGGTTCCAGTCTCTGCTCAGCTGGTAAAAAAAAAAAAGCTGGGCAATAATAATTATAATTTTTTCTTGAATCGCCGTTAATCCTATAATTTAATCTGCGATTGTTTCAGTTAACGCTAACGCTAATGCTAACGACGACCTTTGCGAACGCTTTTCGTACAGTTTCCTGTACAGCTCTACTTAAAGATTGTTCTTATCAAATATCACGTATTTCACTATTAATTATTTCGGGGTGTAGTAAAATATTCATACAGTGAAATATTGCGATATTTCGTTTTATCGTATCGTATCGTACCGACCGCTACTGTAAATAATGTGGAATATTAATAATATTTTTAAAAGACTTTTTTTTTAAAATGTTTACTTTTATAAGGCTAATAATATTCAACAGAGGACATATTTTGACATATATGTTTTTATATTTTCATATATTTATATATATGTATATGTATAAAGTACACAAATCTTTTACGTCACGTTGTTGTGGTACTGATTAAAACTCACGCAATAATTGCACAATAATTACAGAACATGGTCACGACTTCACACTATGGCTTTATATTTCTATATAAATATATATTTAAGTATAAATATATATTTATATATATTTCTATATATTTTATTTGAATTGCTCATGATGCTAGCTGTAGATCGCAAAATCTCTTTGTTGCTCCACCGGTGTAGACGGTCGTCGCAGAGCTAGCATCAACAGTTCCAGGAACCACATCAGTACTGACAGTCCGTCTGTGTCTGTGTCGGTGTCTGTGTCTGAGTCTGTGTCTGTGTCTGTGTCTGTGTCTGTGTCTGTGTCTGTGTCTGTGTCTGTGTCTGTGTCTGTGTCTGTGTCTGTGTCTGTGTCTGTGTCTGTGTCTGTGTCTGTGTCTGTGTCTGTGTCTGTGTCTGTGTCTGTGTCTGTGTCTGTGTCTGTGTCTGTGTCTGT
>NC_024307.1:2393971-2394310 GCF_000523025.1 Cynoglossus semilaevis | reverse complement strand
CCTAGCATTAGCACGAGCCATGCTCAGGGACATTTTTAGCTGCACAGACAGCGAGATCGCAACCAGAGCGCGTGTGCCAACCTTTTCCTCTGCGGGCCGACCGCCGAAGCCATCCGACCTAACCCGACAGCTGAACTTCCCCCGCGTCGCTAATGGACTCCCTCTGTCAGATCAGACGAGGCGAGGAGACGGACGGCGGCGCTGGAAGCCGTTCAGTCTGACACGGTTTGACTGGCACCGCGGCCTGTGCCGCTCCTCCATTGCTGGAGATCCCACACAAATATAGTAGCGCCACCGGAGAGGACACGAGGGGGCGAGGAGAGCAGGGGTGGGGGTGAG
>NC_024307.1:2391958-2392506 GCF_000523025.1 Cynoglossus semilaevis | reverse complement strand
TGTCTGTGTCTGTGTCTGTGTCTGTGTCTGTCTGTGTCTGAGTCTGTGTCTGTGTCTGTGTCTGTGTCTGTGTCTGTGTCTGTGCACCAGGTTTTCACTTCCTCAACGTCTCCTTGTCGTCAACTCCCCGAAACGCGTTTGAAATGTGAGTGACTTTTACGATCTCTGTGCGAAACTCACGATCTGCGTTGAAATATTTGTCGGCATTAATGATTTGGTTTGTAATGTGATAATGACATGTTGTTAGCGACGCCGGCGCAGCAGCTGAGTCATGGTGTCGTTACATCAGCTGCGATCAGTGACACCAGCGCTGGTCTGTGGCCGGACCGTCGACGCATATTTATCCGACCAGCGCCTGTTGTGTTCATCGCCGCCGTACTCTGTCCGACCGAGTGTGTGACGTCATCATCGGTTCACTTCCTGTCTCGCAACGACGCACGTTTGTGACGTCATTACCATCTGAGCACAGGCCCCTGGAAGCGAGTGCGGCCCAGGTGGGGGTCCTTTTTGTCACATTGTTTACCCCCGACCCCCCCACACCCCCCCCC
>NC_024307.1:2383875-2391383 GCF_000523025.1 Cynoglossus semilaevis | reverse complement strand
TTTTCTGACAAAATTGCATGTGAGCTGAATATTAGGAAGTGCGCTCGTCTTCCAACAACCGCCGAGCCGTTACAGCGGAGGCTGTGAACCACATTTTCACCAGCAGACAATGTCCCTTTGTGCGTGTTGTGTGGCGCTCCTCGCTCATTGGAACCAGCGCAACTCGAGCAGCCCTGCGTTCGTGAAACGGGCGAAGAGAGGCTCGGCGAGTCAAGGAAGTGTCAGTTTTAGATCTCTGGTTAATGAGCGGCAGTCGTGTCAAAGGGGTAAGAAGGACAGTCTGCCCTCGTTCAGCCCTGTGGCAAACGGGGCCCTTTGATGTGGCTCTACATGGAATGCTGTTGTTCATTCCTGCCTCCAACAAAAGCCACATGTTTTTGTTGTTTGTTTTTTTTTTTTAAAGACAACATTCCTGTTCCTGCAAAAGGAACAAGGTGAGGTATGTGACGTATGACACGAATGACCTGAACGTCGACCTACAAAAGGCGGCGAGGACTCTGCCAAGCAGGCACCGCGCCAAGGGCTTTGTTCTCTGCTAGCATTTCTAGCACGCGCCGTCTGCTGCGGCACACGCAGGTCGACGAGCGGCGGCGGCGTCGACGTCGCTCAACTTGACACCGGTTCTGTTTCGTCATCCTTTGTTCTAGCGGAGGGGACTCTTCCACCGCACCGGGGGTTATTCCAGGTTCTGTCATACTCATTTAGGAGCGAATGGACTTCAAAGACTTCCCAAATATTGAATTTGCATTTTCTTCCCCTTTTTCTGAGGGGTTCAGCCTCCCAGGCAACATCTGACTCACCACAGAATCCAACCATACTGGAGCAGGAACTCGGCAGCGGTTTCCTGACAAGTGTCTGTGCCACTTTCCGCTGCAGACGTGAAACGACTCTTGGAAAGTACTCGGCGAGTCCTCGGGGCTTTTCATCTTAAAGAGACATGGGTGTGGTGACTGCTCTGCCGACGGTGAAGGAGTTTAGGAGAGAGCACTTAGTCGCTCATCGTCTTCTCACATAAATGTCATCATTTGCATAGAAAGTGCAATCATTTCAATTGATTTCAAATTAAATCAAAGGAACATCAATCATCGCAAATTGGAGGGAACACTTTTTGCTCCAATTTGACACGGTTACTGTGTGGCATGCAACTTTTTTTTTTTTTTTTTTTTTTTTATGGGCTTTTCTCCCAGTTCCAGATTAAGTAAAACCTAATTTGAGGTTAAACTAAAACTTGTTTCCAGTGGAGTCCGTCCGTTCAAATGGCTGCTCCAATCAAAGACTCGACCCTAATTGGAGTCCAGAAAACCACCCATGTTCGCAAAGTGACTGAAAGTTTCCTCTCATCGTCATCCGCGTCGCTAATCGGTGGCGGCGCGGCCCATGTGGGCTGCAGCGCGGAGCGGTGCGGAGCGGGAGTGTTGCCTCAGGCGTCCGGGCTCTGCTCTAACAACGCACTAATCCCCAGATTGCTGTGTTTGGGCTCGACACGTCGCTGCTCCACGTCAGGGCGGCTGCGGCTAACGACGAGCTAATGACACAATGATGACAAGGAGTTTCTGTCCACCCAATCAGAGGCCTGCACTCAGGGTTGCCCGGTGATTAGGTTAATCAAACTCTGTGCTGACTGAATGACTGGCTCGCCGTGCGCCCTCTGTGTCATCACGCTGATTAAAGGGCAGACGTTCTGCTCCGTTTGACACAAACGCCCGTACGCCAGGCTGGCACTGTTAGCGGCGGCGGTTGTTGTGATGTGGAGACTCGGAGAAATCTCTAAATAGTTTGATAACAGCTGGGTTCCTTCACATCGTGGATAAACTTGACCCCAGAAATGAAGAATTAAGACCGGGGGGGAGGGGTTGGGGGGGGCAGTGTCCAACTCTTTGTGGTTCAGGGACCAAAACAATCGTGACATAATTACCTATAAATAACAATACGATGTTTTTCCCCTTTGTTTTACACGTATAAAGGTACAAATAAATTAGGAAATATTTCTTTAATGAAATATTATTTTACTTAAAACATCCAGTACTTGAAGTGGGTTTTTTTTGTGTGCATTTTTTAACTTTCAATATTCATGAAGCGGGCCAGCTTTGGCCCACGGGCCTTATGTTTAGCACCCCTGACTTAGACAGTTGGAGCCTACAGAGGATAACGTTTCCCTTTTTTACTAGTTTTTTTTTTAACTATTTTAAATTATTTCTGACTATTTTATAGTTTGTTCATATGTTTTTTCCACTTTGTTTCCATGCGTTGAAGTCCAAGTATATTAAAAAAAAACATCGGATTAAAATTGTTTCGTTATTATTTATAATGAAATATAACATTTCCTGAACGTGAAGTGTTTTTGAGTATTTTTTTAAATTGTATTATTTATTAAAAATTCATCAAAAGGGCCGGATTGAAACCCCAAGCGGGCCGGTTTTTGCCTGCGGGCCGCATGTTTGACACCCCCCGCTCTATATTCTCTACCTGTAGGATTCAACTTAGTCAGCTGATAAAAAAAAAAAAAAACACACACAGTATTAGTTTGAATTACTGTGAAGAAACACACAGTCTTGGCCACAAACTTCCTGCTAAAAATGTAAAAAACCTTTGATTATTTCACGGGAGTTTTTTTTTTTTTTTTTAAGAAAGAACAGAAATTATTTTGCTGTCTGGTGCCTGCAACTGGCTTTTTTTTTTTTTTTTTTTACAAAAACAGGAAGAGTTGAGTTTGAACGTCTGCAGCGTCTGAAGGAACCGCGTGGAGGACGAGGCAGAGAGGAACACGTTTGAACTGTCCAACTGTCCAACTGTCCAACTGTCCTGCGTCCTCCTCCTTCAGCAGTTCATGCTGGTCTGCTCGCGGCGCGTCTCGGCCCCGCCCCAAACAAACGCTCAGGCGTGGTTTACGGGACGTAAACTGTTGCACCTCAAACAATAACTCTATTGACGGTGTTGTTTCTGTCTTTGTGTCAGGCTGTCATTAACTACAGAAAACGTCACGTCACTTCACGCCAGCTGTGACGCAGCGTAACTGAACACCGACTGCTTCAACCCTCGTCACCACTTCTTACTGGTGAATATTCAATATTTAACGAAATAAAACCTCAAACAGAAACTGATCAAATCAGTTTTGACTTTGGACCAGATCTGAGGTTCCCTAAACCCCTGGTCTGGGGACCAGTGTTGGTCCGTAGCTCATTTGTTACTCGGCCTCAGTTGAACACAGTGGGAAAAAAAATGTGCTTCAGTTTTTACTAATGTACTTCATTCTAAAAGTATCCACTCATGTCTCTTCACTGTTTTCATTCAAAGATCATCAGTCAGTGTTTCAGAACAACAGGTCAAAGGTCATTCAGACTCTGATACAGAACAGAAAGAAAGACTAGAAGATGGTAACGACTGTGCTCCGTACAACGGAGAATGACTGTCGTGGTCATCGCTGGGTTTGATAGAAGGTTAAAGAATCTGGAGACATGATGTCACGATACAAGAGCAACGACACGATTTACTGCGATACTATAGTCACTTAGACTCTGCCCCCCCCCAGTGTGATCCTAGTCTCAGACTCTGCCCCCCCCCAGTGTGATCCTAGTCTCAGACTCTGCCCCCCCCCAGTGTGATCCTAGTCTCAGACTCTGCCCCCCCCCAGTGTGATCCTAGTCTCAGACTCTGCCCCCCCCCAGTGTGATCCTAGTCTCAGACTCTGCCCCCCCCCAGTGTGATCCTAGTCTCAGACTCTGCCCCCCCCCCCCCCAGTGTGATCCTAGTCTCAGACTCTGCCCCCCCCCAGTGTGATCCTAGTCTCAGACTCTGCCCCCCCCCAGTGTGATCCTAGTCTCAGACTCTGTTCCATCTGAACATCAGTTCCTAACTCTGGAACAGAGGGATCTACATTTGGAATCACTAGAGGAGAAAGAAAAGAACAAGAACATGAACCAACACCAGGAATATTGGAGAAAATCAAGAACTGATCAATGACTGAGGACATTGATCTGGGATCAGGAGATGGTGATCTTTCAGCTCTGAGTGCTGGTTTTTACAGATTGTTCTGTTTTTTGTAAAGTTCACTGTTGTTCATGTCTGTGCCTGGACAGGTGGTCAGTAGACCAGAGTGTCAGTACTGACCAGTTATTACAGGGAGGTCAGTCAGCAGTTAGAGCCTCCACTGACTCAGCAGGAGGAACAGCTCACGTGCTGTGTGTGTGTGTGTGTGTGTGTGTGTGTGTGTGTCTCAGACGTGTGTGACGACAGCACCTGTGACCGTGAGAACGGTACCAGACGACGGCGCGGTGACCACAGCTGACAGGGATTCCCTGCTGCACTGATTCTGAGCTAATGCAGAAGTGAGCGACAGTCGGTTCACATGACCAGAAAAAAAAACAAAAAAACAACCAAAATATGCAGAAGCGCGGACTGAGTCTGAATCCAGTCAGAGCTGAACCATCAGACTGAGAACTGTTTGTATTGACAGTTCCTGCTGTCACTGTTGGAACTGTTTGTTCTGTGGATCGAACCTTGAAGTGCAGATAAAACACTGAAGAACTGACCCTGGGTGATAGCGCCCCCTACGCCCCCCATCCCCCCCAAGAGAATGACCATTAATCTCTTGAAATCTTGGTCTAAAATTGTTGCGGTGACAGAGAATTGTGTTTCGGAGGACGAGGAATATTAGCTTTTCTTGTTAGCAACAGAGAAGCCACGATGACGAAGCGATTTTTTTTTTTCTCCGTGAACCTCAACAGACATTAAAGTCAATTATCCGACAACTGAATCAGAACTGACCTCGAGTCACAGACGCTTCATTATTTTCCTCTACTTTTTCATTATTATTGAACATAAATTTAATTAGAAATTTGAAATAATCAGTCACTTCAAAACATCCTTTATAAATTTAATTAGAAATTTGAAATAATTAGTCACTTCAAAACATCCTTTTTTTTAGCTTATTTGTTTTAATCTGTTAAATTAACAACATAACATACGTTTTTTTTACCAATCTGGACGTTTTGCGGTAATGAAAAAATTGTCACAAAATACAATGAAATTAATTTCTATATTGAAATTACTCTTTGTTTCATGTAAAGAAAATTATTATCTTTATTATTATTATGTTTTTTTTATTTGACTGAAATGCATGTTTTATTACTAAAATCACTGTCACTGCCTCGGTCTACGAATGATGTCATCGATCGATCAACATAACATGACGACAACTACGGCTAGCCGTTAGCAAGTAGCAGCTCCGTCCTCACTGCCTCTGAAATAGTCTCCAAGAAAAATCCAAATCTCTTTTTGAAAAAAGCTGCGTCTGCAGAAATCAATTCCGTGCGGTCAAGTTATGTTTTTAGGAGGGAAAACAGAAAAACCTCCAAAAACATGTTTTACTGCAGCAACAACAATTAACTGAATGTAAACAAGAAAAAATCTGGGAAAATAGAAGAAAATAAAGAAAGAGAAAACACTTCGGGGCCTGCAGCTCTTCTCATCCTATAATTATCTGAATTTTTTTTTTCTCCTCCGTAATTAAGTTTTTTTCTTTATTGCTTATGGGAAAAAGTTAAAGGATGTTTTTAGCACGATTAAAGCTGCTCATAATGAAGTGAAGATTTGGTCTCCAGGACGGATCGGAGTTTCTTTTCTTTTTTTTTTGTACAATTCTTTGATGGTGACAAACCGACTTCTTCTGTGTCTCAGAACTTTTCTAAACTTTGACATGTGATAAAATGTGAAACCGTGTTCAGTTCGAGGGCTGGAGGGACCGATACGGTTCTGGACGGGTGGGATCGTAATACGTCGGAGTTCAGTTTATGGGCTGTGGACCAGAACTGTGGTCAACCATTAAAGTCGTCGTGGGTTAGGAGGCAGCAGCAGTAACGGCAGCAGCAGTAACAGCAGTAACAGCAGTAACAGCAGTAACAGTAACAGCAGCAGTAACAGCAGCGGCAGTAACAGTAGCAGCAGTAACAACAGCAGCAGTAACAGCAGCAGTAGCAGCAGCAGCAGTAACAGCAGCAGCAGTAACCACAGCAGCAGCAGCAACAGCAGCAGCAGTAGCAGCAGCAGTAACAGCAGCAGCAGCAACAACAGCAGCAGCAGTAACAGCAGTAGCAGTAACAGCAGCAGCAGCAGCAACAGCAGCAGCAGCAGCAACAGCAGTAGCAGCAGCAGTAGCAGCAGCAGCAGTAACAGCAGCAGCAGCAGCAACAGCAGTAGCAGCAGCAGTAGCAGCAGCAGCAGCAGCAGCAGCAGTAGCAGCAGCAGTAACAGCAGCAGCAGTAACCACAGCAGCAGCAGCAACAGCAGCAGCAGCAGCAACAGCAGTAACAGCAGCAACAGCAGTAACAGCAGCAGCAGTAACAGCAGCAGCAGCAACAGCAGTAACAGCAGCAGCAGTAACCACAGCAGCAGCAGCAACAGCAGCAGCAGCAGCCACAGTAACAGCAGCAGCAGCAGCAGCAGAGACGTTGCTGTTGTCAACATGTGTTTATTGAAACAGGGCGGGGTCTAAACAGAAAGTCGTTCAAGTCGAGTTAAACGCAGGTCACGGTTCTGCAGCTGCAGCCGCTGAAAAACTAAATCACAACTTTTTCTTTTTCTTCTCCATCGTCTTTTAAACCTCGGCCCCAAAATGACAACTCCACCATACGACCATACTCGACCGACCAATAATACGTCAATTATCTGGCAATAATGTGTGTGTGTGTGTGTGTGTGTTTGTGTGTGTGTGTGTGTGTTGCTGCTGCTGCGACCTCTAGAGTGAAGTTCAGGGCGTCGGCCTGAAACGTTAAAAGTCAAGACAGGAAGTTGTGAGGAAGGCTTCGCCCTGAGTTAGAGGTCGGTCGTTTAGGTCGGATGAAATCACCAACAGTTAAAGAACGGATTCGTTACTTCAATAATTATAACACGAATCATTTCCGATTCCGATATCATCCGATACCGATGTAGCGGAGCAGTGGTGTCCTAGTGGTTAAGGAAGTGAACTGTCGACGAAGGTGATGGGTTAAAGCAGTGATTCTCAATTATTTTCTGCCATGTCCCCCCCTAGAGGACAGAGGTTTTTTCGCAAGTTACTGCGATGTGTTTTTAAAAAAAGTTCTTCCGGGCACTGAGGCATCCGATTGGTCGGTCGCCGGGGTATTAAACTATTTTTAGGGCGAGAACTCAGGTGTTGGGTTATCGGCTAGTCATTATCAGAGAAAAAAAATGGTAACGATTCTTATAGATTTTACGTAATTATACAAATATCGGTAAAGGAATATTATCGGACCTCCTTAGTTTTTAAGCATTTTTCAAAGACGATTTATTTCCGTTTGATTGAGGAAGTCGGTCTAGACACAACGTGTTTTCCCATCATGCATCACGTGGACGTTTCTGAGCAGCTCAAACTCCCGTCAGACGTCAGCGCGTGAGCGCCCCCTGTCGTTGGACGGTGTGTTACCGTGACCCCAGTGTTTGTTGATGCTAGCTGCTCCACCCGTGAGAACTCTAGAGGAACCATCGGTTCCAAACCTTTCCTGCACCCCCCC
>NC_024307.1:2382929-2383809 GCF_000523025.1 Cynoglossus semilaevis | reverse complement strand
CCACACCCTCCACCCCCCCCCAGTGTCAACACATTCACAGCTATTACTTCAAAACTCCACTGAATTTTTCTTAATTTTTCTCCCCGAGAAAAACAAAATAAAACGACAAATATGAGAATTATTTTACGACAAAAAAATAAATAAAAAAATGTTAAAAATTAAATCACTTCGACTAGCTTCAGCCCCCCCGCCCCCCGCAATAACTCTGCGACCCCCAAAGCGGGACCTGCCCCCTACTTTGGAAACCACCGTTTTACCTCTTTAATCCATGTTTTATCAGATGGGGCTGAACAGGATCCGGACTCTGTGGTTTTCGTGCCGACAACCAGAAAATTGTATTTACCGCTACACGTTAACCTGGTCCGACGCGACCGTGAGCCCCGCGGTTTGAGCCCCACGTGTACGAGGGCAGCGGCAGGTTTGGGATCATTCAACCGCGTAATCAGAACGTTACCTTGGCAACCTCTGACAGAGTTCCCCCGTAGAGTCCTGTTGACAGATGGGAAAAAAGGCGAGACGGAGCAAAAAGTAAATAACTGCCCCCCCAAAACTCCCCCCCCCCACAAAAAAAACCCCCCGTTTACAGTCCTAATCAAGTCCAGAGCTGCTCCTCCAACCAGTAAACCTTCAGTTTTATAAATAGACTCCACAGTCAGATGAATCGGAGACAGGACTCGTCACGGACCGGTTTGGTTTTTTTTTTTTTTATTTTCTTTCAGTTTTGAAACTCTTTCATATCTGTTACAGAATCCAGTGGCTCAGTCAGGTTCTGCTGTTTGGACTGTGATCCAATCAAACGTGAGGATGAAGATGAGAAAACGGTCGTTAATAAACTCACCTACAGTCAGTTCTGTGTATTACACCGGTTTCTCCCTCTTGT
>NC_024307.1:2378887-2382505 GCF_000523025.1 Cynoglossus semilaevis | reverse complement strand
AAACAATTCACACCAAAAAAAAAAAAAAAAGTCAGAATTTTCCCTTTACTCTGGAGAGAGTTGACTCAGAAATGGACCTGAAGAATCTGGCGTTACGATACGTCGCGTTACGATAGGTCCCAGACGCTCCGATACAGACGCTACGATCCGTCGCGATACAGACGCTACGATACAGACGCTACGATACAGACGCGACGCTACGATACAGACGATACGATACAGATGCTACGATACGTCACGATAGAGACGCTACGATACAGACGCTACGATACAGACGTTACGATACAGACGCTACGATACGTCCCGATACAGACGCTACGATACGTCCCGATACAGACGCTACGATACGTCCCGATACAGACGCTACGATACGTCGCGATACAGATGCTATGATACAGACGCTACGATACGTTGCGATACAGACGCTACGATGCAGACGCTACGATACGTCGCGATACAGATGCTATGATACAGACGCTACGATACGTCACGATACAGATGCTACGATACGTCACGATACAGATGCTACGATACGTCACGATAGAGACGCTACGATACAGACGCGACGCTACGATACAGACGCGACGCTCCGATACAGACGATACGATACAGATGCTACGATACGTCACGATAGAGACGCTACGATACAGACGGTACGATACAGACGCTACGATATGTCGCGATACAGACGCTACGATATGTCGCGATACAGACGCTACGATGCAGACGCTACGATACGTCGCGATACAGATGCTATGATACAGACGCTACGATACGTCCCGATACAGACGCTACGATACGTCGCGATACAGATGCTATGATACAGACGCTACGATACGTCACGATAGAGACGCTACGATACAGACGCTAAGATACAGACGCTAAGATACAGACGCTAAGATACAGACGCGACGCTACGATACAGACGATACGATACAGATGCTACGATACAGACGCTACGACACGTCGCGATACAGACGCTACAATACAGACGCTACGATACAGACGTTACGATACAGACGCTACGATACGTCGCGATACAGATGCTATGATACAGACGCTACGATACGTCCCGATACAGACGCTACGATACGGCGCGATACAGACGCTACGAAACAGACGCTACGATACGATATATTGTCGGTACTTTATGCAAGTTTTTTTTTAAAACAGTTTTTGACTGAAATGCGAAAATGTGAAAATAATAATAATAATACTTTTATTTGTATTTTATTTTATATCAAAGTTCTTTAACTTCTCTCTTACAGTTTTATGCTAACTTCTCTGGATGTTGTTTCTTTGCGTCGTACGACACGTTCCACGATACAGAATCACCACAGCGGAATGACAAGTGGAAAGTCTCAAATACTTTGAATTATACACAGTATGAACTCAGTAGAGTCATCTAGTGGTCGGAGGTTTAAATACAACACAAAGACGAAGCAGTCGCCTGAATATTGTTATAAAATCAGTTTAGAGAAAACTGTTCAACAGAAGAACGTTCAGAGTAAAAGAGTTCTTTTTACTGTCCCAGAAATTAAAGTCGAAGCCTGAGACACACACGGTGGTGGTGTGTGTGTGTGTGTGTGTGTGTGTGAGTGTGATGGTGTGAGTGTGTGTGTGAGTGTGTGTGTCAGTGTGTGAGTGTGAGTGTGAGTGTGAGTGTTGGCAGGTGTGGCCTCATTGTGGTTATTATCAGTGAGCAGCAGTAACAGCAGCAGCAGCAGTAAAAGCAGTAACAGCAGCATCAGTAACAGCAGCAGCATCAGCATCAGGAAAAGCAGCAGCAGTAACAGCAGTAACAGCAGCATCAGTAACAGCAGCAGCAGCATCAGCATCAGTAACAGCAGCAGCAGCAACAGTAACAGCAGCAGTAACATCAGCAGCAGTAACAGCAGCGGCAGTAACAGCAGCAGCAGCAACAGCAGCAACAGCAGCAGGAACAGCAGCAGCAGCAGCAGCAGCAGCAGTAGCAGCAGCAGTAACAGCAGTAACAGCAGCAGCAGCAGCAGTAACAGCAACAGCAGCAGCAGCAGCAGCAGTAGCAGCAGCAGTAACAGCAGCAGTAACATCAGCAGCAGTAACAGCAGCAGCAGAAACAGCAGCAGCAGTAACAGTAACAGCAGCAACAGCAGCAGGAACAGCAGCAGCAGCAGCAGCAGCAACAGCAACAGCAGCAGCAACAGTAACAGCAGCAGCAGCATCAGCATCAGTCTGTCCAACTGTCTCTGTGGTCTGGACTCTGAACCACTGCTGCTGTTACTGCTGCTGCTGCTGTTGTTCTGTCTCTGAGTGTCATATGTTTTATACGTGTGTGTGTGTGATGTGTGTGTGAGCGCGTGTGTGTGATGTGTGTGTGTGATGTGTGTGTGTGATGTGTGCGTCTTCCTGAACTTCTGCCGAGAACTGAGGTTTCTGAGGTGAAGCATCATCTCGCTTCTCACGCGAAGTGCATCTGATGTTGCACACGGTCACATGATCACGTCTGTGCTGCAGCGGTTCGACTCCTACGACCTACGACCTACCACCTAATGTTCACTGTACAGTAAAGACAAATCTCAAAGGATAAACACCTCCACAAAGTAGAGTGGTTCCCAAAGTGTGGGGCGTGGAGTGGGGACGGATCAGGTCACATTCATTTCATTTGTAGTTTTTTTTAAAAATCTTTTTTATCTCGTATTTCGCACGAATCATGTGACACGACATATAGGGACAACGATACGACATATTGCAATACTATCACATATATTGTACTATATATATATATATGTATATATTTATATATGTGAGTGACTGCATGCAGAGTGTCAGTGGTTTGAACGTCGTTGTCGCTGCTGGGTTAAAGAATCTGACGATACGATACCTATCACGATACGATACACAGCAATATATTGCGATACTATAGTCAGGATGATATATTGAGGGCCCCCCCCCCTTCCCCCCCCCAGTGTAGCTGTAGTCTAGAGAAGAAAGAAAAGAAAAAGAACATGAACCAACACCAGGAATATTGGAGAGAAAAAATCAAGAACTGATCAAAGACTGAGGACATTGATACGGGATCAAAATATCACGATACTTCAGTGTATGGGGGGGGGGGCAGAATATTCCTCTCACAGTAGTAAAGTCTGACGAGCCACTTCTTAAAACATATGATTTTTTTTTTTCTGTTTTCTCTGTGGATGTTTCCTGACATCTGCAGACGTTAAGACGTTGTTTCCATGAACTCCGTGTCACAGAACGTTAGAGTCGGAGGCCGAGGAGCCAGACGTTTAACAGTCGCCTTGATTTTCTGCAGCCATTCCTCTTAATTTTGGTTTGATTTGGGTCTAAAAAAAAAAAAAAAAAAAAAAAGAGAGAGAGAACCTCTGCCAAATTGCTTTTCCTGTGTAATGCAAGTTGTTAAACTAACCACCGGGGTATTTTGCTTACATGAGGTAGTCCCAGTTCAAAATGCTTTCAGATTGAAGCGGAGGATTTAATGACTCTGGCCTTTGTTTTCTGGCAGTTCACTTTCAGTCTCCTGACAGAACCAATTGTAAAAGGATATTACATTTTGACTAATGATTTCCAATAGATGATTACGGCTTTAAATGCTTGTCGCCTCCCCACCCACCCCCC
>NC_024307.1:2376644-2378340 GCF_000523025.1 Cynoglossus semilaevis | reverse complement strand
GTCAGTTCTGTCAGTGTGTGTGGAGGTTGTGAGAAGACTGGAACACGTTCTCCTGTCGCTGCGTTTCCAGAGGACGGTTTTCATGTGACGCACAGATGTACTGAGCTTGTTTGTGTTCAACTGTGTGTGCGTGTGTGTGTGATTTTAAGATATCCTCTGTAAACAATTATCAGCTGCCAGTGCGCCTCCTGTGGCTGCCTCTAATTAACGCAGCAACAAGACCTTAATTGCGAAGGAGTTTGGATTTTTTTTGTTTTTTTTTCCTCCACTACTTTCTAGCGGCTGCCTTCGTCATCGAGAACCAGCGGGACCACCCCCCCCCCCCCCGTTGTTTTACCCCCCCCCGTCAACGCTGCCGTCTCCATATCTGTGTGTCCTTCTCCAGCGTGACTCACAGGAACGAACCGAACTTCAAACCCCGATTCACTCCAGAGCTCTGCCGTTTGCGAGTAAAAGCTGCGTGATTTCGATCGCCATGGCAACAAATGGCTTCCTCATTGAGGATAACATTTAGCGTCTCCAAGTATAGTGCACTCACCTCACCACACAGACCAAAAGTACCTCCTGGAAGTACAGCGGAGTGAGAGGCTAATACCATGTTTTTGTTTTGGTTTTTTTCTTCTTTGCTCTTTTATCGTATTGCCGTGTTCCGGTAAAGTGTCCGGTCACATGACGTCTTAAGATTGTTTTCTTTTTTAAAGAGAGAGAGAGAGAGAGAGAGCTCAGTTTGAGTTGATAATGAATGTCTGTGGTGAGAATCCCATTATGGAGACACTGCATCGACAAAGACAGGAGCGCGGCCTGAGGCGGCCATCTTACCAGGGCGGTGTGTTGGCAAGAGTCGAGCGATACGATACGTATCGCAATACAGGGGGAACAGGGTGATATATTGTGGTAATTCTATTGAGTTTTTTTATTTAAAATAATTTTTCGACTATTACGCGAAGGCGACTGAGCGCTAGCTAATCTGGATATTGTTTTTCTTAAGTTGTTAATGTTGTGATCTTTAACTTTAACGTACTCCCACTAGGGGGTGTATATTGTCATGAATCTGGCGATACGATACGTTTAAAAGTACTGGGGCAACAATGTTTTTTTCTTTGCGATTTACTGCGATATTATAGGCATGAGATGAGGGAGGGGAGGGGGGAGAGCAGGGTGAGGAGACGCTCACTCCGCGAGAAATTGAGGGGGGATTTCCCCCCCCCCCCCCCCCGTCCCCCCGTACAGATCACACCAACGTTTGATGAACGGTGGCTCAACGGCAACTTTACAAACAACTGAAGAGAAAGTAGGTCGATGGTAGAAGTGGTGGGAGGAGGAGGGGTGTGAGGGAGGGGGCGCTGTGGGGAGGGTTTCTCTCACCTCTGAGCAGGTTGCTGCTGTAGTTGGAGAAGGAGTCAAAGATGCTGTTAGATGCCATGACAGGGTCGCCCGGGACAGTGCGGCGCGGTGGCTCTCCCCCGACCTACCAGAGGGAGAGAGAGGAGATTTAGAAGAAGAAGAAGAAGAAGAAAAAATAACAAGAAAGAAGACGGAGACGGACGGAGACTCTGAGAAGACAAAACTCCTGGAGCTCTCAGCCTGTTTGCAACCAAGAATCTAGGGTTAGTGACTACCACAGGAATCCAAGCCACAAGCCTGAGAGAGAGAGAGCAGCAGCAGCAGCAGGAGCAGCAGCAGCACGAGCGACAAC
>NC_024307.1:2374264-2374914 GCF_000523025.1 Cynoglossus semilaevis | reverse complement strand
AAGCACCAGCAGCAGAAGCAGCAGCAGCAGCAGTAACAGCAGCAGCAGTAACAGCAGTAACAGTAACAGTAACAGTGAAGGATGTTTGAGGCAGAAGTGGAGAGAAAATGGTCAGTGGGTGAAAACGAGAAGAAAGTTCAGAAAGAGACTTTGAAATTTCAAACCAGATTTTTTTTTGTGAGTCTGTTTGTGCACGTGTGTGTGTGTGAGTGTGTGTGTGTGTGAGTGTGTGTGTGTGTGTGTCCAGGTGTGGAGTTGAACTCACCAGGGCTGGAGCTGAGAGGTGGCCCTACGAACAGATCCTTGGTGGAAGCGGGCCAGCACAGAGGGCCGGGTTTGTGGTCTTCTGTCATGCAGCGGGTCTGGGGTCTGAGGTTAGCCCGTTAGCCCGTTAGCCCGTTAGCCCGTTAGCTTGATAGCGTGGTGCGTCTGTGCTGTCTGTCGGCCTGACAGCAGCGTCAGTGCTAGTAAAAGGCTAAAAGCCACAGTCTATCTGCATCCTCCTCGCCATCCTCCACACACACACACACACACGCTGCTCTCTGAGTGGTGGAGCCCACGTCACATGTCACGTGAGGTTACCGGGCCTCTCCCTCCCCCCCCCCCCCCCCCCACCCACCCCCCCCCCCCCCCCCCCCTTCCCTCCCCTT
>NC_024307.1:2365853-2373254 GCF_000523025.1 Cynoglossus semilaevis | reverse complement strand
CTGTGTTTCCTGCTGCTGCTGCTGCTGTTACTGCTGCTGTTGCTGTTACTGCTGTTACTGTTGCTGCTGTTACTGCTTTTATTGTTACTGCTGTTGCTGTTACTGCTGTTACTGCTGCTGTTACTGCTGCTGTTACTGCTGCTGTTACTGCTGCTGCTGTTACTGTTACTGCTGCTGTTACTGCTGCTGCTGTTACTGCTGCTGCTGCTGTTACTGCTGCTCCTGGTGTGTTTGTCTGACTCACTCCACATCTGTGTTTGTGAGGACGGTGGTTTTCTGGGCCTGACTAACCTCCACCTCAGCTTCAGCTTCAGCTCCAGCTTCAATCTCCACTTGATAGAATAATAATCTGAGTCTGAATAAAAGTCGTTGGAGTTGAACGTTTCTCTCCGTTTGATGTTTCCTTGACGAATTAACGCCGTTGTCTTTTCCGCCCGGCGTCGTCACCTGGTTGTGGTTTTCACACGTTTTCCGTCGATGAATTTTTCACCGTTTCACCACCGAGATTTTTGAAAGTCTTCGTTCAGTCGTTTGTTTTTTTGGTGATTTTTTTTTTTCTGCTCTTAACTTTGAAGAGTGGCTGCGGCGTCGATGTGAAAAACAGGAAGTGCTTCACACGTTCAACGACACGCACTGACAGAAAACACACCGACTGCTGCTGCTGTGGGCAACCTGAGTGTGTGTGTGTGTGTGTGTGTGTGTGTGTGTGTGTCTGTCACACACAGACCTGTGGTGTCCACACTTCCTCTCTCCTTTCTCCTGCCACTCTGTGATGAAGTGACCGTGTCTGACCACGGGACGACGGACCCAAACCACCGTCTGGTCGCTCATGTGACCTGCTCGCTTTCCCTGGAGGTGTGTGTGTGTGTGTGTGTGTGTGTGTGTGAAGTTTGTAACACTTCTTCAACTAATTATTGCTACAAACCACAGGATGTGTTTGTGTCTGTACACAGTACCATGTTCTCTCTCTCTCTCTCTGTGTGTGTGTGTGTGTGTGTGTGTGTGTGTGTGTGTGTGTGTGTGTGTGTCTTCCTGGTAGCCCGCACTGCCCCGTAAATGAGCAGTTGCCGTTGAGTTAGGCGGCAGCGCGGGCTAAATAACATGGCGTGTCGGCGAGTGCGGCCGAACGCTGAGGCCACAGCCGCGGCTCCAGGCCTGTTATCGGTCCGTCCACGCGGCCGCTCTCGGCCTCGGACTAAACCTCACACACACACAGAGTCTTCCTCTTCTCACACCTCCGGCCGGGCCTGCCACCCCGGGGCGCGTGTGCCGTGACGTCGGAGCTCGCAGTTAAAATAATATTTCATTTTCTTCTTTCGTAGGAAAAACATTTGAAACGTTGATTGTTTTCGTTTTGTTTCGTTGTTTTTGACGTCAGAGACGTTTCCGTCTCCGTTCTCGTCTCATCTGTGTTCGCTCACAAATGTTGATGCATCTGTGGTCGCTGAGTTTATAATCAGTTTAGGTGTGTGTGTGTGTGTGAGTGTGTGTGTCGCCTTGTTTTGGTTTTAGGAGTGAAGTTTTTCATCTGGTTGTTTTCACAGACAGTGTTTCACATTATTGTCCATTTCCCTATTTTTTTTTTTTTTTTTTTTTTTTTTTTTTTTTTTGTGCCACATCTGGAGTTTGACTGAGAGACGAGAAGACAAATATAGGACGAGACCACTGCACCGGCCTGTGGTGACATTTGAAGAGAGTCAAGGCCTCTCCCCCCACCCCCCCTCCTCTCTTCTTCTCCTCTGTTTTTTTCTTCTTTGTCTAGGTAAACATCTGCTTCATGTTTTGAAATCCATCTCACGGCCGTGCGCCGCCCGTGACCGTGAGGAGGGAACAGAGTTTGAGGATCATTGCGGCTGTCTTTTCACTCCGTTCTTTCTTCCCCGGCCCAGGCCTTGTTTATCAAGCCCCTGTATTTAAGCTTAATATAACTCCTGTTTTGCTGAGAAAACTGTGGTGGTTTAATCACTGTCAGTGGTCCTACGCCTCTCGGGTGTGGCTCGCCAGGCTAAAAGGACCCGGTGCGGTCGTGCGTCCAGCTGCAAAGGGGCTTATTTTGTGGTCTAAAAATTGCAGGCTTCCCCATATGTTCCCCATAAACCTGGAATGCAGCGTGGGACTTGAGGAGGTTTTTATAATGAAGTGGCCGTCGCTGCAGCAAATCAAACGCCATTGGCCCTGCCCGCCACTAGGAGGAGTGCCATGGGAGCACCACCGGGGCCACGAGCACAGGTTTGGCCTCCTGACTGATCGGTCAGATATCGATACGCTGAGATATTTCAATTCACGATACCGTATCGATTAACGATTAACATCGCACATATTGATATTGTTGGTTCATTTATGTTGCATTTAAACGACCGACCACTAGTTGATTGTACGGGGAAATGACCGACCACTAGTTGATTGTACGGGGATTTGTTTATCAAAAAAAAAAACGAAATTCTTGTCTTTCTTCTCCAGTGATTCCAAATGTTGATCCCTCTGTTCCACTAGGGGGAAAAAAACACCTGAATATATCGCCATGTTTATGGTATCGCAATATATCGTATTGTTGCCCCTGTATCGCGATACGTATCGCGATACATATCGCGATACGATATGTATCAGGGGCAACAATACGATATATTGCGATACCATAAACATGGCGATATTGTATCGCCATATTCTTGTCGATACACAGCCCTTAGTACTGCACAAGTATTGTTTACTCCAGAGTAATACTCATGTGTACTCTCAGTACAGTACTCCCACAAAAAGTAAAAACAAGTTCTATTTTTACGTCAGTTCGATGAACAAACTTGTTGTTTGGTTCTGAACCTTGTGTTGTTACAACACCACCGTCTGAGTCGGACGTATTTTCTGAACGTCCACGTCCGCGGAGACGTCCAGGACACGCTGTCTTAACTGCTGCTGAAACAAAAGTGAAACCAAGTAGTTTGTCTCCGAAGACCGGAGCTGTACAAGAAGTACTGACTGTTAGCAACTCAGCATTAATCTGTGTGTGTGTGTGTGTGTGTGTGTGTGTGTGTGTGTGTTGTTGTCATTGTGAGCCAGGCACTCCCAGATGCAGTGGTTTTAGCGCAGTATCACGGTTGGAAATGATCACTGGGCCCATTATTTATTTATTGGCTCCAGCAGACATGGAGACTCTGGTAACCACACAGAGACGAGGCCAGGGGAGGGGGGGGGGGGGGGGGGGCGGTGGTGCCGTGTCGCCACACACACACTGAGCCGACCGTATCCCACAGTTGTCGGTTAGCGCTCCATGTATACGATGTCCCGCGGCGGGACCGGGATGTCAGCGAGCGGGTGACGGACGGCGGCCTGGGGAGCAGGACGGCGGCCCGGGGAGCAGGACGGCGGCCCGGGGAGCAGGAGGTGGTGGTGGTGCGGGTTTTTATTGACAAACGGTAACGACATCTGTCAGAGTGTGAGGACGGAGGAGACGAGCAGTAAATAAATACACCGTATCATTACATACATGAGGGAGACGCGAGGACGTCTTTGTGTCTCCGGCTCCGTCCAAACACAGCTTTTTTACTTTTCATATTTTCAGAAACTCAGAGAGAAGGAAAAAAAAACCCTTTGGTTTGGTTTAAAGCAGGTCAGGTCAAAACCTCAGCAGCTTGAAAACGTCCTGACCTGGTTTCACAGCTGCCGCTGTTGTTCTTTGTGTTTGAAGATCGTAGTAGAAAATCCACGTATTGATCACAGACGCACCAGTGTCAGTGGTTTGAACGGTTAAAGTCGTGACGGAAAATTAAAAAAAAAAAAAAAAAATCAGTTTTTTTTTTTTTTAACCTTGTCGACATTATTGTGTACAGGGGTGAGTCAAAAAGTTTTAAGATATTTAGAAATGGTCCGGGGTCGAAGGATCGACATCAGTTTGTTTATATTTAATACTGTATATTAAATATATTAAATATTCTGTAAAAGTATTTCAATCACAGTTTATTGGCAGCAGGATTTAACCTTAAAAATTTAATTTAAATGATATTTTATCAGCTCTCAACTAAAAAAAACAAAACAAAAATGGCCGTATGTGCAAAGATCACTGGCAGCATGTGGTCCCGCGGGCCAGGGGTTTGACACCACACCATTACCTGATGAAGGAATAAACAGTTTTGAGGTTTTTAAAAAAAAAACTAGGACCAAACGAACAAATGTTTGGATGAAGTTTTTTTTATTTTTATTTTTTTATTTTTTTACATTTTTTTTATCAGGAACTAATGAAAAATGAACATTTTTGACTTTGTGAAAGTGAGAAAAAAACCCCAAAAATTCCTGAAGTCAAACAGATTTACTGAACGCAGCAAAATGGTGTCTAATTAGGAACCACGTGTTGGACCACACTCGTAATTACAGAGTCCAGACCTGGAACTTTCTTCAGACGTTCGTGTTTTAAGGTCCACAGACTTCCCATGATGCTCCTTGTTTTTTAAGTATCTTGACTCCAGTATAGATCACATTGTGCAACAAAATACCTGTCATTTCAACCAGTGTGTGTGTGTGTGTTTGTGTGTTTGTGTTTGTGTGTGTGTGTGTGTGGGTGTGTGTGTGTGTGTTTGTGTGTGGGTGGGTGTATTTTTATTTAACACTTTCCCTCGTAAATGCATTGTGGCCAACGAGGCGACAAACGGAAGGTTCCAGATGGCGCTGTCAGCTCTCGTCGTGTTCTGACACTTGGTGCTTATCACGATATGTGTGTGTGTGCGTGTGTGTGTGTGTGTGTGTGTTTTGTCAAGCGCTCGTCTGAACCAGCGTGGTGAGTTTACACTCACACACAGGCACCACATCATGGCATCAGAGCAGCTGCTGGTGAAAGCACCCAGAAACCCAGAGACCTCAGTTACCCCAAATGCCCCAACACACACACACACACACACACGCACACACACACACACACCTACAGCCAGACCAGAATAGATCAGTCGCTGTTTCTTCAAACAAGTTTTAAAGCTGTAAAAACACAGTGTTTTGTGAAATAATTCAGATTAAAACAAAACAAAAAAACAAAAATTATTGGTCATATAAAGGAACTTCGATTAATCGTGATTAATCTTGATTAAAATGTGGCCCAATTATTGATGATTAATGATTAATCTTGAAAATCAAATAGTTGTTGTTTGTCTTTCTGTTTGAGCAACAGACAGAAAATTTTTTTCATGTTTAGGAATTATGATTAATCATGATTAATCGTGATTAATCGTGATTAACTCTTGGTAAATTAATGATTATTGATTAATCATGAAAGACAAATAGTTGTTGTTTATCTTTCTGTTACAGCAACAACGAGAAAAAAAGTTTTTTTTCATATTTAAGGTCATATTTATGAACTTTGATTAGTGGTGATTAACTCTTGGTAAATGATGTCCCTGATTATTAACGATTAACGATTAATCGTGTAAATCAAATAACTGTTTCTTGTCTCTCTGTTTCACCAGCAAACGTTTAGGAACGATGACTCATCCTGGCGAGTCATGGTTGGTTGTGGTTAATCTGGTGATTCATCTGCAGCTAACCTGGGATTAATCAGATTAAAAGTGCGACTTTTCTTTTTTTTTTCTCCGTTCTGACTTTTGTCGTATATCGTGCTCAGTCGAACGGTTTTTGCAGAAGTGCAACATGTGCCGCGCCGCGGCCTTCGCCGTGCACTACCTGTGCACGTATGTGTGTGTGCGTGTGTGCGTGTGCTGCATATTCTCTGTGGTCCAGACGTGGGTTTTTAGATGTGACAGACAAGCTTGCAAATATGCTAATTTCAGCGTTGCAGGATGCTCCTCCGAGGCAGATGTACGGTTGGCAGGAAGTGTGTGTGTGAGAGTGTGTGTGTGAGAGTGTGTGTGTGAGAGTGTGTGTGTGAGTGAGAGGCAGAGATTGTGTGTCGTTTCACTACAGGATGGAACAGTTTTGTCGATTCCTCGCTGGACAGAGTCTCCCCCGGTGGTTGGAGGGTGAAGGGAATGATCCGGGCCTCAGATTAGAAACGTAATCTCAGATTATTTCATTTCAAACATTTCTGACTAAAATGGAACGTTGGTTTGAGAATCTAGTATTGATTTTGTTTTGGCCTCGGTCTGTGGGTTCACGCAGCCAACAATCAGCCGATGACTTCAGAACTGAAAATGTTACATTTTTTATTTTATTTTTTTTTTTCATTTTGGTTTCGTAAAGTTCCGAACTTCCTGAAAATACAAGAGTTGATCAAAAAAGTCCTAAGACACATTTTCTTATTCCAAAGCTAAAACCTGTTAGCACAGGCCACCAGGGGTCTCCATCAGCTCCGACGGGTTTGTCGTAGTTGTATTTTTTAAAACAGAGATTCAAAATTTTATTTTTTTTAATTTTTATTTTAGATTTTACGTTTAGATTTTATTATAATAAAATATATTCAATATTATATTCAAATATAAAACACGAAGTTTCAGTTTCACTCCACGTTTCCCTGTTGCTTTAGAAGCCGGAGCCGCGGCCGACCTGCTCGTCTTTGTGGCCTTGTTTTTTGGTCGCGTCGTCGTCGTCCTCTTCGTCGTCCTCTTTGTCGTCCTCTTCGCCATCTTCTTCGTCATCCTCTTCGTCGTCCTCTTTGTCCTCCTCTCCTTCGTCGTCCTCTTCGTCGTCCTCGTCTTCGTCCTCTTCGTCGTCCTCTTCTTCGTCCTCTTCATCGTCCTCTTCGTCGTCCTCTTCGTCATCTTCTTCGTCGTCCTCTTCGTCGTCCTCTTCTTCGTCCTCTTCTTCGTCCTCTTCTTCGTCCTCTTCTTCGTCCTCTTCGTCGTCCTCTTCTTCATCCTCTTCTTCGTCCTCTTCGTCGTCCTCTTCTTCGTCCTCTTCTTCGTCCTCTTCTTCGTCCTCTTCTTCGTCCTCTTCATCGTCCTCTTCGTCGTCCTCTTCTTCGTCCTCTTCTTCGTCCTCTTCATCGTCCTCTTCGTCGTCCTCTTCTTCGTCCTCTTCATCGTCCTCTTCGTCGTCCTCTTCTTCATCCTCTTCTTCGTCCTCTTCGTCGTCCTCTTCTTCATCCTCTTCTTCGTCCTCTTCGTCGTCCTCTTCTTCGTTCTCTTCGTCGTCCTCTTTGTCATCATCTGCTTCGTCGTCCTCTTCGTCGTCCTCTTCGTCGTCATCTGCTTCGTCGTCCTCTTCGTCATCCTCTTTGTCATCTTCTTCATCGTCCTCTTCTTCGTCCTCTTCGTCGTCCTCTTCGTCGTCCTCGTCGTCATCTGCTTCGTCGTCCTCGTCGTCATCCGCTTCGTCGTCCTCTTCATCATCTGCTTCGTCGTCCTCTTTGTCGTCCTCTTTGTTGTCCTCTTCATCGTCCTCTTCTTCGTCCTCTTCGTCGTCCTCTTCGTCGTCCTCTTCGTCGTCCTCTTCGTCGTCCTCTTCGTCGTCCTCTTCGTCGTCCTCTTC
>NC_024307.1:2363350-2365563 GCF_000523025.1 Cynoglossus semilaevis | reverse complement strand
CCTGTTGTATACGACCTTTTTTTTGTTTTTTTTTCGTTTTCTTGTTGTTTTTGGGGGGGGGGGGGGGGGGGGGGCATGAAAATGTTTTTATGAACCACCAGGGGGCCCCAGCAGAGAAAGATAACCTAACTTTTCTTCTTCTTCTCATTTACTGCTGCGCCCCTTCTGTTGAACCTTAGTAACAGGTTCACGCTGTGACACGTGACACCCTGTATGTGTATGTATATAGTACTTCATGTATTCATGTGTACACATTATCATGTATTTCTTCAAATACTTCTTGAAAGTGTCGACTGTTCAGACCGAGAAAATACGTTTTATAAATAAATATTTGCCAACCTGCGTATAAGCAGCTTTGTTCAGTGTAGTACTTCCCAAAACTTTTCTGCAGCGCCCCCTGTTGTACATACAACTTTAGTCTCCCCCCCCCCCCCCGTCCATACAGTCACAGCTTCAGATCTGGAGAAGTACTCAGTGTGAAGTACTTGACCCTCCGTTTGGCACCGCTCAAGAAAATGTATGTGTTTGTGACAGCTCCGGGCCCCGCCCCCCACTTTGGAACCACTGGTTTGAGGTAGATGTGGAATTTTATTTATTTGACCCCAATGAAAGTGAACGTTAGGCGACTCTTAGCGTTAAACCTTCACCTGGTGGCGTCATGGAGGACGTGTGTGTGTGTGTGTGTGTGTGTTTCATTGTTTTCTGACAGTCAGTAACATAAGAACACACACCATTTTTCTCTTAAATGTCTCCCCCCTCTGCCCCCCCCCCTCTGTCCCCCCTCCCTTGTGTTGCCTCACTTTCATTTTTCTCTCTCTCTCTCTCTCTCTGTTTTGTGATGTCCATTAAGGTTCTTTATGAGGTGACGGTGACAGGGGGCGCTCTGATGGTCCTTTACACACACACACACACACACACACACACACTCTGTGCTCTTTAATATCTGAGCTCATTGCTCTTTGTCATCCGTGGACGTCAACATGTGTGTGTGTGTGTGTGTGTGTGTGTGTTCCGTTGGACACCCACACACACACGTCTGATCTATGATCCATGGCTGGATTTTATTTTGTGGGAGACGTACAGTGTTTCCTTTGTAACAGAGGGAGAGTGTGTGTGTGTGTGTGTGCGTGTGCGTGTGTGTGTGTGTGTGTGTGTGTGTGTGTGTGTGTGTGTGAATATGTGTTTCTAATGAAGGACACTCGGGGCAGCCTCTCCCCTGGGGTCTAATGCATCCCAGACCCCGTGGCCTGACTGACAGTGGAGGCTGAAGGGTGAACTGCCTCAACCCGACAGCTAGGGGGCGTGTACTGGACGACACCATACGTATCGCGATACAGGGCCGACGATACGATATATCGCGATACTGCTGATCGTAGTAAAGACTCGATGCTGTTGTTGATACTCTGATGTAAAAGAAGGGGGTCCAACCTCTGGTACCAGGCCACAGTGGGACACGGTCTGGTCCAGGCATGGGCAAACTAAGGCCCGAGGGCCGGATGCGGTCCGTTCAGCTTTTTAATCCGGCCCACCAAACTTTTCCAAATTATATAATTTATATATATTATCCTTATACTTCTGCCTTTTCCCTGCAATACCCACGTTTCCCCAATAGATGGCACCGAAAATGATAAAAGCATTTTAGCCTTTACGCATGACTTTTATCTTAATTCATACAAACGCTCCATCTTTCTGCTCCTGCTTTTTATTCTTATTGTTATTGTGTAATTATATTTATTAAAATATAATTTTACCCAAAAATATGTTTTTTTTTTAATCAGAATTCATCAAGTGGACTGGTTTAGGCCCGCGGGCCGTGTGTTTGACACAATGTGTTGTCGCCTGACGAACTAACGATGACCAGATGTCTCTGAAGACGTCAGGACCACTTCCTGTTTCTTTGTTTTTGGGGACAGACCTGGACGTAGCACTCTTTGTTTGTTTGTTTGTTTGTTTGTTTGTTTATTATCGTTTATTTTATTTTTTTAACCAAAAAATGGTGTTCTTGGACTTCAGTAACACAAATCAAAGGACATTTTGAAAAATATTTTAATTAGAAAATAATTTAAACGACTGGAATGAGGCGGAATATTCCAGATTATAGTTGATCCGTTGACCTGGATTGAACTTAATCATAATAATTAGTAGTCGTGGTATTTTCTTTCCTAGTTGTCGTGTTGTTGTTGTTGTTGTTGTTGTCGTGTTGTTGTTGTTGT
>NC_024307.1:2359789-2363234 GCF_000523025.1 Cynoglossus semilaevis | reverse complement strand
TGTTGTTGTTGTTGTTGTTTTGTCGTGTTGTTGTTGTCGTTGTGTTGTTGTTGCTTTGTCGTGTTGTTGTTGTTGTTGTTTTGTCGTGTTGTTGTTGTCGTTGTGTTGTTGTTGCTTTGTCGTGTGTTGTTGTCGTGTTGTGTTGTTTTGTCTTGTTGTTGTTGTTGTTTTGTCGTGTTGTTGTTGTCATGTTGTTGTTGTTGTCGTGTTGTTGTTGTTGTCGTTGTCGTGTTGTTGTCGTGTTGTTGATGTCGTTTTGTCGTCTTGTTGTTGTCATGTTGTTGTTGTGTCGTGTAGTCGTTTTTGTCATGTTGTTGTCGTTGTCGTCTTGTTGTCGTGTTGTTGTCGTTGTCATGTTGTTGTCGTGTGGTGTACTTGTGGAGTGTGTTTGGTAGTAAAGTCGACACATGGTAGTGTTTTAGTGTGGAAACAACACTTCTGATATGGTTTCCCACGCTCTTCTCTGAAAATAGGGCGAGATACTGTGGGCTTCATCTGCAACACACACACACACACACACGTACACACATACTGTTCTTTGTGCTTTGTGAGCACGTCTTCGTTTTTCAATTTAACCCTTACCTAGCCTTAATCCTTAATCCTTAATCCTTAATCCTTAATCCTTAATCCCAGCTCTAATCTGAGTCCAAACATCAACGAGAACCTCCGGCTGAGACGTCCCCACAGGAACAAAGTGTTCTTGCGTTGGTGGCGTTTTTTGTTTTGATAATGTCATTGCACACACACACACACGCACACACACACACACACACACACACACCTTCTGGTTTTTGTGCCTTACACAGCCATAATCTCTGTGACTGTTTCACAAACTTGAACCAAAACAAAACAAATAAAAACTCACGACGAGGCTAGAGCCATACACACAAACATGTCTCCACACGTCAACCCTCCAACATCACACACACACACACAAACACACAGGTTGTGAGTTTGATTCCTGCACAGGTGGTTTTTTTTGCGACTCGACTTCAGAAAAAAAAACTGAACACAAAGAGCTGGAGCACTGTGT
Source organism: Cynoglossus semilaevis (assembly GCF_000523025.1). Classification (NCBI taxonomy): domain Eukaryota; kingdom Metazoa; phylum Chordata; class Actinopteri; order Pleuronectiformes; family Cynoglossidae; genus Cynoglossus; species Cynoglossus semilaevis. Next base: position 2,362,201 of record NC_024307.1, on the reverse strand, counting down.
CATGTACGTGTGTGTGTGTGTGTGTGTGCAGCCAGGTGCTCGCTGACACACTGGGGCTTGTGGTTGTGGTCGTGGCTTGCATTCTGCGCAGACAACTGAAAAGGAACTGTCTCATTTTTTTTTTTTTTTTCTGTTTCTCTGTGTGAGAATTGAACCTGATGTAAATTCTGTTCTAAATCGACCAGCGTTCCGTGACACAATAAGGCCTTTGGTTTCCGCTCCACTGCTGCCTGAGCACCTGTTTCTTTTTTTTTTTTTTTTTTTTTCCTCGCTGTCTGTTTTGTTCACGCTTTGTTCAGCCTCCGTTCCACGTTCGTTTGTGCACGAGTGCTTTTAAAGTTTTTAAAGGCGTGAGTGTGTCAGTCAGAGGTCAGAGGTCACGTCGCGCAGCTCCACCGAGCCGCCGGTCGGACTGCGGCGTTACGAACGCATCAGAAGTCACTTTTAGAGGCAGCAGGTGACGGAGGACCGAGCAGCCCACATGACGACTAGAACTTGGCCCAGGACCCACGGTGGCACCGGGTCACATGGTTCCTGGAATGAACTCCATTATGGCCTGTTGGTGAACAGCAGCAGTAACAGCAGCAGCAGTAACAGTAACAGCAGCAGTAACAGCAGCAGCAGTAACAGTAACAGCAGCAGTAACAGCAGCAGCAGTAACAGTAACAGCAGCAGTAACAGCAGCAGCAGTAACAGCAGCAGTAACAGCAGCAGCAGTAACAGCAGCAGTAACAGCAGCAGCAGTAACAGCAGCAGTAACAGCAGCAGCAGTAACAGCAGCAGTAACAGCAGCAGCAGTAACAGCAGCAGTAACAGTAACAGAATGTGACTTGGTTAACTTCTGGTTAACTTCTGGTTAACTTCTGGTTAAGTTCTGGTTAACTTCTGGCTCACCAAGACTCCAACTCCGCTCCTTTGATCATTGTGGTTGAAAAGAATCTCGGCAGAAATTAATAACCTGACGAACCAGGAATAATCTGGTTTATTTAACGGCTTGGCGCGTGAACTGTCGGAGCCACGGTAAACTCTGGTTCCCTCCAGGGGAGGGAGGCTGCTGTACCACACCCAAGAGGCAGAACCGTCTAATTACATCTGCACCGAGACTTTTCATTTTCAGAGCTGACGCAGTTCACCACCGGGAGCAGCAGTCCAACACCGTGGGGTTCACACAGAACCAGAACCAGACCCTGAACCAGACCCTGAACCAGAACCTGAACCTGAACCTGAACCTGAACCAGACCCTGAACCAGAACCTGAACCAGACCCTGAACCTGACTTAGGTTTAGGCCCAGACCCAGGCCCAGAACCAGAACCTGACTCTGCTTTAGGCCCAGACTCAGGCCCCAAACCAGACCCTGGCCCAGAACCTGAACCTGAACCTGAACCAGGCCCAGACCCAGGTCCTGACTCAGGCCCTGAACCTGAACCTGAACATGATTCAGGCCCAGGCCCAGAACCAGAACCTGACTCAGGCCCAGGCCCAGGCCCTGAACCTGAACCAGACTCAGGTTCAGGTCCACACCCAGTCCATGAACCAGACCCTGAACCAGACTCAGGCCCTAAACCAGACCCTGGCCCAGAACCTGAACCTGAACCAGAACCTGATCCTGACTCAGACTCAGACTCAGACCCAGACCCAGACCCAGACCCAGAACCTGAACCTGAACCTGACTCAGGTCCAGAACCAGAACCTGATCCTGACTCAGACTCAGACTCAGACCCAGACCCAGACCCAGGCTGCCACAGAGATCCCACATTCTCACGGTGTTGGTTAGCCAAACCTGGTTACCCAGAACTGTTGGCTAGCTTCTTCTAAGTTGAGTCATCTCGACAAAACTCGAGGCTTCAGCTTCACCCACACACAAACCACGGTGTGTCTCTGAGCGCACACACATCGGTGGAGCGCACACAGATTTGGCCACGATCTGATTCTGATTTGACTCTGCGGCTCTTGTTTATTGGTCCATTGGAAAATGTCATTTTCTTTTCAGTTGAAACCATCGTCACTGCTGCTGCTGCACACACACACACACACACACACACACACAGTTTTTTCCACTGCGACGTCATGACGTTCGCTGTCGTCAGGTGTTGGTGTTGGTGTGAATTTGGTTCAGAACAAAAAAGAACAAAAACAAAAAAACAATGTCAACATTTTTGGTCTAAATTTACTGGATTTCTGGGATAATTATTTTTTCGGGCAGGGGTCGGGGGTCGGGCTATCATGTGACAAGTGGCACTGATGGATTTTACCATGGAGATAATTTATTACTTTGGCAAACTCAGAAATATTGTTGTGGTTTTAGTTTGATGAGGGGCAACAATAGATGATGGATGGATGGATGGATGGATGGATGATGGATGATGGATGATGGATGGATGATGGATGGATGGATGATGGATGGATGGATG
>NC_024307.1:2358211-2359393 GCF_000523025.1 Cynoglossus semilaevis | reverse complement strand
GTTAACCTTACCATGAATTCTAAAGAGCGCCACCTGGTGCCACAGCGCAGACACATGACAAACAAACACCATGATAACGACCTTAAAAACCAGTTCAAACCAGTTGCGTCGACGAACTGCCAGCAGGGATTTTAACCGTCAGTGATAAGGAGACGTGCGGTCGGGGGAGAAAACTTTTTGTTCTTTTTTTTTTTTTTTTTTGACTCAGACGTTCATCATCATCTGAAACTCAAATCCACTTCATAAATATTTTGCTGAAGGATTCTGTTCCTGTTCTTTTTTTTTTTTAAGTTTTGCTGAAAGCTTCGAGTGCGTGTGTGTGTGTATGTGTGTTGAGTTTGTCTGTCATGTGTGGACTGCCGACTGTTCTGCTGCAGCTCAGTGGAATCAGATACGGGTCGGCGTGGGGAGGGCCTGCCGTGGCACCGCTCCGGCCGCAGACGGGTTCCGGTACCAGTTCACAGAACTTTTTTTTTCTTCTCCGGCCGCTGAACGTCTGCGTTTGGCTGCAGCTGTTTGGATTGTCTCAGTCAGGAACACACCTGACCTTCACGTCCCATGTGGGAGGCTTAAAGGTCAGGGGGTCACCCCCCCCGCCGGCCCCCCCCCCCCGGTCCATTCAGTCCAAATGGTCACCAGAACTTTCTGACCCTGATCTGTTCTAGAATTTGTTCTTCAGGTTTTTCTTTCTGCCGTGACTCACGTCTCACGCGTGCAGCTTCGAGGCCAACGGTCAACACCATATGAATCACTGCTTCCGACACCCGGGGGGGTGGGGGGGGGTAGTGTTGTGGGGGAGTTATCGCAATGTCTCACCCTTTACTGGGATGTTTCCATTATGCAAATCAGGCAGAGTTACTGCTGATGTAAACATCTGGACCCAGAAACATCTGTGATTCTGTGGTGTGTTATATATTAATGTTATGATTATTTTTCAAAATACACACAAAAACAGTACTACTGTATATATTTGTGACACATATATTTATTTAGTGAAACATATATTTGTGGAACTAGACGTAAACATATCGTCTGGATCTTTTTTGTTTTTTTTTCCTACATGTTAAATTTTTTCACTTTCGTTTTGGGTCAGGAGTGAATCATCACAAACTCCTCGTCTGATTGGCTGTATCAGTGTTACTATCAAACCTGTTCAGACATCTCTCTCCTGGGGGGGGGCAG
>NC_024307.1:2357280-2357918 GCF_000523025.1 Cynoglossus semilaevis | reverse complement strand
GGGGGGGGGTGACTGTGTGTTGTGACTCTGCGGCTCCTCATTCTTCCCCAATTCAAGAAGGCAGAAGTGAGAAACGGCTGAAAAAAAAAAAAGCAACCATCGTCTTCCTGTGTGTGTGAAACCCCAGACGACTGTCTCATCTGCTTGCACGCAAACGCCGGCCCGGGAACCATGGCAACGGCAGGTCCTCACATACAGAAAACGGAAGTAAGCCGGCGCTCTGAGGAAGTTGTTGGTTTTTTGATGGCCATTGCAGTGGTTTCATGAGAAACGCTGCGACGCTGCTTCTGTGTTGTGCCGACGGTCGGCCGGCGTGGGAACGCTGGTTTCATAACCATGACGATGGTGACATTTACGACCAGACGCTACGTCCATCAGACGTACGCTCTCAGACACGTGAGCCAAAACAGGACAATGAAAAAAAAACAAAAAACAATTGTTGCTGTGACCTCCGACCTCAGATGACAGTAGTCCCACACTCCTGTTCCGTCCTGTTCCATCCTGTTCTGTCCTGTTCTGGACACCGTGACCAGAACCAAACGGTTCTGCTCTCACTGTCGGTCGGTTACCGTGGAAACAGTGACGTAGTTCTCACCTGGTTAGGACCGACCACAGCTCCTCTTCTCTGTCTTTAACGC
>NC_024307.1:2353535-2357200 GCF_000523025.1 Cynoglossus semilaevis | reverse complement strand
GGGGGAGGCGGGTGAGGCGGGGGGGTGAGATGGTGCTCACAAGATACAGGTCACAGCATTTTAATAAGAAGAGTCACCTCTTTGGTGAATTAATCCGGTAATCTGCTCCACCACAGTTTAAGGTCGACCAGATAGGTTAGCCTGGAGTCATGTGACCTGATCGACCAATCAGCTTGGAGGAGTTTTAGTTCTCAGCCTTCACTTACTCATCAGTAGATTATATGTATAATGTCTAACGATGGTTGTTGGTTTATAGAGTTGGTCTAAATATCTGCAAACACTCGATTTTATTTATTTTTGATTTAAATTTTTGTTGAGGTTTTTGTTACAGGTTCTGTCTCAGTGCTGTGGTGCAGTGGGCACAGGGTGAGGTTAGAGGTTCAGTCTTAGCTGCGTAGCATTTTTTACTGATGAGCTACAAGTCGTTAATTGTGTGTGTTGCCCTCTGTTGGTGTCATGACTAAAATCGATACATTTTCATTTATACTTTTGTGTTTTTTTTAATTATCCCATCATTTAAAACAGGTGAGGAACTCTGACCTCTGACCTCTCTGACCAACATTTTTTAGGAATGTTGATTTATGTCGATTAATCGTGATCGTAATTCACAGCTATCCTGTGATTAATCAGATTCCATTTTTAAAGCATTTGACAGATGTCACTTTATTTTAATTTATTTTAATTTTATGTTTCAGTTTTTATTTTATTTTATTTTATTTTATTTTTAAATTGTATTTTATTTTAAATTTTATTTTATTTTATTTTATTTTTGTAGACCACAGCAGTCTTTTCCGACATGCAGCATCTTTGTCTTTCCGTGTAGATTTATTAGTGCAGACTGTATTAAGTTGCAGTACCCATGATGCACTTCAGCAGCAGCAGCAGCAGCAGCAGCAGCAGCAGCAGTGTGGCTGTTTCCTCCCATATCCCATAGCCACACCTGCCACAGTCGGCCCGCTGCTTGGCCTCAAGCCTCTGACGAGCCCGTCTTAGGTTGACCAAGTATGCCACCGAGCACCATTTGGGGGCAGGGTTCCCCTCAGACAGAACCCCACAACAACCCCCAGGCCTCAGGCATCTGACGAGCCAAACAGGCAGTCGGTCTGAGGCAACTGGGAGAAACCACCCTCACCTCTAACTCTGCTGTGGTGTTCAGACGCCGAGGGCTGAGAGGAAGACGAAGACCAAGACGAAGCGTGTGTGTGTGTGTGTGTAGGTGTGAGAAGCAGAGGTGGAAAGTATCAAATTACATTTACTCCAGTTACTGTAATCTAGTAGTTCTTGAAAGTCATTGGTTTTGAATTTTTCAGTTCATTTTTACCTTGAATTATTTTACTTGAACCCGTTACAAATGAAAAACATTATCAGCGTTAACTGAAAGAAAACTGCGTGGACTTAGCCCACGGATTTCCCACTACGTTACCGTCGGCAGGTACCGTTGATTCAGAGACAGACTCGTTTGGGTCATGGCTGGTGCCGAACGAAAAATGGAGGTTGAGGATTGTCACTCCCGTGGAGCAGAGGACTCAGGAAGTGGAGGAAATCCCTGGACAAATCTCAGCCAGCTCTTCTTTTTCAAAAGCAAACGAGGGAATAAGTTTCATCATGCAACGTAAAAAACGCCCCTTCCCCGGAGGACGGAGCTGCCGCGGTCGAACCTTCAGTGTTTTTTAGTGCTTTGAATCTGCAGTATTTGAATTGTTGATTAAAAACAACTAGTGGACGTTCGACTTCACCGAGTAATTTAAAGCAAATTTTAAATTAACTATTTTTTTTACTTTTACTCGAGTAGATTTAAAGCAAAGTTACGATACTTTGACTTAATTACCGTTTTTTTTTTTACTACTCTTTACTACCGTCTGCTGACTCTAAAGGTCAGAGAGGTTTTCTGTGAGTTCCTTCAGAATCAGATCAAACTGATTGTCTGACAAAAGGAACAAATGCTTCATCGGTTCTTCAGCGTGTCGGTGGTTTGGTTCAGGGGACCGGCCGGGGTCTTCTGGGAAGTCCCCTGCTGTACGAGTCATGAATGTTCTCAGGAGGTTCCAAATGCCAGCAGAGCTCAGGTGAACTCATCGTTCACACCAAACGACCTGCTGCCTCTGGTACCGATGGATCCCGTTCTCTGAGGTCAGATCAAACGTTGTTCCTGACGTTCCGTCTTCTGGTCGAGGATATAGTTCCTCAGTTAGCGATCGATGGCTGCACAATGGTATATTTTAAAAGAATCTTTCGAGCGCATTGTGGCCGGGCTCCTTGAATGCCTTTGATTTTGTGGTGAGGTCGGCAGAACCATGGAGATCCATTACACGGTCCAGTAAAAGACCACTCCTGTGCGGCCCCGTTTTAGGGCCCTGGTTAAAAACACAAAACCAAGCCGGGCTTTTAGGGTTGCTGCAGAGGAAACCACCACTCCACCACGATGAATATTTTACCTGACTTCCGGCCGTCCGGCAGCATTTACTGACCACAGGCCGTGTTAAGTGGTCCTGACCAGAGGCGAAGGGCCACTTAACAAAGGATGGTGCCCACGATCCGTCAGCGCTCCGGGCTGCCACTGCTGCCTGAGAGCCCTACGGTGCAGCGGCCAGACCACTCTACGCCCACCGCTGACCTGCCAGCTGACCACACACCTCGTCTTCCCGCCCATACGGGACACAGTGGCCGCTGGTCTGAGGACAGCTGCCACTGTGGCGGCCGTCTGACCTCCTGACCTCCTGACCCCCTGACCCCGAGCATCAGTAAAAACAGTAGCAGCAAAGAGATCTCATTAAACCCCCCCCGCCTCGCCCGCCTCCCCCGTACTGTAATGGCAGTTAATGTCACATATGTCAAACTCAGGGCCCGCGGGCCAGATCTGGGCTTCCACCACGTTTTATGTGGCCCACCAGAGCTTAACATTTTGGTTGTCATCCTAATCCGACCGACCGACCGGTTCAGTGTACGCTGAAGGACGCTAATCCTTCGGTTTCATGCGTTACAAGAATCGGCTGTATTTTCTGTTGATGCCACTAGATGGCAGTAGACATCACATGTGCCAAAATGATCTTTGAAAGTCGAATTTGATTTAAATTTCCCCCCAGTATTCTACATCCGACCCACGCTGAAGCGGTGGTCGAATCCCACGTGTACCACATCTGCATGTTGAGTCATTCACACTTTTGTTTCTCAAAACTCCACTTTATGACACCGGGGCAATGTTGACGTTTAAATGTCACCGCCTTGAATGATTGGGTGTTAAGGACTAGATGTTTGTTTAAAAACCTCAAAAAGTGTAAGGTTTTTAATGTTTTATTTTTAAAGTAATTTTAATATTAGTTTTAGGAACAGTTAATAAAAATACATAAACTACTAAAGTCACCATTAGGGGGTGCTGTCAACAACCTGGTGATCCCATCCATATTGTGATTCATTTTCTCACAGTTTGACACGGTTTCAGCAAAAAGGTACGTTNGGTTGGTGGGGGGGTGTGTGTGGGGGGGGTCAGGACCCCCAGTATCAGCCTGTGTGAAGTCGGTGCTGACTCTGCTCTGATTGGCTCCTCCACCCAGTGGGACCTCCAATCTCAGATAATTGTTGGTAGTAAGTGTGGATGCCGTCAGACTCTGATGGATTCACATGACGTGATAACAGTCGGGGTCTCAGGGGGAGAGGGGGGGGCAGCG
>NC_024307.1:2351398-2352469 GCF_000523025.1 Cynoglossus semilaevis | reverse complement strand
CCTGGAAACAGCCTGGAAACAGCCTGGAAACAACCTGGAAACAGTCTGGAAACAGTCTGGAAAACAACCTGGAAACAGCCTGGAAACAGCCTGGAAACAGCCTGGAAACAGCCTGGAAACAACCTGGAAACAGTCTGGAAACAGCCTGGAAACAGCCTGGAAACAGCCTGGAAACAGCCTGCGTCCAAGTCATGGATCAAACAGAAAAGAGAGTGAAGGAGGACGGCAACCAAAGTTCACACTTTTCCTAAACCCTGTGAGGGGAAACCAAGGAGTGAGTCAGGGGGGAGGAGAGGCCGTTCATAAACCTAAACGTTTTGAAATTCAAATGTCAACTTTCCAGCCTGGCAGGTTTGATGCACATATAACTTTTATGTGAATGTGGTTGAATTGTTTTTAATTATTTCTAGGCTGGAGGATGGTCGATTGCTTGATTACCTTGTGGCCCATGATGAGCTGATGGAGGAGAAGGTGGCCTTCTTTATCAGGGAGACACTGGAGGCTCTGCAGCACCTTCACACCTCCAGGATCGCACATCTGGATCTGAAGGTGAGAAGAAGAACCTGGGGCAGTAATTCCTCCCAGACCCAAAGTAGATGGATGGATGGAGGGACGGAGGGAGGGAGGGATGGATGGATGGTTGAAGGGATGGATGGATGGTTGGAGGGATGGATGGATGGTTGGATGGATGGATGGATGGTTGGATGGATGGTTGGATGGATGGATGGATGGATGGATGGATGTTAGAAAGATGTTGATTCATCTCCATCTGTTTAAACATGTGAGAGAAAATTATATTTAAGAAACAATAAAAAAAAGTCTTATCAAATCAAAGTGTTGTGACGCCCCTGTAATACTTCCTCCAGCCCCTAGGGGTTGCAGACCCCCCCCCCCCGTTGAAGAGTGTTGTTAACTGTTGGTCCTGCAGTCCAATCTTTACAGCATGTGTTACATCAGTCCTTCGACCGTGGCCTACAGGATGTGTCCTAATAATGATGACGATGTCGATGACGATGTCGATGACGATGACGATGTCGTTTTCGAGGTCGATGTCGGTGTCGCTGACGTTGT
>NC_024307.1:2349478-2351103 GCF_000523025.1 Cynoglossus semilaevis | reverse complement strand
GCTGCAGGATATGTGGGTGAATATCAGAGCTGTGTGCTGGTTAGAATCTGACGATACGATACGTATCACGATACGATCACAGTTTGACGATACAGGGGCAACGATACCATATAGATACCATATATACAAGTTCCCCCCCCCCCCAGTGTAGCTCTAGTCCCAGTGTGATCCTAGTCTCAGACTCTGCCCCCCCCAGTGTGATCCTAGTCTCAGACTCTGCCCCCCCCAGTGTGATCCTAGTCTCAGACTCTGCCCCCCCCAGTGTGATCCTAGTCTCAGACTCTGCCCCCCCCAGTGTGATCCTAGTCTCAGACTCTGCCCCCCCCAGTGTGATCCTAGTCTCAGACTCTGCCCCCCCCAGTGTGATCCTAGTCTCAGACTCTGTTCCATCTGAACATCAGTTCCTAACTCTGGAACAGAGGGATCTACATTTGGAATCACTAGAGGAGAAAGAAAAGAACAAGAACATGAACCAACACCAGGAATATTGGACTGGGAAATGGGGAGAAAAAATTGATGAATTNAACCTGAGTGTGTTTTTTTCTGTTTATTACGCTCTGATTGGACGTGTCACTGATGGCTGATGGGGGGTCTCAGGGCACTAAATGACCCATCACCTCCCTGGGTGAGCTTCATCTGTCTCTCTCCGGTTCACTTGAAATGTTGTGATATTCCAGTGTATCGATATTTTCTTACAGCCTTGGTCAACATGTGTGAGATCGTCTAAATAGAACAAACAGTCACGAACTTTCGTCACAGTGTCATGAATTTAACATAGTCTCCTCCTCCTCCTCCTCCTCCTGCCCCTGAGGAGACCCGCTGTAGTTTTTGCTGTTAGACCCAGGGGTCAGATGGAAAACATCCACTCATAAACAGCATCTATTATTCATCCCTTCAGCCCCGGCCTCCACTCGCAGCAGCTGTCCAGCCACTGCAGTCGCCGTCCAAAACCCGCCGCGTCTCTGAGTCCGAGTCCGAGTCTGAGGAAATGCGTACCAACAGCCTCTGCAGTCACCGCCGTGTTTGCTGGGGTAAACACATCTGCGGGGCATCTGCGCTCGCTTCCAAACTGTCCGTAGACCTGACGGTGACGAGCCCTCGCCGCGAACACACTGTTTGTTCTGTTTGCCTTGTTCTAATCAACGGCTTCAAAACATTGGGCACAAAAAAATGAGTCATTTGAGTATTATGGCGTCCTCTGTTGGTAACTAACGGGGCAATTAGGACGTCTCCGCCGCCGCTCCGATTGTCTCATTCCACCATGTCGGCAGTTTGCTGTGGGCCCAGGTCGGCCCACGGTTGACAGTGTGTTAGTGTTCTAATCCATTAGGGCCCCCAAAGGCCCTGTGATCACACACACACACACACCGCTAACACACACACCGCTAACACACACACCGCTAACACACACACACACACTGGTGCTGCTTTTCTTTAGAGACTTTCACTGATGTATTGGTGGCAGATTGGCTTGTTTGGTGTGTGTGTGTGTGTGCGTGTGTGTGTGTGTGTGTGTGTGTGTGTGTGTGTGTGTGTGTGTGATGGGTGGGGCAGATGGATATTTGTGCCTCCATGTGTTTCCAGGGTCCAGAAGCACCATAATGCTCTGGTTGAGGTCAGAGAGT
>NC_024307.1:2348123-2349155 GCF_000523025.1 Cynoglossus semilaevis | reverse complement strand
AGCCTGGCACAATTACCCCCAGAGTCCAGGGTAACTTGATTCCAAACCCAGTGGGCTGTGATTTGTTGGCCGCTGGCTCCGTCCTCACGTCCTCACGTTTGACAGTCAGACTGTTGCCCTGTGTAAATACCTCAGCAGGGGGCAGCGTTCCTGCTGTGACCCAATGCTGTCAACCCTGCGGCCGTGGGTCGCGTCCAAAGGGAGGCGGAGTCTTAATCCACACTTTCATTTTCATTCATTTTCTCGTTTCTTCAGTCGTGTTGTTTCAGTGTGAAAAAGGTTCACGTTGAACAAATGTGTCCAACTTGAGGCTCGCGGGGCCAAATGTAGACCGCCAAGTTATTCTGCGTGGACAGAGATACACACATATATTTACATATATATTTCTAATCCTATAGTTCTATTTATATTTATGTATTTTGTATTGTTTCCCTGTAAGCGTCTGTAACACGGTGGAAATTCCGACGTTTGTGCTACAACTTGAACGCAGCGTTAGCTGTAGTACTCAAACGTCACAAACAGAATATTACTGCAGTATTTTTCAGGCGATGTTTGTCGCCCTCTGTAGGGACGGTGGGGGGGGTCGAGGGGCAGGGGTCGAGGGGCAGGGGTCAGGGTCACTATGATTCTGCACCCATGTCTGAGAAGACTTCCAAATGTAAACAAAACCCAACTTCACAAATGTTGGCCCAGCCCACTGTGTGGGGTGCAGTACACACGTTTCAAATGTAGGGGGTGTGTTTATGTTTGTAAACACTTTTTAATAATTGTTTCTTACTTTTCCTTTATACCATTCATTTTAATTTTAATAAAGAACGTTTCACCACGTGAACCACACTAGAGTCCCAACATGCGGCCCACGCGGGCTCCCAGAGTGGGCCAAAGACAAACTGAAGCCCTGCAGGAAAAGTAGACGCGTCTTTTCTCTAAAGTAAAACCAAAAACCCCCGAAATCCGAAGGAGGTAAAAGCGCGTTTTTTGCCCCGAGGAAATTCTCGGACACGTTTCTTTTTTCCTCTGCCCCCCCCCGCT
>NC_024307.1:2347327-2347997 GCF_000523025.1 Cynoglossus semilaevis | reverse complement strand
GTTTGATAAAAATATAACTCCACACTGGGAACACAGCGCGGCTGTTTGCGGCCGCCGAGGAGCCAGAGAGGAGGGGGCGCCATGAAGCCGGAGGACCACCCAGGGTGGCGTCAGGAGCTTGGCAGCCGGTCAGGGAGGTCGGTCGGCGGGCCGGCTGGCAGGCCGTACCCAAGGCTGAGGCAGCAGGAACTGTGAGGCTCTGCCAGAGAGGAGCCGGTTATTCAACCCAGCCCACATAGGCCACGACAGCCTTCTGTAGCATCAGGCGGGTGTGTGTGTGTGTGTGTGTGTGTGTGTGTGTCGGAGATATTTTAAGGATTCCGTTTCCTCAAATATAAGGTCAAACCAGTCGATGTTTGTTTACGAGAACTTCGTGGATCAGCAGTTTGAAGTATCAGTATTTGTCTGACCAAGTACCAAAGTACGTCCTTTGACACGCACCGGAGGAAGTACTGCAGTTCAAAGAGCAGCTCGGTCCAACTGGGCTGCACGAGGTCCAGAGGAGAGGACGTTGTCTCCGTCTCCGTCCACTTCCTCTCAGCTCTTACGCTTCACAAACTGTGGACCAATCAGATTACTGTTTCAGCCTCTGTCAGCAGTTTTACTGCCTTTCTGCCAAGGTATCAGTTAACGCTCTCTGTAATTCACTTTACGGGGCTAAATTCACAGT
>NC_024307.1:2346164-2347170 GCF_000523025.1 Cynoglossus semilaevis | reverse complement strand
GACTCCATTCAAGACCTAATATAATAATATTTGCCGTTCAATCAGGCCTTGAAAGAAGAGAATAGAGGATGTTAGCGCCCCCAGAAGGACGGTTCACAAGCTGCACACACGCAGTACGGTTCTAGTAAAATACTAGAGCGCCCCCGCTGGTCCCCTCTCAGTATGACCAGTGTTTCTCAACATATGGGTGACAGTGTATGTCCTGTTCAACTCAGACGAGATGTAGGAAACGTTCAGAGATTTTTTTTTTTTTTTGGTCTTAATCTTCAAAATGTGATGTAACGTTATTGACAAGAACGGACGCTTTTTATTCTTGTATCAAATGTCACAATTTTTTATATTTTTTGTAAATAAAATTATATATATATATATATATAAATGTGCCCTAGGAGTGTATATTGGCAAGAATCTGGTGATACGATACGTATCGCGATACAGGAATGGTACGATATTTTGTGATATTGTAGACACTCTAACTTAGCTGTAGTTCCAGTTTATATAAATGAACATTTAACCCAGTTTTTCTAACAGGAAGTTCGACTCCCGTCAGTTTTTTTATGGATTTCTCGATCATTTCGATCACCTGGTCCTCACCTGGTCACCAGCGCTGGTCGGGTCACTGGTTGGTTGGTCAACCAGTCAAGTTCTCGCTCTGGTTCTTCTAGAACTTCTGACTCTACAGAACAACAAAGTTAGAGAAATGTCGCGGCGCAGCAGCGGCGTCCATCCTGAGCTGTACACTCAGACAGTGTCGGGTGTTTGAGTCCCGTCTGCGGCCTCTGCCCCTGACCGTTCATCACGGTCACTGCACAAACCGACCGCTCCGACGGTGAAGGTGAACAGTTCTGGTCCACCCTTCAGATGTACTGTAGTACCACGGTGTAATACTCACTGGTTGTTTTTGTACTGCAGTATTCCCAGTATTCCTGTTAAGCTCGTGCAGCTTGACACTTTCTCCCTCTACCCCCCCCCCCCCCCCCCCCCCCCCCCCCCCACCCCCCCCCCC
>NC_024307.1:2342499-2345898 GCF_000523025.1 Cynoglossus semilaevis | reverse complement strand
GGGCGGAGGGAGTGGGGGGGGTCCACACAGAAGTGACTACAGAGAGTATTTTTTGACTCCTAACCTTGTGTAGTAGTACTGCAGATGTCATCAGGACGTACGTCACTGGTGATTGGCTCTGTGTATTGATGATGTCATCAACAGGGGGCAGCGTTAATGACCAGCCCGTGGAAAACATTTGTCTTTTAACAAAACTAACGTTAGCTTCACTCTGTAGTAAAACTTTCTCAAAGTATTCTGTTGAATACTTTATTGCCCACGGACTGAAGTAGTCAGACCAACATTAGTAGCGGCGGCGGCGGCGGCGGCCTGGTGGACCTGCGGTCCTCTGCTGACTCTGTTTCCTGACTCCGACCTTCTTCCTCTCCGTTTTTACATGTGAGTTTTGCTGAGTCGACAGTGAAAACACTCGTCCTCGAACGTCCTTCCTCCTGCTCCGTACGGAGATTTTCTAAAATTGAATTTGAAATTGTGCATCGCAAAAGAAAACAATGATTTGAGAAGAAAATGACAAGGAGCATATTTTATACTTTGGCCTGGAGGCCCAGCTGGGCTGTAAAGTTCCCAGCCCCGTCTGCTCTACCTCAGCTTCACCGACACATGTTTGGATCGGACTCTGGGCTCCGAGAGCTTTCTTTATTCAGCTGCAGCTGTAACGCTAACAGTTACAGCAACGCTAACAGTTACAGCAACGCTAACAGTTACAGCAATGATAACAGTTACAACAGTTACAGCAACGCTAAGAGTTACAGCAACGCTAAGAGTTACAGCAACGCTAAGAGTTACAGCAACGCTAAGAGTTACAGCAACGCTAACAGTTACAGCAACCCTAACAGTTACAGCAATGATAACAGTTACAGCAACGCCAACCGTTACAGCAACGCCAACCGTTACAGCAACGCCAACCGTTACAGCAACGCCAACCGTTACAGCAACGCCAACAGTTACAGCAACAGCAACGGTAAAGTTAAGAGAAAAAATTACAGTAACGGCAACAGTAACCATAATGGTAACGGTAACAGTAACTGTAACCGTAATGGTAACAGTTACATCAACGCTAACAGTTACAGTAACAGCAACGGTAAAGTTAAGAGTAAAAATTACAGTAACGGCAACAGTAACCACAATGGTAACGTAACTGTAACCGTAATAGTAACAGTTACATCAACGCTAACAGTTACAGTAACAGCAACGGTAAAGTTAAGAGTAAAAATTGCAGTAGCAGCTACAGTAATCGCAACAGTAACTGTAACACTGTAAGTTACACAGTAAGTTATAGTAATGGTAACGGTAACAGTTACAGTAACATCAACGGTAAAGTGAAGAGTAAAAGTTACAGTTACAATAATAACGGTAACCCTAACCTGTCAGTTAGCTGTTAGCTCTTTGATGTTTGGATTAAAGAATTTAAAATAAATGGAGATTTTATTATTTTCATTATTTTTATTATTTTATTTATTATATTCACTGTAGGACGTGTAAATTCTACGACAACAGATTAGATTAGATTAGACTGGATTATAGATCAGACAAGCTACATTTAGATTATACTATAAATTGGATTACATCAAATTACATTGGATTATGTTAGATTATAGATTAGATTAGATTAGATACAAAGAGGAAAAAAATTATAATTAATAAAAAATAATAAATAAATAAATAACTTTGGTTTCATTCTCTTGTGAGAATCTGCTCCAGATTTTTCCGGATCTCCTGATCTGCTGATTGCGTGTCTCTGTCTGTGACGTGATGTCGTAGTCGTAGTCAGTAATGTTCACACTGCTCTTCTGTAAATACTTCTTCCTGTTTCACAGTACACAGTACTCATTTTAATGTCTGCTGTAGTTTTTTTTTTAAATCAGTTTTACTTTCATCACAGACGTTTGTCACGGACCTGGGCTTCGTGACGTGGTCGTGGTGTCGTTTCTCATGGTTGCTCGGTTGTCGTTTCTCAGTGTGGTTTGGAGGTGTCAACCAAAAGAATTCTTTTTTACCTCAGCCCGACAGTGACTCTGTTCTCGGCTGTATTTTTATACAGGTTTTAATGAATGTCTTTTTTATACATCTTCACTGCAGATGATTTTGAACAACATGTGATTGTTGTTGTTATTATTTTCTGCTCGGTGGAAACCTGTCACTCAGGATGATTGACAGGTGAACTGGGACTCGAACCTTTAACTCTTTAACTGTACGACAGTTTATACAGCGGGAATCTGGCGATACGATACGTATCGCGGTACGTATCACGATACGGGGCAACGATACAATATATTGCGATATACTGCAATGCTACAGACCAGGGGCGTCCAACTCATGGTGGTTCAGGGCCCACATACAGCCCACATACAGCCCACATACAGCCCACATACAGCCCACATACAGCCCGATTAGATGTCAGGTGGGCCGGACCAGAACAATAACAACAAGTCCACGTTTTTCCCCTTTGTTTTCATGCAGTACAATATACTACAAGTATATTAGCAAATATTCACACTGTATGAAATTGAAACAAAATATCACGAACATGAAGTGGTATTTTTTTTTTTTTTATATGAACAGAGGGATCTACATTTGGAATATCAAGAACATGAACCAACACCAGGAATATTGTAAAAAATCAATAACTGATCAATGACTGAGGCGATTGATCTGGGATCAGGAAATGGAAATATCGTGATATTTCAATGTATGGATATATTTTTCTCTTACTGCTCCAATAACTACTCCAGAGAAAAGGCTCCTCCCCCACAGCGAGTTATCCTGTCACTGGTCAAACAGTTTTCATTGCCACCACTGTGGTCGATTTGTTACTCCCCCCCCTGCCCCCCCCACCCCCCTCATGTGTATTAAGAGTGTGCTGTCCCACACCCCAACAGCCCGGGGGGGGGGGGGGGGGGGGTTTAATCCTAATTGCGGTGTGTGGGAGCCTGGAGAGAGGCCAGGATTACTGGGGACTTCTCCTTGATCCACAAAGATGCTGATGTTAATGCTGCTGCCCATCCCAACCTCAGGCCACCGCCGCCGCCGCCGCCATCACCGCCATCACTCCCCCCCCCCCCCCCCCCCCCGCACCCTGCGCACATACGCATCTGCAGCAATGGCACTCCTACGCATGAACACGGCGGAGTAGAGTTTCACCAACACAGCAGCCCATAAGTATAGGTTCAGTGTCCTGAATCACCGGGGCTGGTGAATCACTTCTCCTTGTGCAACCTTAGCCTCGCTAACAGCAGAGTGTGTGTGTGAGTGTGTGTGTGTGTGTGAGGCCTTACGTCAGGGCTGCTGTTTATGTCTGCCGTCTTGTACGCAGGCTGCACCCCCAGCTGACGCACTACTACCTCAGTTGGCTTAACCTAGTCAACAAGAGGGGGGAGGAGGGGGACAGCGGGGGGACAG
>NC_024307.1:2337330-2342473 GCF_000523025.1 Cynoglossus semilaevis | reverse complement strand
TAGGCCTCAGAGCGCCGCCTGCTGATTCATTGTGACTTTTCAGCACTTTTTGTTTTAGAAACGTGAGAGGAGTTCCTGTCTGCAGCTCTACGTCCTCTGATAAAGAGGACCAGGATCTCTGGACCGGGTTCTTGGAGGACCGTTGTTTGGGTGTCGTGTCGATCTGGATTTCTTCAGATCCGTGGATTAATGTCCTTCACATGTGTGGGAACAATATGAATGGATACGAAGCTAAGAGGTGGTTAGCGAGGTTAGCGAGGACACTGAGGTTCTTGGGATGTCCGACGTTAACTTTTTGCTGATATCCGTCATGTCGATATTTAAATTCCAATTCCGATATCAACTGATATAGTGGGGCAGTGGTGGCCTGGTGGTTAAGGAAGGTAAGTGCGGCCTGCTCACTAAAGTGATGTGTTAAAGCAGTGTTTCTCCATTATTTTCTGCCATGGCCCCCCCTAGGGGACAGAAGTCCACTCCCCAAAATTAAAATCACCTGATAATATTTATTTATTTATCAGTTTAAACCACTGTCTGAGTTGCTGACATCAGCATTCAGCAGACAATCCCCTGATTATTAAGATAGATTAATAAAATGAGCTGCAATGCTGCCACCTAGTGGCTTTCACTAGATCATATGCAGCCATTTTCCATTATCGGAGGAAAAACCGATTTACAGATGTTACATAATTATGCTAATATCGGGCCGATAATATCGGTCGGCCGATATTATCGCACATCCTTATTTTTAACCATGTTTGTTGAGTCTGGTTTTCACCGACTGTTTCATTATTTTGTTCATACATTTACAAACAAACGTCTCTTTTTAAAACCGTATTGTCAACAGTCGGTGAATTTATCTTCCGACTTCAGCGCAGGTGATTGGTTGGTTCGCTGAGATTCACTCAAGTTATTCTTTGCTGTGGTTTATTGTGTCACCTGTTCCTGGTCCATCACACAGACCACAGGTGGTCTTTTAAAGACGGCCGATCCCTGCGGTCGTCGTCTTTCCCTTCCTTCAGGCCTTCTGCCCCGGGCCAAACCTTTTCTGCCCCGTCAGGCTTCTGCAGCAGCTCACGGGCCGCTGTGTGAGAAGCCGCAGGCCTGCCCTCCGTCCTTAACAAAATCATGTCAAATAGCAATTAATATCTTAATACCTCCATCAGCACCAACCGCCAACAGGCCCGACTCTTTGTTTTTTCCGCCTCAGCGTCGGCTGCTGGGCTGCTCTGACCCGGCCCGTGGTTTCCTCGGTTTCATTTCCCAGTGCCCCGGTGGTCAGCTGTGGTTTTCCAGGGGGCACGGGGCAGGAGGTTGCGGGCAGGAAGGTCCTCCACTCCTCCCCAGCATTAAGTACTCCTCTCCAGACCTGAGAGCTCCGGTGGCCACAGGGCTGGCCGTCTAATGCAGCGGCCCATACGGACCAGCCCAGAGCAGAGACACTCATCTGCTCTGTAAGCTCTGCGTCTATTAAGGACACGCAGGATAATGGTCCACGCTTCCGCTTCCATCTCTGGGGACGAGTCTTTTATTATTTTTGGACGTTAAACCTTCGCTCGGTGCGGCTGCTGTCGGACTTGTAATATTTCTCTGCTTGTTTCCACGACGACGGTTGTTTTTTTGTTTCTTTCTTTCTCTAAAGTACAGTAAGGTTTTTTTTTTTTTTTTTTTAAATGATTGATGATGTTGTGTCGGTTCTTCAGGCGCGGACGTTTGTTTGGTTTGAAGTTGGTTTCCTCGTCCACGCTCACACGTGTGAACGCGACGCCTTCGGTGTTTCTGATAGAACTTCATCTCCACGGAGCTGAAGAGAACCATGTGTTCAGACCTGTGAACCGTGGCCGCACCAGATTTGGTTTCTCTACATTTGTATTCATTTCTCTTGGCAGACGAGACCAGCGACTGGTGGAAGGCCTTGGCAGAACATGCCATAAAAGCTCATGATTAAAGGCCCTGAAATAAGTGCTGTATAAAAGTCATGTGTCCATTAACCACCGAGCAGAGAAACAGGAAGAGGTTTTCTCCTCTAGACTCGAGTCAGTCTATATCATAAATAAATATACACTATATAAAAATATAGATTTATATACGTATATCTGTCCCCCTCTGTTTATCTGTGTGACTTTTTACTCCGGTCCACCTTGTCATTGAAGACTATATGTGTCCTCCCTGTGATGCCTGGCTGACTGGCTTCCGTCCACTCACCTCCTGCTCACGTGCACGTTTCCCCAGTGCGTGCACATTCACACAGCGACTGTCCAGGGTTCTGCCTCCCTCAGCCAGGCAGCCCACACACCTTGGCCGGCCGGGTGGTGGTGTCTCTGAGTACACTGTAGTGGTTTGGCCCCGGGCGTCCGCCTGAGTCCACCGCCAGCAGTTGTGTTTTTTTTTTTTTTTGTTGTTTTTTTTTCTCCCGTGGAGCTGCGTCTGCCTCGCAGCGCCGCCAGGAGATCGGACTGCACGGCCGGCCTTTACCATCAGAGGGCGGCGGAACGGCAGCTGTGCAAACACGTATACATTAAACCAGGACTGTATTAATGACTTTATGTTGGACCCCACTGCGGCAGCCCCCCCCCCCACCCTCTGATTCTTTTTTTTTTTTTTTAAGAATTTGTAGCGGCGGTGGTCTTCGGCGCAGAAACGCTGATGTCGGCAGACTCTCTCAGGGGTTAGAGATGGCGCGGCCCCAGCTGGACTCCACGTCAGATGGTGAATTCTGAAGTGTGCAGCTTAAGAGTGATTGCGAGGACTTGGCCGACGTGAGTGACTATAAACTACCGGCCTACAAGTGATTTGGCTGCGAGCGACTACATTGTCTTTTTTTTAATGATAGGTGTCGGGATTACGGGGTTTGAATCCTTCCTTCCCAAAAAAAAAGGGTTGATTTATGTCTGGAGGAGACGAGACAGTGAACCAAGTGAGCAGTTCACGGAGCGATTGCTGATGGTTTAAGGGAGAGCGCGGCCGTGGCCCGGCCTCTGAGTGGAGCCCATTGTACAGAAGATTGATTTAGTGTTTATCCCTCTGACAGCACAGATAGGGAAGAGTCATAATTCTGTGCACTGGGGAGATTAAATTCCTGTATCGCTGTCAGCTACATTAACTGACTTCCTGGATCTCAATTCAATTAGCACAGCAGCATTCTCTAGCATTAATAAATCAATAGCGATGGCCTGCTGATAGGCTTGCTGCATGTTGAAGAAGCTTCCCGTGCACACACACACACACACACACACACACACTGGTCGAAACTCATCTGTTACACTGCGTCTCTGCTCTGTTCATTACTGTTCATTAATGACTCCCAGCTCTGCAGCAGTCGTAGCTGCCGTTAGCATGTTAGCTGATGTTTAACTACACTTTGACGCAGCAACAGCAGCGTAGGGACGGATCAAGGCCGGAGCAGCTGATGATAGAGGGGTTTTTGTTTAAGAAGCACACACACAAAATATATATATATATATTTCTCTTGGTAGTACTTGGTAGTACCACTGTGTGTTACAGGAAGTACAGAGTATTGCGTTTGGCAGCTAGCATACTGTAGCTGTTCTGGGGTTTTTTTTTACATGTAGGAGGTTTATGGGTAAAAGTATTTACCAGTGTTGTTTATTAGTTGTTTACGTTTCTGAATGAATTATTAGGTTAGTTTTTATTTTTTTGTTTGTTTTGTTGTGTTTGGGGCAAACAGCAAAACAAAACAAGAAGCTAAACTTGGGCTGTCCTAGCCTGCTAGCCTTATCTAGCCTTATCAGTGATCGCATGCAGTTCTTTTATTTTGTGGACGTGAATGTTTTTTTTTTTGTTTGTTTTTTTACCTCGTCATAATTAACAGTCAGTTAAAAGTTCGACTTTAAACAAACACAAAGTCTGAGACTCTTTTCTCCTCAGTTCTGTCTCTGTTGTTCAAAGGCTTCGTTGAGGTCGTGTGTGTTTTTTTTTCTTTTCTTCGGTTTCTCCTGGGCCTGGTGCCTGTGAGCAGACGAAAAGACACAAGCTATTGTTTTCCCGCCGCTAAACCTCCACAGCTGTTTGGAGGATTCTGTGACAGTCAGCGTCGAAGCAGAACCCGATCTCGAGCGCCACTGACGCTGAGGGGGAGGAGCTGAGATACGCTGTTTCAGATGACCTTTTGTTGGAGGTTTCACGGTTCGTTAAACTCGTCCTGTCGTGTCGTCGTCACCCGTTGACTTCACTTTTCTCTCGGTTTAATTGTTATTAATGTTTCAGTAATTAAATGTTAATTGCGGCTTAATTGTTTAAATGATCCGGGCGTGAGCTGGAGGCATTTGAGCAGAATGGAAGTAAACGACAACGTGAGTTTGTCCAAGTACCCTGGCCGTAGTACTTCTTTCAGTACCTGCGTGTACTTGAGCGATGTCTTGTGTCTCAGATGTTTCGTCATCCTTCTCGTCCGTTTCTGCCTCCGGTCGTCAGTTAACCGTTTCAACTCACAGTTTTTCCAGTGGATGCTCTCATTTCGTAGACGTTGATTTCTCCTTGATTACAACAGCTATGCGTCAGTCGAGGAATTGCCAGCGGCTAATTTGACCAGTCGTCCTGATGAGACAGTTGATAAGGAGCATTGATTGGCTCTCCTTCTGAAGAAGGGAAGGATTTCATTCAGACAAAGATATGGGGGCAACGCGGCATTCATTTCAGCAATCAGTCCACCATCCTGCCTCCTTCTGTTCCGTCCCACGTTTGACCAAACTCTTCCCAGAAGTCTTTCAATATGGATTACACCGCACGCTGGGTGCAGTGGTAATTCAAGGTGAAATAAAACTCTACTTATCCCATTGGCTGCAACGTTTGGACGGAGACCGAACGTAGACGAGGACGGACGGCGGCTCGAGGTGATTAGATGAACCTACGAGGTTTTCTTTGATGCCCGTATCTGCCTGGTTCTACCTCCTCCAGTTGATTCGGTAGTAACGGTCTGGTGAGCGCGTCCTCAGTCACGTCCCTGTCTCCTCCTCCTTCTGCTGCTCCAAAAAACCCTAGGCCTTCATTATCTCCAGTCGGGCAATTTTGGGAACTTAATACTGCCTCAGGATTGGAGTGCTTGCTCCCATCAGGGCTGGGGCCTGATCAAACCACTTGCACCAGGATGGGAGGTTAAAGAGAAGCTCAACCGCCAGTTGGTTCA
>NC_024307.1:2325737-2328972 GCF_000523025.1 Cynoglossus semilaevis | reverse complement strand
TGAGAAGTTGGAGAAGGAAAAGTGCAAAAAGGTGACAGGTCAGAGTTAGGAGAAAGTGCAGCGAGGGGAGGGTGGCGCGCGTGGGCCCCTCTGGGAGGGGGGGGCCGCCCCGCCCCGTGTGGGAGGGTGGGGCCGCCTCACCCCCTCTGGGAGGGTAAATGGAAGAGTCCCAGTGTGTCCTTAAATATTCATGGGACGTGTGAGCTGCAGTCCTCCCTGATGTTCATTAGTGTCCCTGGGAGACCGGGCCCCGTGTACGACTACACACTTCATTTCAAATTACAGACTGTCCTTTAGACACACACACACACACACACACACACACACACACACACACACTTGTACAGCTGTTCTCTTCTTTGATCAACATGATTCAAATTCAGTGTTAAAACTCGGGACGTCCGATAATATCGGCCAAATTTAGCATAATTACGTAATATCGGTTTTGAAGTGACAGTGACAGTGACCTACTTTGTTGTTGCCAATATCGTATCGGTTGATATCGGAATCGGAAGTGAAGTGTTTGGACAAGATCTCTAGTTAAAAGTTTTGTAAAAAGACAAATTTTCAGTTCGGTCCAATTTATTTGTGAAGTAAATTTAAAAACACAAAAACAAAGACTAAAATAATATCAATAAATTAAGATAGAAGAATTAAGAATAAAGATTAAACAAAACATGCGTGCACTAGCTCAAACTTCAAAGTGCAAAGTTTGTTGTTGAGATGTAAATACTCTAGAACCAGGATGTCAAACTGCCGGGGCGGGGGACACATCAGTGAAGGGCCGGTTGTAACTGTAGAAGTTTTGCATCATGGACTTCATGATCCACACAAAATGACTTGACGGGCCACATTTGGCCCCCGACCCTTGAGTTTGACACATGCAGTAGGAGTTGCAGCCCGATTTCAGAGGCTCAGTTTGATCTGACCTGCTGATGGGTCGGTCTGGAACAGCGCCTCCTAGAGTTTAAAGTGAGCGTGGGAGTCGGACTGAGAGACGATTTTTTTCTTTTCTCTCTTTCTGTCGTTTCTCAACAACTTTACGTTAATCGTGCGTGTGAACATGTTGTTGTCAGACGGTTGAACACATTCACAACCTGAGACAGAAAAGAGCGGAGAAAACAAAATGTTCAAAAACATTAATTATAAGAAGTCGTAAATCTGAAAACTAACTAGATTTCCACAAGGAGAACATTTTTTTTCTCTTTGTATATTATTATTTAAAGCAAACCAAAAAAGCACCAAAAAAAAAAAAAAAAATCCAAGGATCAAATTTGGAAAAATCTGGACTATGTTACTCTCTAACTCTAAAGTTTTGGAACAATATTTATTCCAATATAAAACACAAAAATTAAAAGTATATTTGTTCCTTTTCTCTGACAGAGAATCGACTCCTGCTCCTCGACTCTGCCTCCTACAGTTTAACGACGGTCGTTACAGCGATGAGAAAGATAAAACCGGTGACTCTGACGGCGTCAGCGTCCTAAAAGCCCCTTTGTCCTCCACAGGGGAGCGCTGTGCAGGAACCAAAGGGACTGAGTACTGGCTGTTTTTCACCCGAGTGTTCGTCATCACCATCAATCATTCAAAATGCTCCACAGACCGAACAGACTGAACAGACAATACAGACCGTACAGACCGTACAGACCTAACAGTCTGTACAGACCGCACAGACCGTACAGACTGTACAGACCGCACAGACCGTACAGACTGTACAGACCGCACAGACCGTACAGACCTAACAGTCTGTACAGACCATACAGACCGTACAGACTGTACAGACCGTACAGACCGAACAGATGACACAGACCATACAGACCGTACATAATGTACAGACCGTACAGACTGTACAGACCATACAGACCGAACAGACGACACAGACCATACAGACCGTACAGACTGAACAGACCGTACAGACCGAACAGTCTGTACAGACCGTACAGACCGTACAGACTGTACAGACCGTACAGACCGTACAGACTGTACAGACCGTACAGACCGTACAGACCGTACAGACCGTACAGACCGTACAGACCGCCCTGTCCATGTGATCCAGGACCATCGGTCCGTTTCATCTATTAGCGACACTCACACACATCAGTACCATCGCTAATACATGCACAATCACAGATCATGGCGTCACAGAGCAGTAATCAATGCCATTNCCAAAGCCAAGGTCAGGTCCAGAGGTCAAGGTCAAGTTTCCAGAGGACGGTCCCAGCTGTAGCTGCACCCCAGAGTCAGTCAGTCATCAGTACTGGGTTCCTGCTGGGTGCAGCTCCTCAGTTTGCCCGTAGCCCTTGTGGTCAGAACAGTGCACTACAGCGCTGAGAGAGAGTCAGCTAAAACTGGATGGTGGTGATTTAACTTTTGGTCATGTGACCAACGTGAACCAATCCTTTAATGGTCTCTGATGTCGTTTTACTTCACACGGTGACCCTGACGCTAAGGTCGGGCGTTGTGGCCAATCAGAGGCTGGTGGAACAAATGTCGTACGTCAGTTTACAGAGTTAGGACTTGCCAAAAA
This sequence comes from Cynoglossus semilaevis, assembly GCF_000523025.1. Classification (NCBI taxonomy): domain Eukaryota; kingdom Metazoa; phylum Chordata; class Actinopteri; order Pleuronectiformes; family Cynoglossidae; genus Cynoglossus; species Cynoglossus semilaevis. The sequence continues at coordinate 2,326,445 of NC_024307.1, read as the reverse complement.
AAAAAATGAGAATAGAAAAATAACTGATTCACTGAGACTTTAATGAGTGTAGACTGGACTAAACAAACCTCAGTCTTGACGTGCTAAGCTAAGCTAAGCTAACACCGCATCATAAACCGTACTGTACACAGAGCAATGTTAGCTAACGGGGCAGCATGGAGTCAATATTCCTGCAATTCAAATCAGTGGCACCGAACGTTAGCATCACACACACACACACACACACAGACACACACACACACAGACTGGGTGGTATTCATTGACATAAACAGTGTGTGTTGAGGTGGGAAGACGTTTTGGTTCTGACTCCAAACTTCCACTCTCACCCCCCCCTCCCCCCCTCCCTCTCTCTGTGTGTCTTGTGTTTGCGTAGCAACGCCAGGCGTCTGTCTTCTCGTGGCCCGCGGGCTGCGCTCTAATTGAATGTTACCTGTCCCACCCAGACAGACCCCAGCACAACACCGCCACAGCCCATTAGCTAACACTGCTGCAGCGCTAACGAGCCGTGAACACACGAGCAGAGGCCCACGTGGAGCGGAGTGTATTACTACAGTGGGCCACTGCTGACAGGCCACACAGAACGGAGCCCAGTGGTCATGCAGTTGTCTTACCCACTCCCCCACTCTTCTCACAACACACACACACACACACACACACACAGATTTGCCCCGGCTGATGGCCGACCGCAGCAGTGGAGCCTGTGGTGGC
>NC_024307.1:2322926-2324520 GCF_000523025.1 Cynoglossus semilaevis | reverse complement strand
GTGGGGGGGGAGGTTGGTAAGGTGCAATGTGATGTGGGTGGAGACTGCTGCCCATGCGATCCGGTAACGGATAAGTGGATGAAAATGGATGGATGGATGGATATTGTCGTACCTATAATATCGCAATATATTGTATCGGTGCCCCCGTATCGTGATACGTAACGTATTGACAGATTCCTACCAATATACACCCCTAGGGCATATATTCATAATTTTATTTAGCAAATTATAGAAAAAAAAAGTTTAATTTGTTAAAGAATAAATAGCGTCCGTCCTTCAGCTCTAGCGTCAGTAACGAAGTCAGTGCTAGAATAAAAAAAGTTGCTGTGACCCATATGTTGAGAAACACTGGTTATATTGACAGGTGATTATTTTGTCAAATTATCGTGAATACAGTATCGCAATATATCGTATCGTTGCATCGTGATACGTATCGTCAGATTCTGGACAATACGCAGGTTTATCCATAACAGAACCTCATTCACTAATGGACCGTGTCAAGTATTACTGCAGTATTACTGTAGTAATGTAGATAGAGATATGACAGTTCTGGCCAATGAAACGACTCGTGACTCCTTCAGTTGAATAATTCTCCCCAGGAGACGCTGGGAGTCCAACAATACAATCCTCCTCATCTCAGCGTCGCTCTGGAGCAGAGTACAAATGTGAGACTTTGCAGTACTACTGCAGTAAATCACACAGCTGCAGTAGCTGACGACAGCTGCAGTTGTAATATTTCAAACACAAACCACTGAGGAAAATTAATATTGTCAGTCACTAATAATCACACAACACATGACTTGGAGACTGATGCCGGCGAACGGAGCCGCAGTGACGTCAACTGTCCACTGGTCCGGGGTTCGTCAAAGATCGGCTTTGTCTTTAAAAACCAGGCTGAGAAAACCTTAGATATCGATTCCAAAAATGCTAAGCTAATGCTAAGAAACGACCAGACATTTTGGTTTAGGTATACACAGTCAATAAAAGTCAGGTTTAAATGATCCAGAGCAAGAAAGATAAAAATATTAGGCATATGATGTCAAACATATGGCCCGCGGGTCAAAATTGGCTCGCTAGTGGTTTCAATCCGGCCCACGTGATGAAGGTGGAAAGTAAAGACATGCAGCGATAATTTATGTCCGTGATGTTTTTTTTACAAATGATATTCCATAAAATATGAATATTTTCATATAATATACTTGTACTTCTTTGCATCAAAACAACAGGAGAAAAACATGGACTTAATGTTATTTATAGGTAATTTTGTTATGATTGAATTAAGTAAGTAACGTTTGTTTGTTTAGCAATTTTTGTTTAGAAAGAATATACGCAAAAAAAAGTAGGATTCATAATACAAAATAGAAATACTACAGTAGTACTACAGTAGTACTAGAACAGACACAGTTGATTGTCTGCGTCCTCACTCTGGACTCGACCAAAACACGTACAGAAGACACAGAACGGGGACAATGTGGCGATTGTCGCTAACGTGCTAATTTGCTAATCTCAGCAGCTGGACACATGTTTGTGCAAGAATAAACTAAAGCACCTCCACAGATGACGGGGGGGGGGGGGGGGGGGGAATTGGGAGGAA
>NC_024307.1:2321499-2322538 GCF_000523025.1 Cynoglossus semilaevis | reverse complement strand
CGCCCTCCCTCCCTCACTCTGTCTCATACCAGGCAGCAGAACAACTCACCTGCTCTGAGTCAAATCACACTTCTCACAGAGGGGAGTTCCTCACCCACACTCACCCTCTCTCTCTGTAACACATGCCTCAGACGGGGCAGTAACTGAGTCGCTGAATAGTCACACCTGAGAATTGTCCGTCTGACAACCTGGGGCGTTAACAGCTGCTGCTGGCAGTTTGATGAATGACCAATGAAATCAGAGTTGGAGCAGGAGAGCAGGGGAGGAGGGGAGGAGGGGAGGAGGAGGGCGGGCCTCACTCTGAGTGTACAGTACTTGCTGTTCGGAAGCGTTCTCTTGATCGAGGTCATGTGACCTGGTGATTGCAGCTGGTTCCAGCCTCATCTGGTCAGGTTCAGTTTCCCCGCAGACTCTGGATCGACTGGTCGTGCCTGCAGCAGATCGACTGGTCATGCCTGGATCGACTGGTCGTTCCTGGATCGACTGGTCATGCCTGGATCGACTGGTCGTGCCTGGAGCTACTGGTTGCTGCTGGATCGACTGGTCATGCCTGGAGTGACTGATCGTGCTTAGAGCGACTTGTCTTGCCTGGAGCGACTGGTCGCTGCTGGAGTGATAGCACCTGCTTGGATCGACGGTTTCATGCCTGGATCGACTGATCGTGCCTGGAGCGACTGGTCGCTGCTGGAGTGACTGGTCGTGCATGGATCGACTGGTAGAATTTTTCAGTTTTTTTTTTTTTTACAGTTCTATTGTCTATTGTTCCTACCGACTGGTCGTGCCTGGATCGACTGGTCATACTTGGATCGACTGGTCGCTGCTGGATCGACTGGTTGTGCCTGGATCGACTGGTCGTGCCTGGATCGACTGGTCGTGCCTGGATCGACTGGTCGTGCATGGATCGACTGGTCGTGCCTGGATCGACTGGTCGTGCATGGATCGACTGGTCGTGCCTGGATCGACTGATCGCGACTGGTTGTGCCTGGATCGACTGGTCGTGCCTGGATCGACTGGTCGTGCCTGGATCGACTGGTCGTGC
>NC_024307.1:2318192-2320789 GCF_000523025.1 Cynoglossus semilaevis | reverse complement strand
TCCCCTCTCCTGCTCCCGCCGGGATCGACTGGTCGTGCCTGGAGCGACTGGTCGTGCCTGCAGTGACTGGTCGTGCCTGGAGCGACTGGTCGTGCTTGGATCGACGGGTCATGCCTGGATTGACTGATCGTGCCTGGAGCGACTGGTCGTGCCTGGATCGACTGGCCGTGGGCTCGGCGGGGCGTGCCGGGGGCGACTGGTCGTGCCTGGAGCGACTGGTCGTGCCTGGATCGACTGGTCGTGCCTGGATCGACTGGTCGTGCCTGCAGCGACTGGTCGTGCATGGATCGACTGGTCGTGCCTGGAGCGACTGGTCGTGCCTGGATCGACTGGTCGTGCCTGGAGCGACTGGTCGTGTTTGGATCGACTGGTCGTGCCTGGATCGACTGGTCGTGCATGGATCGACTGGTCGTGCCTGGATCGACTGATCGCGACTGGTTGTGCCTGGATCGACTGGTCGCTGCTGGATCGACTGGTCGTGCCTGCCCACAGAGGCTGGTGTCAACAGTGGTTAAAGGTCACAGCCAGTGACTTGTGTGTGGCAGCAGGGTAATTGCTGCCTGTCGTGGCTCGTCCTCCGACCGCAGCTATATGCAGTGTGTATGTTGATTCATCTGGACTCTGGGCCACTGTTGTGGTGTGGGCTGAGAAGAGTGGTTTCTCTTTTTACGTCCACTCGCTTTGAACAGTTACAGTTAAGGACAAGACCATCGTTTTGTGTTTATTTTCCAAAGGTCTGTGTCCGTGAACAGAACTTTTCTCCAGCGTTTCTGTTTATTTTCTCCTGATATGACGAACTCCTCACGTGAAGTTTGACTTTCAGTTCACGTCACAGATGTAATTCAGGACTGAAGTTAAAGACTTCGGACAGGGCAGTCGGTAACACTGAGATTGGCTGGAAGGAGATATAAATATAAATATAAATATATATATAAATATATGTATAAATATATACATATATTTATATATAGATGTATTTATATAAACATAAATATATCTATATATTTATATATATTATATTTATATATATAAATATATTTATATTTATATTTATATTTATATTCAAATCTCTATAATATATATATATATAGACATATATGTCTATATATATTTATATATGTATATTTTTTATTTGTTTGTTTGTTTTTGACTTTTTTGACAGGCTGTAATCAATCATTCGATGTTGTATCGTTTTCTGTCTAAAGCCGAGTAAATCTTACAGAGTAAATCTTACAAACGTCATCATATATTGCAGTGTAATATATGGTGACCTTTGGACGTCCAGACCGAGGACGTTTGTTGTTTCTGCCGTCGTGGTTTCACCAGTGACAGCTTTTATCTTCCACACTAAATATTTGCTCTGCTTCAAAGGTTAAAAGCAATTAAACATAAATACACGTCGTTGTATTGGTTCAATAATTAGGTCGGTTCTAACGGTCTAACACGGGGGGGGGGCAAACTCATTTTCACTAGGGGGGGCTACAGCAGCAATAAAAAAAATAACTTTTATTATATCAGGTTAGGCTTTTTAGGCTCCGGCAGGGCCACACAAAATGACCTTGTGGGCCACATTTGGCCCACGGGCCTTGAGTTTGACACGTGTCCTAGATACTCGATATTGGCTCTACTTCAAAGGTTAAAAGTAATTATGTGGTTCAATAACTAGGTTAGTTGTGGAGGTCGAGTAGGTCTGACTGGTTTAGTCAAATAGTTATTACTTAACAAGGAGTACACACATTCTGGTGTCTGTGTTCCTGTGGGGACACGTGCAGTACACCCCGCCGCGGCCCCGGGCGCCGGCCGCAGCCGCAGCCGCTCCGCGTTATGCTAACAGAGCAGTTGTCATCAGAAAATACATGAGGTGAACTTCCTGTTGAAGCTGCCGTGGAGTCGCTCATGCTAGTCCTTCATCGACAAGAAACGAGCGCACGGCCCTCCAAGTGTTCCGTGAGCCGGGACTTTGAACACGCCAGCGCATTAGTGCTCCTAATCTGGAGGAAGAAGAAGAAGAAGAAGAAGAAGAAGAACAGGAGGAACATCTGCAGAGCCCCCATAATTATATCTGAAGATGTGGAGATGAAGAAGGGGGAGGGTGAGGGGAGGGGGAGAGTGGGGGGGGGTTGAGTTCTGACTGTGAAATGACTGCCAGATTTCTATTTGTGCGTCTTGAAAGGCCTGTGTCTGTGGGATGAGAGCTCTGGTGAATCAAAGCAGCGCTGGATAAAGATCTCTGGAAGCCCACGTCTGTAAACAGGCCCATAAAAGCGGGCTGTGGGCTGGAGCGCCGCAGAAGAACTTGAACGTCCGCCCACCTCCAGTAAAGCCTGAGCTTCTGCCGGCGTCGGTTCCAGCGCCGTGCGCGGCCAGGCTCGCGGCGCTGCCTGTCCGTGGTTTGGAGCGCGGGTCGTCGCGTCGTGTCCTCGGTCACGCAGGAGTTCTGGTTTCCTCCTCGTTAGGGACCACCACCCAACTCTAACCCACCCCCCCCCCCCCCCCCCCCCCCCCCCCCCTCCCCACCCCCCCCCTCCTCCTCTCCCCCCCTCCCTCCTCCACAGTGGATTCACTATTGAACTGGCCTCTGCGCTGACAGTCGTGTT
>NC_024307.1:2314278-2317814 GCF_000523025.1 Cynoglossus semilaevis | reverse complement strand
TATGTAAGTGTTTGTGACACTGTGGCTAGCAGGGGTGGAGGTGTTGAGGCCAAACTATTTCAATTGAAACAGCTCAAACCCGGTAGCGTTCCAGTGAAGCCGAGCCTCCTGCAGTTCACTGGAGATGGAAAAGAAAAGAAAAAAAAAGGAAACAGAAGAACAGGCGTGTGCGGCGGCGGTGGAGGAGGAGGAGGCGTTTGTGTGTTGTTGTTTTTTTTATTTATTTATTTATTTTGGTCTTTACCTCCAGCTGTGATAATAATACACACTGCTTAATTGTGTGCAGTCCTCGTCTTGACCTCTAGTTGACCCTCTAGAGCGGACCAAACAGGGTGAGGCTTCAGTCACTAATACTACATTTGACGTCAAGAAAATAACGGAAACGTACTTAAGTACTAAGGCAATACGGGAATTTTGGTGCATTGAAATATTGCGATATTAAATTTGTCAATATTATATCGATATTCCACATCACTGTAAAGATTGTTTTGTTTTTATTAACAATTAACAAGCAAATATTCTTGCCGTTGGTTCATTTTTGTTGCATTTAAACCTCCGACCACTAGTTGATACTACAAGGACTGCAAGTATTTAAGACTTTGATTCAACAAACCTTATTTTGTTCATGTGTTTATCCAGAAAAATCCTTCGCCACGACTTTAGCATCGCGATATATTTATAGCGATACATCGTATCGTATCGCCAGATTCTTGCCGATGCACAGCCCTAATGTAACTGTAAGGACAGAGTCTTTACTGTTGACTTTTATTTTAAGATAAAGACCATACACACGTGGGCCACATCAGTGGATGTTGTGGGCCAGAATCGGCCCATGGGCCTTAAGTTTGACACCTGTGCCCTCAGTATTCAGAACATGAAATCTCCCTTTCTAAATTATTTACCTAAACCAATGAAAGATTTGCTTTAAAAAAAAAAGGAGATTGTGTTTCAAAAACCCTGCGTGAAGTTTTATTGTTACTACTGCTCTGTCTGTGTTTTTTGTTTGTTTTTTTTTTGTTTTTTTTTGTGTTTTTATATTCTTTTGTTTTTGTTTGGTTTCTGTTCTGTTCATGGACTTTCTTTGTTTAAATTCAATGAAAAGAAAAAATTGTAGTGGGGAAAAAAAGAGAGAGAAGTAAAAAAAAAAATCTGATTTGAGAATTATTTTCTCAAAGTCAAAACTCTCCTTTCACACGATGAAAAATGTCTCAGATATCTAATCTATATTTACACATATATACACATATATATATGTGTTCACTGTGTCCCCGTGAGTCTGCTCCAACAAAGACACATCTGTATGAAGGCAGACAAAGCACTGCCCCCCAGTGGTGCAGCAGCCAAAGAGGGGCCTTGGACTTGGTTCCACCTCAGCTGTAGAAACTGACTCCTGGCTCCTGACAAAGACACTCACAGCAGTTTTTCTTTTTTTTTTTTTTTTTTTTTCTTCTTTTTAAACAGTTTCCACCACAGTCTGAGGAATGTTTATCAGTGGTGAGCTCGCTGCCATGGAAGCACATGGTGTGGTTTGACTGCTCCGGGTGCACAGGAGGTGAACTTCAGGGAACGACCTGTGACGCTAACAGATGCTAACAGACGCTAACAGAGGCTAACAGAGGCTAACAGACACTAACAGAGGCTAACAGAGGCTAACAGAGGCTAACAGAGGCTGGTGAAAGGTTGAACTGGTGAGTTTCCTGGCGAATATTTTTTTTTTTGTTTCGTTATTATCTTTGTCGTTCAAACAAATCATTATCACCAAATGTACTATCTGCCGGCGCTGCCTTTGAAGTGTTCCTGGGAGTCCAGTTTCATAAATGTCAACACACCCACAAACAAACAGGCACATATGCAAATATACTGTAAACCTGGGTGTAACCTTTTATCCCGCTGCCAAGTTAACTATTAGCCAGTCCAACCTTTTGCAACCAGCTCGAGCGGCACGTCATGTTCCTTAGCTTGGAATACTTTCGGGACATCATTTAGAGGCGGCACTCCCTGAGCATGCTGCGTACAAATTGACACGTAATCTTTGTAGCCACATTGGCTTTGACACGCGCTGTACTCATTATGTCATTAGAACATTTTTATACACGGTGTAACCTGAGACTGAGGCTTAACGCGGTTAGCTGTCTACCTGCTGGGGCGGCTGTCTGTAGCGCTAACCTTTAGAGGAACTTTACACGTCTGCTCCACACTAGCTAACACTGAGGCCTTTTAGCTAACACTGAGGCCTGTAAGCTAACACTGCGGCCTATTAGCTAACAGGCCTTGTGATTTAATCCTAAATGATTTTTGGTTTTGATTTGAAGCTAACACTGAGGCCTGTTAGCTAACACTGAGGCATGTTAGCTAACACTGAGGCCTGTAAGCTAACACTGCGGCCTATTAGCTAACAGGCCTTGTGATTTAATCCTAAATGATTTTTGGTTTTGATTTGATTTTGTTACTCAGTAACCAGGTGACATTTTCAAGTACATATGCAGTACAAGTACATGTACAGTACAAGTACATGTACATGTACATGTACAGTACAAATACATGTATACAGTATTAGATTTTCCACAATGAAAATGTGAACCCGCACCAGGGATTTTAAGGATTTTTGTGGGTTGTGTATTGGCAAGAATCTGGCGATACAATACGCGTCACGATGCGATATATATTGCGATACTATTGGCAAAGTGATATATTGAGTTTTGAAATACTGAATTGGGAATTGGTAATAAAAAAATCAATACAGTAATAGAGAATATCGATACGGTATCGTGAATCGAAATATTTTGATACTTCAATCTATTGATATTTTCTTACATCCCTATATATATATTTATATATTTTTATATAAACCAATAATAGAAGGCTACGTCACAGTGTTCTAAGACAAACGACATCAGTTTAAACTCAGTTAACGAAAGAGAAAAAGCGAAATATATAAAAAAAAACGTTTATAAAAGAAATTCTGCAGCTATAGAAAAAAAGAGCAAACAGGTTCAGACTGAAGAGTCAGATGTACTTCATGTCAGGACAGTGTTTACTTCATGTCAGGACAGTGTTTACTTCATGTCAGGACAATGTTTACTTCATGTCAAATAAATATATTAGCGTCACTTTTATATTAATTTTTAAATGTTATATTTGTCACCAGTACCTGTGTCCTGTAGTTGATGGAAGAGCAGTTTTCTGCCCCGACTGCGGGAAAGAAAAACACACAGCAAAGAACCTGTAGCAGATCGGAGTCGGAGCACTAGCACATTAGCGTTAGCACATTAGCGTTAGCACATTAGCACTGTTTAAAAAGTCGTTAACGACCAGGTTTAGACGTGTTTTCTTATAGTGAAAGGTGAAAAATGACTGCGAGGTTGAGTTAGAACGAGAGGCTGAAGACACACACACACACACACACACACACACACACACACACACTGGTCCCTTGTCTCTGTCAGCAGGACTTCCACTTCCCCAGACTTTAATGACCTTCTCCCCAGTAGGCCTCGTTAACTTCTGCTTAGGACAAATTAGGAGGTGTTAGCCGT
>NC_024307.1:2311158-2314270 GCF_000523025.1 Cynoglossus semilaevis | reverse complement strand
GTTAAATGTTTTCAGCGTCAACAGATGACCCACCCCCCCCACCCCCAATTCACAACACATGTTCACATGGTCCGTAACCCCCGAAAGGTGTTAACTCAAAGTTTACCACCTCGTTTATAAATCGCTAAGTTTCTGCCAACGTTCAGGTCGACGGAGCGGAGCGGAGCGGAGTGTCGGCAGCACGCTGACGTCTCATTGGCCGACGTCGCTGCTTTTCAACAGACAGCTGTTTTTTTCTTCGGACGGCTGGAGGTACAATAAAGGGCCTTTTTTTATTACACGCTGCCATGCGATATTAGGCTAGTTTAACGGAGCGTGCAGTGGATGTGGAGACGTGATGAAATCCTGGTCAGGATCTTTACTGTAGTGTCCGGCCACATGTTACCGCTCGACATGTCCGACATTTATTAAACTATAATTGAGCTCAGAGGCTCCGTGGTTATAAATGGAACGCGGCACATGAGACTTCCATCAGACGCAGGATCGTGGAGGAGATAAACATGTTCCTCTCACCGTGGAGCCAACGCCACCGTGAGAGTCAGAAGAAAAGGGTTTATTTTTACTACACTGGGGGGGGGGGGGGGTGGTGTTGATGATACATCAGGTTCTTTAAGGTTCTCCAACATGAGTCAAATCAAGTGCATTGATCCGGACTTCGACTGATTATTGGTGCAACCGGAGCCCAGTAGGTGGGGCTCATGTGACACGTCCCACATTCCTGGGTAGAAATGTACTTGATTTGTATTTTGGTCTGGACCTGGTCATTTCTCCAGTGTATGAGTGTAAATTACATGTCACCACCATTAAATATTCAACCCAACGGGGTTTTAATAATTGATGGCATCACTTCTCTGCACTGGTGGCCAAGGAGTGGGTCCAGAAAGGCCCCTTTGCATTAGGGCTTTTCTTGAGGTTAGAGACTGCGGCCATATCCATATCCATCTACTTCTCTTTAGCGGGCTGATGGATGATCGCAGGAAGTTCGTAAAAGAAGATCCCCCACCAGAACGGCATCATTTTGGGCAGGGAATGGCAGCGCGCTGAGTGGATGTAAGTGCTCCTTCAACCACAACTAAGTACGTTTCTATGGACCTGAGGACTCTGAAGCTGTGGGCAGGATGGGCATAATGGTTGGTTTGGTGGAAAGAATGAAGTGTGTGTGTGTGAGTGTGAGTGTGTGTGTGTGTGTGTGTGTGGACAGAGTGGTACAGGCTAGGTTACCCACATGGTTTTCCAAAGCCCATGAGTTGTTCCCTCTGCCCCCAAAAGTGGTGTGTTTGGGGTGGCTCTGACATTCTACCGCTCTGGAAGTTTATTTAATAACAGGACAGACGTAATTATTGTGACGATAAAGGCTGAAAACCACTGACGGAATTTAACGGGAACCATGAATTCTTCAGCCAAGAGAAAACGTTATATTTGATGATAGGGCCGTCAGACGATTCAAATTAATCACGATTAATTATGATTAATCAACATTTTTAAATATGAAAAAAAAATTATTTTTTTTTTGTAAATTTCTGGTTCAGACACCAGCAGGTAGAGGTCAGTGTTTCTCACCTGTTGTCATCTGTGACTAATCCAAATGATGGGATTATTAATGTGGACAAACGTCCATAAAAATGTCCACCAGTCAGAGTGAAAGTGTCTCTTCACAGAGTCGGTGTCTTTCAGTCCTGACTGTTGATCTGGACCAGGTCTGGTAGAACCTGGTAGAACCTGTGGAACCATCTGACTATGTGACTGTCCTGGTCTCAGTCAGGCTGTTCTGACACAATCCAGGGCCGCGGGCCCGAGGTTGAAGCACCCACAGAGACAGGCTGGAAGTTGATGGTTCAGTGGAACTAGAACTGTCTCCCAGCAGTCTGTCCAAATAACAACCCACGGATCAAGGCCGTGATGAGTGGACAGGTGTCCACGTGTGTTTACATTTTTTGTCTGATGAATCTTCTCAGATTCATGGACTGTTTTAACCTACTGTACTGTACAGCAGGGATCCCCAACCCCTGGTCCGCAGACTGGTACCGGTCCACAGATAATTTGGTATCGGTCCGCCGTAAAAAAAAAAAAAAAAGTATTTTATTTATGAAGAGAATCCACTCACTCTTCATTTAAAGATGATCTGATGATGAAATAAATTCACTGAAACTGCACTAACACAAGTCCAAAAATGTTTTGTTTTGAAAAATCTAACGATTGTTAATGGTAATTCAACAACTGGTCTGCGGTACCAGACCGGTCCGTGGTACAAAAGGTCGTGGACCGCTGCTGTACAGTATGTGCTTGGTGTACTTTTAACTATTCACTGTGGTTTAATGCTGCAGTGCAGTACAGTACAGTACAGTACAGTACAGTACAGTACAGTACAGTACAGTACAGTTGCAGTGCAGGGAGCTGTAAAAGCCCCCCCCCTGTACACTCCCCCCCCCTCCCCCTCCTCCCCCCGGCAGTAATCAATACAGCTTAATAATAACCTATAATCAGTCTGGTCACTCTGGGAGTGATGGTGACTGATAGGCCTTGGCTGTCAGCGTGTGGCGCTGCTGCTGCCACTAATGCACCGACTGTCTGTGTTTGACTGTTTATTACTCAATAAGGACATGTGATGATAGCTGATCAATAATGGATGCTGCTCCTTTAACTGCAGGCGCTGAGGAGGCAGGAACCACGTGAGCGGCTGAAGGAGTGGAGGTTGTTGACGGTGATCCGGTTACAGGGAGACGGGATCAATCGGTACCGAAGGTGAGGTTCCACACAGCTGAACAAAACGCTTTTGTTCTCGGTGAAAGTTGATTTTTTCTCACGTTGTCATGGATTTTTTTTTTTTTTTTTTTTTGCTGAAACAAACTTCTAATTGAATAAATAGAATTTGTTCTTCGCCAGTTGATGATGAAACGGAACTTAAACAGGAAGTACTGTTCCTGAGAAGTAACGTAACCCAGAAGTCTTTGTGCTCTTTTTTTCTTTGGATCCCCTTGTGGTCCGCGCCCCGTATGTTTGCCACCCCTTTCTCTAGTGTCTCAGGTTAATGGGCGAGCAGCCTGTGAACCCAGGCGGCCTCTCCCTCTGACAGAGCGGGTCAGAACAGGGTTGGTTCTTCACCGTGAATGGA
>NC_024307.1:2310850-2311078 GCF_000523025.1 Cynoglossus semilaevis | reverse complement strand
GCCTAAGAAAATATTTAGAAAACAAAAATAGCCAGGCACTTACGAGAGAGAGAGAGAGAGAGAGAGAGAGATGAAAAGAGAAGGAATCTCGCCAAGAATATACGACGGGCGGCCGTATATCTGCCTGTTGGAATTTAACTGCTAGGAAAAAAAAAAAATGGTATTTTCCTTTTTCGCCACAACTTAGAGAGCGGAGGAATCTTCTGCCCCGCCCTCGCCCCCCTCACC
>NC_024307.1:2297836-2310746 GCF_000523025.1 Cynoglossus semilaevis | reverse complement strand
GGGGGGGGGGTTTGATGGACTCTAAAAGTGTCTGTGGTTCTTCACAGCTCCTGTTTGAGCAACAGTTCCAAGACCGTCCTGTGTTGAGGAGTGAAGACGCCCCAGCGTCTGTCCCTGTCAAAATATTTGTTCCTCATGGATTGAGAGCTGGATGTGTGTGTGTGTGAGTGTGTGTGTGTGTGGGTGTGTGTGTGTGTTCAACACTGGGATGGTCAGTGGGACCTGTGGTCCTCCATGTGTGGGCACTGCCACCCTCTGCCACCACACACAGCCACTCATCTCACCTTTACAGGATGAATGTCCCTGTCCACACACACACACACACACACACACACACACACACACACACCACAGGCAGACCACCCAGGCGAGGGGAACCATGAGAAGGCCACTTCATGCTCCCAGACAGTCCAGTCCGACCACAGTGGCGCCCCTTCAGCGTCCACAGAGCCTGTGTGTGACCTGCCGACCGCCGGCTCCGCTCCACGTTTCCCTCTGTTCATTTAGTCCAATTCCTGCGACGCAACATCAAAGATTTCCATCTCGTACCTGGCTCGGAGCGCAGCCGCAGTCGGACGCTCGCTCGTTATCCTCGCTAATATTTCCTGCTGCTGTGTGCGCGTGCGTCGGTCATCGAGTGCTGACGTTTATCCCGTGTGTTTGCGGCTCTGATGGCTTCGTCGGCCGCGTGGCGTCGTCTGGTCTTTGTTCCATCCCCGTCTCTGCAGACCGTCACCGAGCCGCGATGGAAATGGAACACACGTGTTGAGTAACGGCTGCAGCAGCTGATTGGACGTTGTAGTGGAGGAGCCTGTTGTTGTCACGACCGCTGCACGTGTGATGGCAGCCACATTTCGCTGAGCTCACCTGAGCTCGCCGACCCCTCCCGCGGTCGCCCTCCCGCCTCTGATCCGGTTGTGATGTTTGCTTTGATGCTCGACGGTGACTCATAAAAGACATCGGTGTCAACGTTAGCTTCAATAAAAAAAAAACATCTGTCAACGTGAAAACAGAACTATTAGAAGGACATGGTGTCGGCTACAGAAGCCCGGCTGGACAGTCATTTAAAGCCAAGGTACTCAACCCCTGGTCCGGGGACCCCATGGCAGTCCGTAGGTCATTTTGTACCGGTCCACAGTGGAAAAAAATGAACTTCAGTTTTTACTACTTTACTTCATTCCAAAAGTATCCAGTCATGTCCCTTTACTGTTTTCATTCAAAGATAATCTGTTAGTGTTTCAGAAAAACAGGTCAAAGGTCATTCAGACTCTGATACTGAAGAACGTGCAAAAATCGGTTTACTACTTTTTTTAACCCTTTGCTTCATTTTAATTGTTGACCGTTGAGGTCAAAACAAAAGGTCAAAGTAGCAGAGAAGAAAAATAGGAAACGCTGCGTTCTTCTAGACCAGTGCTTCACAAAGAGTGGGGGCGGGGGGGTGACGGCGGGGGACGGCAGGAGAGGGGACATTCAGTATACTGTCTTTATTCATGCTTGAACGATAACCAAGCCTCCAGTCACTAGATGGCAGCAGAGCAGGCCGCCTGTTCACCTTAGTAGAAGAAGAACTCACACAGTGGTTTATACAGAATAATAAATAGTACCAGGTGCTCAATGGTACTACAATCTGGGGCCGGGGAGGCGTGAAAAAACCGCTGTCCCCTAGGGGGCGGCATGGCAGATAATTGACAAAACACTGCCCTACGCCCTGTCGCCATTGGCTCAAATGTACCGAGAGAACGATGACATCACCGCCGCGAGTTGTCCATTCAGACGCAGCACCGTTCCGATTTGTTTTTCCGTCCAGCCTTCTGATTGGCCGGTGGAAGTGTGTGGCCAGCGGGCTGCCGGCCTCGATGACAGATCTAAAGGATAGTTCCTCTTCCCTCTTGTTACATCTAACTTCCTGTGACATGTTCGGGCGCACGGACAAGGTTCTGAGTGAAAACAGTTTCAGGCTTGGATGGGAGACAAGCTTTCAACCCCTAGGGTGGGCTGTTTCTCCAACTGCTGCCTCATCCCTCTGACGAGAGGAATCAAGTGGAACCAGAGGCCGAGCAAGGCCGGGATTTAACCCCGCGCAGGTCTGGAGAGAACGTGTTCTGGATCTGCGGACTGACACGATTCTGGGTTCTGTTTTTTTTTTTCCTTTTCTCTCTCTGTTAGTGCAGTGAAGACAACAGGAGGAGGGGGGGGTATGGAGGAGGGGGGGGCAGACAGACAGACAGCAGAGGTGTGTCACTGTTGACACAGACGAGGGAGAATGCCTGGACAGTTTTCCTCCGCTGCTGGGACCTGATCCACTTCTGCGGTCTGGCCCGTGAGCTCAGAAACAGTTCCAGGTCAGTGCACGAGATCAGTGTCACGTGCACAGACACGAGCTGAGCGTCTGCTCTGTGTCCGTCAGGGTTCCTTCCACTGGTGGAGCAGAACATATTCCACTGCGGTGTGGACACCAGCTGTGATGTCGTAGTTCTGCTGAACAGCATCGGTCCAATCACAGCTCAGCGTTCCATGGGACGCACGCCACGGTGTGTGAAAGTCGTTGCAATTTAACAGGGAGCAAATTCATTTGTTCGTGACTCTCCAGAAAAACGGTTCCATTATTTTCAGAAATGCTGAACTGTGGGCAAAATAAGGCCCGCGGGTCAGTTACCGTACGTTGAGATTCCTAATTTGGGTCGTCACAAACACTGGAACCCAGAGATTAGATGACATTAGATCACATCAGACACGTTTTACCTCTGGTGGGGGTGTGGGAGGGTGGGGGGGCACTAGCTCTCTACTCTGATAAGAGTCACGCTTTTATTTTGAAAAACATAATCTCCTCAACAACACTGTTTTTATTTGTTGTTAGCTCGTAGCCTGTTTGACATTGACAACACTCGGTGTCAGCGCTGCTAACGTGGCTAATGTGGCTAACAGAACAGCAGCACACACAGAGGAGGTGGGGGGCACAGTACCCCCCCCCCTGCCCCCCCGCCACTGGTACATGATAACTATAGGATTGTTGTGAAGTACTGACAAATATAACAAATATATGAGGGCGTTAGCTGAAGTCACGAACAAGTATTCAATATGTTGCCTTCAATTGTCTAATCAGAGGAGACGGTGAAATCAATGAGGATTTATGGATCCTAACAGGAATCTGAAATGAACACCGGTTTAATGGATCAATGTGTGTGTGTGTGTGTGTGTGTGTGTGTTTATATGTACCTCAACGAGGGCTTGAAAACATTTGACCTTCGTCCGGACCGTGTGCCGTATTAGATCACTTTTGGGAAACGGTGCAGTGTGGGTGGGGGGAGCGCGGGGGGGGGGTGTTAATTAGAGGTCGAAGGTCTGCAGCAGCAGCCGGCCACCACAGGCCACTTAATGAAAATCAGGGCGTAATCTTTTGTGGCCAAATCAATCTATCTGCAGTTTGGGAGAACAACCGATCCTGGAGGATCAATCAGTCTGATCTGAGGTCAGTTCTCAAGGTTTGACTCTTTGTTGCTGTTGTTGTTGTGTTGGGGAAGAGTCGACCGACACTGAAGTATCGCAATATTTGATCAATCTCCTCCTCAGTCATTGATCAGTTCTTGATTTTTTCTCCCCAATTCCCAGTCCAATATTCCTGGTGTTGGTTCATGTCCTTGTTCTTTTCTTTCTTCTCTAGTGATTCCAAATGTAGATCCCTCTGTTCCAGAGTTAGGAACTGATGTATATCGTATCGTCGCTCCTGTATCGTGATAGGTATCGTATCGCCAGATTCTTCTTAGTATATTCAAAAGAGACAACATTCGGTGTCGTCTGGTTCTTCAGGTTGTTGAGTTATGAGCCTGTTAAACCAGGGGTGTCAAACACATGATGACACTTTGACTACAGTTACACATCGCAGCATATCATATCGTGATACGTATCGTATCGCCAGATTCTTGACGATAAACAGTCCTATCGATAAGTTAAACAAAAATTCAAATTGAACGTTGTAGAGACTCGTGGGTGAGTGGTGAGCGTCTCCTCGCCCTGGTCTCTTCATCTGGTCCCTATCTCCTCTCCTCTCCACTGATGTTCCTGTGAAGACGTGATGGAACCGATTAGAAGGCAGGACTGTGTACCGTCACTGGTTCTACTTATGGTTGTTGATGTTTCCACACACTTCAGCGTCATGAAAGGAGTGCTATAATCTAGGTTCGATTATCTCAGTCCATGTAGCAGACGACGGTGGTCTGACTGGGAGAACCGCTGCGTTCTAACGGTTCTCTGTCACCTTAGAATAGACCGGAGCGGAACCCACTTTCTTCTTGTTGCTTTATCAGGAGCCAAAGACAACTCGGAACGCTTTCCCAGAATCTGTCAGAGTCTGAGGAGCACAACGCTTCATCCATCACAGGAGCTACTTCCACAGGCTTTTCATTTTACTGAGGGGGGGTACTTCAGAGGCCAGACCCATTAAGTTTTCACATTCATGTCCCAACGCCTGTCATTTGGCTCACATCAACTCCAGCGCTCCTTCATTCTCACCCTCTCTCCCATTTTCTTCTCCGTGTCCCATTTATCTTTATTCTCTCAGTCTCTGCCCCCCCCACACACACACACCACCCCCCCCACACACACACACCCCACACACACACACCCCGCTGTCACTTTATCACTTTTCTCACTTCTAATGAGGAGTGAACTCGTTTTGAAAATTATGATGTGATCCCGAGGTCAAAGCTGCAAATCAAACGCAGGTTTCTGGACTCGGTCGAGAAAAGGCAGAAAACCTGACAGGATGTGCAGGGTTTCAAACCTCAGCCGCTGTAGTCTGGTGCTGCGTGGGTTTAACCCTCTCCCCCCAGAACACATCATCACAGTGAGGCTTGTTTTTTTGAATTATCAGCAGCCTGACAGTAGAAAATGAAAGAAACTCTGAAATGTTAATAACACCTGTTTCTTTCTCGTTTCTGCATTTCTGACACTGGTAACAGTGATGCAAACACCGTAGACCAGTAGTTGGCGCTAAAGCATCTTAATAGTTTCCAAGATATAAGAAAATACACTGGATTCCTTCAGTGAAGTCAGGGTTTTTTGTGGGCTTGTGCCCCCCCCCCCCCCTCCCCCCGCCCCTCTTTGCCCTCGTGACATTAATGGTCTAAACCACATTTTCCATTAGAACAATATCCCATAATGCATTGCGAAACAAACTATCACAAGAGTATATGTAATGAAAAATAACCTGGTCCTGTTTAGTTGAACTCAAGTCTGATTTCCTCGCAGGAATAGAAGAAAGAAACATTCAGTGTCAGCGTGTCACAGACTCACGTTGTCGAACTTCGTTTTTCGTCTCTGAATTTTTAAGAGCGATCGTAGAATCGCCGCACGAACATCTGCGATAAAAATCTGATGAGTGGATGTAGGTTCTCACGGAAGTCACATGACATGCTGGACAGGAAGTGTGTCACAGTGATGTCACTGTGATGTCACAGCCCATGGTTCCTGTGACTTGAACTTTACATATGTTTAAAGTACGATGTCGGATATTATCGTCCGGAGATTAGCATAATTAGGTAATATCTGTGAAAATCGGGTTTTCCTCCGATAATGAAAATTCGATAACAGCAATTCCTTGGTTTTACCAAATATGTTGGAATTGTGGGCTGCAGAGACGTTTATCGCAGTCTCGGGGAACAACGCCTGCAAATATCAGTATCGGAAATTTAGATCAATATCGGCATATTTGATTTAGTTTATATGTGACGTTCGGAGTTTAAAGACATTTTTCCACTGACTCAGATGTTGCTTCTGGTTTGGATTCATCTTAAATTACAACGCAGTCCTTTTATACTTGTGGATTTACGACTTCCTGTTTGTGATCCTGTATTTGTGCTATTGCCAATCAAGCAGCTAGTTAAAAAAAAATTCCACTCCATTCATGTCTTTTTTCAGACTAATTACAGGTTGTCCATGTCAGACGTGTCTCTCCAGGCGTCCTCGTGGCTCTGTGTTTCTTGGACACCGCGAGCGTCCATTAAACGTGACGGCCCGACACTGACAGCTGACTTCCTGTTGGCATCACGTGCATGTAATCTCACTTAATTCAATTATAAGTGTCATCAGGCCGACGGGACTTGGTTCTGTTAGTGTCTATTTATATGGCAAACGCCTGTTCGCCATGTGATGGCGCTGAATCAACACAAACAGCTGAAGGTGCCTCCGCTCGTTAGCCTGGTTCCATCGTGTTCTCTGTTTAAAGACAAAGACAGAGTAGAACCGCCTCCTCTTCACACCAACGTTCCAGGTTCTCCGGTTCCCACCCACGGCCCAGAACATGACTTTCTAAATTCACCATAGGCGTGAATGTGAGCGTGAATATGAGCGTGAATGGTCGTCTCGGAGATGCATGTGATCCATGTGAGATGACGTACGACATTTTCCAAACCTGATCCGAGACTTTTCAAGTCATTGGCTCCACTCATCTGTGCTAACCGCTAACTAAAGCTCAGTAAAGTTGATGATGATTGGTTCAGTACACGTGAGTATTTGTCCTGTCAGTATGTGTACATGTACTGTATCAGTACCTAAGTAGTAACTTTTATTTTATTTTTTACTTGTAGTAGCGATGATCCACCACCGTTCAGTTGTCTTTGCCGCTCAGATTTAGCAGAGCGACTAGAAACTCTACCCTTAGCTCCGCCCCCTGGCTCCGTCTGCGGTGAGACGTGGTGTGGGCTGAGAGGTGAAGTATTGAGTCCACTCCGTGCTCCACAACTCAGAATTTGTGTGAGGACCCCCGTGTCACCTTTGACCTTTGCTCCCTCTCTTATTCCCAGCGGTCGTTGTGAAACCCGGGGTGGTTTCCTGACCGAAACGTTTGTGTCCGTTTGTTTGGTTCGGTTTCTTACGGAGGATCAAACGTTTGGTTGTTGAGTTTTCGTTCGAGTGAAAACGCACTCTTGTTTTGTCTCCGTTCTTCGACCTCTCTCTCTCTCTCTCTCTCTCTCTCTCTCTCTCTCTCCGCTCGTGCTGTGTCGGTGTTTACGCAGTCAACATATTGAATTTGTCGAAGCGCCGACGTCGTATTTCCATTTCACTCCGACAGACTCTACATTGAAACATACTTTTTAAATCATATGATAATAAAGCCAATTGGGCCCGTGTTTGGGTTACGGCCACTTGGGGCAGAAGATTTCACCATGTGGATCTTGTTTGGCTAACGTTTGAAGCGGTTTGTCTCTTCGGAGGGTCCTGTTAGTCCAGATCTCTAAATAACTGTTTTTTGAAGCACATGCCCTGCGTTTGAGACAAACACTGGGCTGCAGGAAAGGAAATATTATTAAAATTTACACAGAAACACGATTTTTTTTTGTTTTTTTTTTACACTGCTCCACCGCCGACGCTCCGCTAAACCTTGGGCTCAGGTTTAAATAACGGTTCAAACATGTTTTTTTTTTCCTAGGCTAGGACAAAACAAAAAAAAAACATGGAAAAACATTTTAATTGATCTGCACTTAAAGAATTCCATCCAGTGTTTGTCGAGGAGCGAAGACGCAGACAAACTCTGCATCAGTGGCTTTTCTCTGGTGCATTTCGGAGAAGGCTTTCACAAACCACTGGTAAAAATGTTTGTCTGAAGTTAATGGTCCACTCCTCACACTGGAGACCAAACAGAACAAACAAAAAGCACTTATGTCAAACAGCATCCTTCATTACATAGGAAAGAGAATGTTTTATTAACGCTAAATAAGCCCCACACCTATCGTAAACACCTATATTACTGTAATGCTATCATTAAATCCACTCTGCCTGATAAATAGCAACCAGCGCTCCATTTGCCTCCGACTAAAACGATTTAATGGACAGATTGACTCAGTGAAATTAAGTTGTTGTTTCATTTCCAATGTATAAGCCTCGGAGCAGGAGTCGTCCGCCGCCTTCACTCATCTCCAAGGATCTGTATAGATGAGCAACAAAACGACGTCGCCGACGTCAAATATCAAATAAACACTTGTTTACGTGACGTTAGAGACTGAAACCAGACCTTCAAAATAAACGTACACATGGATTAGTCCTCGGTGTGAAACTCATTTTGATTCAGGGCCCACATACTACGGCCTAATTAGATGTGAAGTGGGCCGGACCAGCACAGTCATAACATAATTAACTATAAGGTCCGTGTTTTCCTCCATTGATTTCCTGCAAAGTACATTAGAAAATATTCATATTTAATGAAATATGATTTTCCCAAACAAGTGTTTGTGCTTTTTCTAAAATGTATCAAACGGACCGGATTGAACCTCCTAGCAGGCCGGTTTTGGCCCCCGGGCCATATGTTTGACACCCCTGGTTTAACGGGCTCAGCCTGAAGAAACAGACGACACCGAATGTTGTTGTTGTTGTTGTTGTTGTTGTTGTTGTTGTTGTTTTGTTGTTGTTGTTGTTGTCTCTTTTGAATATAAGAAGAATCTGGCGATACGATACCTATCGCGATACAGGAGCAACGATACGATATTCTGCGATACTATAGTTATGACGATATATTGAGGTGTTTTTCTTCCTCAATGTAACTGTAGTCCAATCAATAACTGATGACTGAGGAGATTGATACAGGATCAGGAAAGGAAATATCGCGATATTTCAATGTATCGATATTTTCTTACACCCTGATAACGAACGTTTTCTTTTCAAGGACCCGACTCAGACTTCAGGAGAATCCAGGGACTTCCAGTTACTTTCTTCATTCAAAGATAATCGGTCGATATTTTAAAAATAATACGTCGATCAGACTGCGATACTAACTGAATAAAGTCTGTGTTTTATTTTTTTAAAATGTAATATTCCTTGATCGACGATCGGTGAGGTGAGGTGTAACTGGTCTGATATCAGCCGAACTCTCGGCTGTCCTCGGTACAAACATTTTTTGGGGCCACTGTGTTAAACTTTAGAAACCACTGAAAGTGAAACATTTATTTTTAAATATATATTTCACAAGAATTCAAAAATATTGCATGTACTTCAAATGTGTTTTCATGATGAAGTTCCATGATTATATTTTGATGTATTTGCCATAGTGTTAATTACAGTGGGATTCAAAGAACCTCTTATATGTGGATGACACCATGATCTCTTAATGATCTCCTCCTTACCTTCTCTTTACCCCCCAGCCCCCACCCCTCACCCCCGATGTCCTGAAATGCCACTTTGTGGGCTGAGACACGTGACCCCCGCTTTATTTTTATTGGAGCTGAGAATGTTTTCTACTCCCTCATAAATCTATCCGCTGCCTCTAATAATACCGAGTGCCGACAGACGCGTCGCTGAATCATCCCGTTGCACAATGAGGCCTTGTTGACGTTTGAATATCAAACAACTCCGTTTGTGCCAGCGGAGAACCCACACGTCTCCATGTGTGGTACGACTCTCCGGCCTGCGCTCATACCTCTGGTTAACCATTATCTCACATCGGGCCCGGCCCCCGAGACGGGGGGGTTGACACCGCTCGGTGCTGGTGGATCAGCAGCAGCAGCAGCAGCAGTAACAGCAGCAGCAGTAACAGCAGCAGCAGCAGCAGCAGTAACAGCAGCAGCAACAGCAGCAGTAACAGCAGCAGTAACAGCAGCAGCAACAGCAGCAGCAGCAGCAGTAACAGCAGTAACAGCAGCAGCAGTAACAGTAACAGCAGCAGTAACAGCAGCAGTAGCAGCAGTAGCAGCAGCAGTAACAGCAGTAGCAGCAGCAGTAACAGCAGTAACAGCAGCAGCAGCAGCAGTAACAGCAGAAACAGCAGCAGCAGTAACAGTAACAGCAGCAGCAGTAACAGCAGTAACAGCAGTAACAGCAGTAACAGCAGTAACAGCAGTAACAGCAGCAGCAGCAGCAGCAGCAGCAGCAGTAACAGCAGAAACAGCAGCAGTAACAGCAGTAACAGCAGTAGCAGCAGCAGTAGCAGCAGCAGTAACAGTAACAGCAGTAACAGTAACAGCAGCAGCAGTAACAGCAGTAACAGCAGCAGCAACAGCAGCAGTAACAGCAGTAGCAGCAGTAACAGCAGCAGTAACAGCAGTAACAGTAGCAGTAACAGCAGCAGTAACAGCAGCAGCAACAGCAGCAGCAGCAGCAGTAACAGCAGAAACAGCAGCAGTAACAGCAGTAACAGCAGCAGCAGTAACAGTAACAGCAGCAGTAACAGCAGCAGCAGCAGCAGCAGCAGCAGCAACAGCAGTAACAGCAGCAGTAACAGCAACAGTAACAGCAGCAGTAACAGCAGTAACAGTAACAGCCACTGATCGTCAGAGTATTTTTAACTGTCAGCAGTAAAGGCCTCATTCAGAACCCCCCCCACCTCGTAACCTCAGCCTGAGTACCTTCACTTCTCTGTGTACGGCACCACAGGCCGTCTGTGCCAGCTGTTTACACACACACACACACACACACACACACACACTCCCAGCCCCCGTGAAAACCTGTTCACATTTCTGTGTCATAAATAGACTGTACACACACACACACACACACACACACACACACACACACACACCTCATGTGATTGTGTGCAGGCCTGTCCCGTCTGTTGGTGAGCCAGAGGAAGGGAACTTTTTTTTTTTTTTTTTTTTTTTTTTTTAACACTGCCCCCCCACTCGCACCCCCCCCCAGTGGCACACGGTGACGAGGCGATGGTTAACGATGGTTATCTGTCGACCCCAGGCCGTCGCTCTTCACACTGAGACACTTTAATGACTGCTAATGAATTTGTCCCACGCCACCACCACCGCCGCCGCCGCCGCCGCCGTTCATCCACAGTCAGGGGGACCGTTCTGTCTCCAGGGTTAGGGCAGAGGCCAAGGTGTGAAGTTTGTCTCTCAGACGGTGGCGCTGCGTTAGCCTCGGCCCCGTTGACGCCGCACGTCCTGACAGCGCTAATGAATCTGCGGCCGAGCCGCTCTGTATTTTTAGGGCTGTTTGCCTGTGGTCGCTGCGGCCGGTCCCGTCCCGAGGAGCCATTGGGGGATATTTTTGGCCGCAGCCGGAGCCGAGTCCAGGCCCACACAGAAATCGCTGACAGACGCAGGCGCGGAGGAAAGAGGGAAGTTTTCCTACTGGGAGGAAACCAGGCCTGATTATGGGGAGGGAGTGTTTGTGCGGTGCAGAGATGAAGAAAATGTTTCCTGATTTTCCACCTCCTGTCTTTTTACATTCCACTGATTCTCAGACGTCAGAAATTTGATCTTCTATCCTGGGGGGCAAAAGCAAAAAAAAAATTTTTTTTTTTTTTTTCCTGTCAGTTATGGCTGTGACTGAAGCTGCGAAAATACAATAAAAACAATTACAATTATATATATTTATATATACATATATTTAGCTGAGATCTGGGGTCAGAATCCCCAGATATATATGTCTATATATGTATATATATATAGACATATATAGACATAATAATTTTGTATAAAT
The DNA here is from genome assembly GCF_000523025.1 of Cynoglossus semilaevis. Lineage (NCBI taxonomy): Eukaryota > Metazoa > Chordata > Actinopteri > Pleuronectiformes > Cynoglossidae > Cynoglossus > Cynoglossus semilaevis. The sequence continues at coordinate 2,299,331 of NC_024307.1, read as the reverse complement.
TTAGTCTTAACTGGGGAAAAATGTGCAAATGTTTTCACTGTTTATATTGAGTTTAAATGGAGCGTAATGATTGGTCGATGGACGAATGCCTTTCTCTCTCTTTCTTTTACACAAACAGTTGCAGCTGTGAATTGAATCTGTGCAAACAAAAAACAAATATATATATATAAATATATATATATATATATTTAGCTGAGATCAAAATCCCTAGGTATATATGTATTTATATGTTTATGTACTGTTTATGTGTATATATATATATCTTTATATATATATACACATATTCACACATATTTATGTATGTGTGTGTGCATATATAAATATATATGTACATATATAGAGAAATATATGCAGTTGTAATGTAACGTTTCTCACAATTATTTTATATCAATGTAGTCTTTTAACTGTGAGAGTGAAAATATTTTCACTCTTTATAGAGAGTTTAAATGGAGTGTAATGATTGGCCGATAGACAAATGCCCCTCTCTCTCTCTCTCTCTCTCTCTCTCTCTCTCTGTCTCTCTCTCACACACAGTTGTGGCTTTGACTGAATTAAATCTGTGGAAACACCAATCACGATTAACTCCACAAAGTAAAACTAATTACAGCCGTGAGAAATTTTATTTTCTATCCTGGGGGGCAAAAGCAAAAAAAAAATTTTTTTTTTTTTTTCCTGTCAGTTATGGCTGTGACTGAAGCTGCGAAAATACAATAAAAACAATTACAATTATATATATTTATATATACATATATTTAGCTGAGATCTGGGGTCAGAATCCCCAGATATATATGTCTATATATGTATATATATATAGACATATATAGACATAATAATTTTGTATAAATTTAGTCTTAACTGGGGAAAAATGTGCAAATGTTTTCACTGTTTATATTGAGTTTAAATGGAGCGTAATGATTGGTCGATGGACGAATGCCTTTCTCTCTCTTTCTTTTACACAAACAGTTGCAGCTGTGAATTGAATCTGTGCAAACAAAAAACAAATATATATATATAAATATATATATATATATATTTAGCTGAGATCAAAATCCCTAGGTATATATGTATTTATATGTTTATGTACTGTTTATGTGTATATATATATATCTTTATATATATATACACATATTCACACATATTTATGTATGTGTGTGTGCATATATAAATATATATGTACATATATAGAGAAATATATGCAGTTGTAATGTAACGTTTCTCACAATTATTTTATATCAATGTAGTCTTTTAACTGTGAGAGTGAAAATATTTTCACTCTTTATAGAGAGTTTAAATGGAGTGTAATGATTGGCCGATAGACAAATGCCCCTCTCTCTCTCTCTCTCTCTCTCTCTCTCTCTCTGTCTCTCTCTCACACACAGTTGTGGCTTTGACTGAATTAAATCTGTGGAAACACCAATCACGATTAACTCCACAAAGTAAAACTAATTACAGTTGTAATTGTTTTTCAGTTGTACGTGACCCCCCCCACCATGAC
>NC_024307.1:2293412-2297794 GCF_000523025.1 Cynoglossus semilaevis | reverse complement strand
TTCAGTTGTACGTGACCCCCCCCCCCATGACCCCCCCCCCTCCACCCCACTGCAGTTGGTTAAGTCTACATTAATGACATTAAAGATAAGCATGGCTTTATTTATACAGCTCTCCAGATGCTATTTCAGTTGGCTCACTGATTGGAGCGATTTGCATGCTCCGTGTAACGTGGATCCAGCTCTCGGGCTATGATTCCTCCTATTAATATTTAATTGCCATCAAAGTGTGTTTTCAAAGTATAAGGTGACGCTGCCAGCCCTCGGCCAAGTCACAATAGAGCTGATTCCGGAGCGGGGAGGAGAGCGCGGTGCGGTTCCAGAGAGACCGGTTTTTGGTCATCTTATCCCGCCCCCCCTCACGCGCTGGCACCTGTAGCTCCTCTCCAGCAACAGTAAATCACGTGACCATTTCCTCGCGAAGAAATCCTAATCCTCGTGCCAGATCCGTCCGGGGCGCGAGCAGCTGCCTCCGACCGAGACATGCTGAAACCCGAGGCGACGACATTAAGAATTGAAAACGCTAGAAAGTGGTCCCCGCGCGCGCCTTGTTTTGTCATCAGTGTTCCATTAGTGTCACTTTATTCTGCGCCTCCCCTCCTTCTCCTCTCCGCGTGTTTGAGTCAATATCGGGAAAGCCGGGCCTGTTTCTGCCCAAATGGTTACAATACACCTTCTTCACGCCTAAAGAGCTGACAGAGGTTGTTAGTCCGAGCTGCGCTGACACAACAGAGCAGCCCAAACACATGAACCGGAGCTGCAGCCGACATGTCATCTCCAGCTCTGGGACTGGGACGAGGACGAGGACGTCTGTCCCGGTGAACGCCAGAGCGAGGACAGGACAGCCGTGTCCCCGAGGACACGCCGCGTGTCCTCCGGTTGTCACCTCTAACGTCCCTACGTCGGACGCGTTAGCCGACTTCCTGGACAGTGGCCTCGGTGTTTACAGGGCCGTCCTCCAGCAGGAAGCCTCAGGGATATAATACCTACGTGTGGCTCCAGGCCGCGGCCGCTGTGGTGATGTTGATACAGCAGCTGACACACACACACACACACACACACAGATGTTGTTTATGATGTGGCTCAGGTGGACGGGACGTGGCCACAAGCCAAGTTAACGAGCCTGAATCCACAGATCTATAGTCCTGACCAGAGCTGGGCTGAAGGGACGGAGGAAGACAAACGGTACCAGGAGGAAGACAGACGGTACCAGGAGGAAGACAAACAGTGCCAGGAAGAAGATCAACAGTACCAGGAGGAAGACAAACAGCACCAAGAGGAAGACAAACAGTACCAAGAGGAAGACAAACAGTACCAGGAAGAAGATCAACAGTACCAGGAGGAAGATAAACGGTACCAGGAGGAAGACAAACAGCACCAAGAGGAAGACAAACAGTACCAAGAGGAAGATCAAGAGTACCAGGAGGAAGACAAACGGTACCAAGAGGAAGATCAACAGTACCAGTCTGTCCCACATCAAGTCCTCTTAAACAAAACAAATGTAATCCTATTATAGACACACACACACACACACACACAGATGTTGTTTATGATGTGGCTCAGGGGGACGGGGCCGGGCCACAAGCCAAGTTAACGAGCCTGACTCCACAGATCTATAGTCCTGACCAGAGCTGGGCTGAAGGGACGGAGGAAGACAAACGGTGCCAGGAGGAAGACAAACGGTACCAAGAGGAAGACAAACGGTACCAGTCTGTCCCACATCAAGTCCTCTTAAACAAAACAAATGTAATCCTATTATAGACACACACACACACACACACAGGTGTTGTTTATGATGTGGCTCAGGGGGACGGGGCCGGGCCACAAGCCAAGTTAACGAGCCTGACTCCACAGATCTATAGTCCTGACCAGAGCTGGGCTGAAGGGACGGAGGAAAAACAACGGTACCACACGGAAGACAAACAGTACCAGGAGGAAGACAGACGGTACCAGGAGAAAGACAGACGGTACCAGGAGGAAGACAAACGGTACCAAGAGGAAGACAAATGGTACCGGGAGGAAGACAGACGGTACAAGGAGGAAGACAAACGGTACCAGTCTGTCCCACATCAAGTCCTCTTAAACAAAACAAATGTAATCCTATTATAGACACACACACACACACACACACAGGTGTTGTTTATGATGTGGCTCAGGGGGACGGGGCCGGGCCACAAGCCAAGTTAACGAGCCTGACTCCACAGATCTATAGTCCTGACCAGAGCTGGGCTGAAGGGACGGAGGAAGACAAACGGTACCAAGAGGAAGACAAATGGTACCGGGAGGAAGACAGACGGTACAAGGAGGAAGACAAACAGTACCAAGAGGAAGACAAACGGTACCAAGAGGAAGAACAAGAGGACCAGGAGGAAGACAAACAGTACCAAGAGGAAGACAAACGGTACCAAGAGGAAGACAAATGGTACCGGGAGGAAGACAGACGGTACAAGGAGGAAGACAAACGGTACCAAGAGGAAGACAAACGGTACCAGGAGGAAGACAACCGGTACCAAGAGGAAGATCAACAGTACCAGTCTGTCCCACATCAAGTCCTCTTAAACAAAACAAATGTAATCCTATTATAGACACACACATTATATACATACATAAACATAAACATATACATATATGTATACATACGTTTGTATATGTATGTATATGTGTTTATGAGATCTGGGTTCAAACTAATAAATATATATATTTATATGTAATATACCGTATATATTTATGTGCATTTATGTGTATACGTGTGTGCATATATATATATATGTATATATAATATTTTCACTGTTTATAGAGAGTTGAAATGAAGAGTAATGATTGGCCGATGGACGCCTCCCTCTCTCTCTCTCTCTCTCTCTCACACACACACACAGATACTCAATGGAATCAAGAGTTCATCAATCTCCGTCTTCTTAAATTTGATGAATATTTCATGAATGGTTTTTATATGTAACCAATATTTTCTGCGTCTTCCTGGAAGGATGGTCGTACGTTTGTTTCAAACCTCCACCAGTGAGAAACACCGAGGCCCACGGGACGAAACGCCCCCTGCAGGACCGTTTAGTTAAAAAAGGGAAAGTTCGGTCTTCATGGAGAAGCTGTTTGACACATTTGTTCTAATTCCTGATTGGCTCCCAGCTATTACATCAGACGATACTTTACCAACAGGGAAATCTTCTCCTCTGACCTTTGTTGACAGAGACAGTTAAGGTCAAGCTTTATTTGGATTATTCATCAATATTAGTTTAATTATTTACTGACAAAAGATTTTATTTTAACACTAATTTGGAATTAAATCTCTTCATTCATTTGATCATTTGACTCAGAGACCAACGTCGTCTGCTGTTTGAAGCTAATTAGAAATAGCATTCTTCTCTAAAGCAGGGATGTCCAACCCCTGGTCTGGGGACCGGTGCTGGTCCGTAGGTTATTTGGTACTGGGCCGCAGTGAAAAAATGTACTTCAGTTTTTACTACTTTACTTCATTCCAAAATAATCCAGTCATGTCTCTCTACTGTGTTCATTCAAACATCATCAGTCAGTGTTCCAGAACAACAGGTCAAAGGTCATTCAGATTCTGATACTGACAGAGAGAAAGACTGAAAAAATGTTTTATTTTGAAAGTTTAATGATATTATCGCAGTAAAGTGTTTTGTCACTTTTTTATTTTTACATTTGTTGTTTGTGTATAAATCACTGAAATCATTTTTTTTATTATTATTATTTTTTATTATACATTTGTCGTGTTTTCAACGATCGCTCCACCAGGGGTCTCACTATCATGTAAATCTAAAATCATTAGCTACGTTGTCGTGTCGCCCGTTACATCTCTGTTTACAGTCGAACATAAAATACGCCTTGAGATGTACCTGTATAAAGTACTCCGTACACAGTACTGACACACACGTATAAAGTACTCCGTACACAGTACTGAGTACACACTTCTGAGTACACACACTGACACACACACACAGACGTTCAGGCAGTAACAGAACTCTCTGATCTCTGGCCTTTGGAGTCATCTCACTACATCAATAAATACAGCAAAATAGCATTAGCACTAGCTTCAACTATAGGACCAGGCCATAATACGATAGAATTAGCATCAGTGTTTTAAGGTTTGGCCATTTAGTTGAAATTCTAAGCCAAGCAGGGAGTAATTTGGACACAGAGAAAATTGATTTTGACCATCAGCACTTTCTCATTTTCAAACAGCGCCTGGGGCTAAATGGGTTAGCCTGTTAAGCACATTACACAGGTAGCTTCTTCTTTCCTCCCCAATGATTATGTGTCCGCCTTGAGCAATTGATATTTCTTGCAAATAAGAAAATTATCATATTCCATGCCTGGAAAGAGAAATTAGGGCCATGCTCTTATGGAGT
>NC_024307.1:2292182-2293193 GCF_000523025.1 Cynoglossus semilaevis | reverse complement strand
AGACAGAAGGACGGGCTATTACTCTGTGATGCAACAGAACGGAGCTGGGAACATGTACAGCAGGGTGTGGCGTAGGACGGCTGTAATTTCACCGCCAGACTCTGATTGGTCCCATAAATCACGGCCGCGGCCAAATTTATTTGACCAAGGTTAAAAAAACCATTTCATCTAAATCACGTGTAATTTGGACCATGATGCACCAGTCGAGCGTTGACCCTTTTATCTGCCTTTGTAGTCGTTGTCGTCTCTGATCTGATTTGTCTGGTCGTCCCACAGACGTGATGATCAGTGAACAGCAACACGTTGACCGGGGGCTCTGCACCCCTGCACCCCCCTGAGGCTGTCTGCAGACTGCAGCGAGAGCCCCTGGTGGTCTAACTGGAACCACATGGGGGGGGTGGGGGGAGAACCTGATAGCTGTGCTTGGCCTGAGCTGGAGTTTACCTCGGCGGCGCGTCAGGCGGCGTCAGAGATGCCTGTAAGATGGATGGTCACTGCCGCTGCCCTTGACCCTGAGCATCACGCTACACACCTACGCACCAGCGTTGTGTCCTGTCATCCGCAAAAAAAAAAAACCTCGTTCTCCTCCTGCCCCTCAGGGACACACCTCCTCCATCCTACACCCTCTTAGGGGTTTCTGTGGCCGCGCTGCCCCCTGGAGTGTCCGACCGATAGGGAGCGTTTACTGCCGGTCCGGTCGGAACGGGAACAACAGCAAACACACTAATGGGAGGGAGACAAAGCCACAGGCCACAGACATCCAGTGGAGAGCAGACCACAGGCCAGGAGTTGGCGCTCTCTCCTCCCGCTCGGCGTGTAGGTACAAGAGGCAGCGACCAGAGCTGCGGCGCTCCCCGGTCTTTGTGTGTTAGCGCTCACAGCGCAGTAACCTGAGGAACTGGTACTGCTACTGTGGAAACACTACCCAGAGGTTGGTCACCCTCTCACCCCTGTGCTGTGGTGGACACTTCATTTGGAGGCCAGTTGAAACCCCCCTCCCACCGCCCCCCC
>NC_024307.1:2288537-2292028 GCF_000523025.1 Cynoglossus semilaevis | reverse complement strand
GGCCATGTGCTTCCAGTTAGGCTGGCGCTCCGCCCTGAGCAGAGGTTAAGTGAAACTACCTGCTCCGCTGTGGCTGCTGATTATTTGCTTTGTTCCCCGAGCTGCCAGATCATAAAACACTTGTGTTCCACGTTCCCGCCGCTCTCCGAGTCCCTGAGGTCGGTGATCGTTACGCCCGGACGTGTGGTCGCACAACGCCGCCTTTCAAATGCCACGCCTGACGGCCTCGCGTACGACTCACAGCGCGGGGCCATACGTCTGCAGTGGATCGTCACAGACGTCCGAACTTCTTCCAGAAAGATTTGACCTCGTTCGTCATCTGGGCGACGTTGACGAACGTGATGCAGTGAGGGTGGAAAAAAAAACGAGGTTTGCGAGACGTGAACGTGGACTGGTTTCCTGTTAATTACTGACGCAGACGAGGACGAAGACCATAACTCTGGACTGCTCCTGTTGGTTAAACCCGCGGCTCCCAACCCTTACTGTACCGTGGACCGGTTAAATCTTCAAAATCAAACCATCTTTCAGTCTTTCTCTCTGTCAGTATCAGAGTCTGAATGACCTTTGACCTGTTGTTCTGAAACACTGACTGATGATCTTTGAATGTAAACAGTGAAGAGACATGATGATCTTTGAATGTAAACAGTAAAGAGACATGACTGGATTATTATAGAACATCAGTAAAAACCTAAGTACATTTTTTCACTATGGACCGGTACAAAATGACTAACGGACCAGTCCCCGGACCAGGGGTTGGGAACCCCTGAGTAAAGCTATCATAATCATCCCCAGGTCGGTGGCCCTGTGCTTACATTAGTTTACTGACAGAGATTTATTTTATGCCCACTCTCTCTCTCTCTCTCTCTCTCTCTTTCTCTCCCTCATCGGCGCCTCCTGTTGACTCTGATTAAAGTAAATGAGTGAAATAAGATCCAATGGAATTGAAATGATGAGCGAAGGCTGGAAAGAAACACAAGGGCGGCGACAACCACACTGATTATGTTTCAGCAGTTTGTTGAATCTGACTCTACGAACAAACGCTTTTAATAACAGTCGTATATTTTTACATTTCTCTGATGGTTTGATGTCGTCTTTTTTTCTGATGGAGGTAATGAGTTAACGCTGTTAATTAATTGGTGAAGATGAATCAGATCAAAGCGTACGAGGTGCGGTGTATATGGACTTCACGGGCGTTAAACTGGCATCCATATAATAACAACAAACAATATATATATACTGTATGTATGTCATTAAATACATATATGTTCAAAATCTTTCTGTGTATATATTTATATGCATGTATTGTATAAACATATAATTAAATTTTTCAAACAATTTATGTGCATATATACATGTATGCTTAAAAATATATTTATATTTTTGGAACAATATATCTATATATAGATGTTTGTTTAAAATATATTTATATTTTAAAACACTATATATTTTATGTGTTTATATTTATGTACATGTATTGTATAAAAAAATAATTCAATTTTTCAAGCAAAATATGGGTGTATATATACTTACATGTTTTTGAAAATATATTTAAATGTTTTAAACAATATATGTACAGTATATATGTGTATATATTTATTTACATATATTGTGTAAATATATATAATTAATATTTTTAAACAACGTGTGAATATATACATATATGTTTCAAATATACAGTATATTTATATGTTTGAAACAATATAAATGTTTATATATACTTACATGTTTAAAATATATTTAAATGTTTTAAACAATATATGTACAGTATATATGTGTATATATTTATCTACATATATTGTGTAAAAATATATAATTAATATTTTTAAACAACATGTGTGAATATATACATATATGTTTCAAATATACAGGTGATTTATATGTTTGAAACAATATAAATGTTTATATATACTTACATGTTTAAAATATATTTAAATGTTTTAAACAATATATGTACAGTATATATGTGTATATATTTATCTACATATATTGTGTAAAAATATATAATTAATATTTTTAAACAACGTGTGAATATATACATATATGTTTCAAATATATATTTATATGTGTATATATTTATATATGTATATATGTGTATATATTTATATGCGTATATATTTATATGTACAGATATTGTTTTGAATATATATTATATATTTGACAGATCTGAATATATATATAAATATATATTCAAATGTAAGTAAATATTTGGTGCTGTTCAAAGACTGAACCGACTCCCCTTGTTTTGATGTGTCAGCCTGACTCTTCCAGGCCGTATTTCATTCTTATTTTTGTGTTTTTACACCTCTTTTCCCACTCTGTGTCTGTAGGCGTGGGTGTAAAAGGGACCGCATTCCCAGTGGGGACAGTTAAGTCCCGCACAAGGGGAAGCAATCAGACCCAAACCTCTAAATGATGTGTCGTCTTCCTCCCTCCCCATCCGGCTGGAGCCTGCGAGTGGCGGTTGGTTTGTCCCATCTTCATCTCCGCCGCCACACTCTGGGCTGGGGTTCCCCACTGAGAACCCACACGGCTGCGCTGGAAGTGCTGGGATAATGAGACGCTGTGAGGACAACAAACACGGCATCTGCCCTCGCTCTTTAGTCACATCGCAAGTATGTATGTGAAACTCCCGACCTCAGAGTTTAGACAGGGCACCGTTGAGAGGTAAATTACAGACGTGTACGACACAGTGCAGTGGAGTAGTGTAACTCATGTACACACGTAAATAACATGGAAGCAGAAGAAGTCAACGGGGACTATAGATAGATCGGACTAACCTAATATGGTTAGGGATGTCCCATAATATGGACGATATTATGGGACATCCCTAACCATATGTTGATCCGACTGATATCGCGATATTAGCATAATTGTGCAATACTGTATCTGTAAGAATCTGTATCAGCTTTTCCCCCAATAACACAATGTCTGGGTTTCACCAAATGATGGTATCACCTAAAAGTAGTGGGTTTCGCCAAATGATGTGTCACCTAAAAGTAGGTTTGGGAAAAAACGGCTGTATATGACAGTGAAAGTCACTAGATGGCAGCATTTCAGCTCATTTTATTCATCTATTATACTAATATTACCAAGGCCTTAGGCCCTAGTATTTCAATTGGGGGGGTGGACTTCTGTCCACTAGGGGGGGCATGGCAAAAAATAATTGAGAAACACTGCTTTAACCCATCACCTTAGTGAGCAGGCGACACTTACCTTTCTTAACCACCAGGGCACCGCTGTCCCGCTATATTGATATTGGTTGCTATCGGAATCAGAAATTAAGTTTTTGGACAATATCGGCTGAGTTAAGTTAATATCGGACATTCCTGCATATGGTCGTTGTTTTTTTTCAGTCAAACTCCATCTTTATGGATCATAAAGTGCAGCGACGCTGTGTTTTGCTTCAAATTCGACCTCAAAGACGATGAAACACAGTGTGTAACGTTCTAATGAGTGGAACAGTAATGGCCTCAGACGTTCTCCAAAACCAG
>NC_024307.1:2287574-2287820 GCF_000523025.1 Cynoglossus semilaevis | reverse complement strand
ATAGGAAGAAAGGCTGCCTCTAAACACAGTGCAGACCGAGTCCAGCCCGGCGGGCATCACGCCATGCGTACGTTTCCACATTCTCTCATCGCCGGCGCTGTGTTTCCTCTTCAGGAGCCATACATCAGCCACCGCTGCGCCCTCGCCCAACTCCTTTACGCCTCGCGACATGACTACAAAGTCGTGGGCTCAATGACAGGAGTGGAGAATAAGTACAGCATGACGGGAAAAATAAGGAAAAGGGGG
>NC_024307.1:2262518-2267693 GCF_000523025.1 Cynoglossus semilaevis | reverse complement strand
TGAGTTTCAGAACTTCCTAGTCAGGGCACAAATTGTCACATGCACCAGTGGCCAAAACCAAACCACCATGACCGAGGGTGGAAGTGACATCATTCTCTACGGTTTGGCAGGCAGGCGTGATGGCATTATAATAGCGCCGGCGTCGTCCTGAAGGAGAGCGCCAAGAACGGGTCGACCGCTGAGGGAAAGACATGAGGGTGAAGTGAACGACAGAAGCAAAAGGGAAAGTTTCACTTGTCAAGTGACGGCTGATTGGTTGGTTTTACTTTTTTTTTCTTTTTTTTTTATTCTTGTCGTCGGTCATTAGCGTTAGCACGTGGAGCTGTGGAGTCGTGACACTGATTGTTCAGACTTTAAACCTTTAGACCAGCGGTCCCCAAACTTTACTGTACCGAGAACCAGTCGTTACTGTGGATCGGTACCACTGCACCATCATTAAATTTTCATAATTAACCATCTTTTAGTCTTTCTTCTGTCAGAGTCTGAGTCGGAATGACCTTTGACCTGTTGTTCTGAAACACTGACAGATTATCTTTGAATGAAAACAGTAAAGAGACGTGACTGGATTCTTCTGGAATGCGGTCCAGTACCATGTGGCCTGGTACTGACCTGTGGACCAGCACCGGTCCCCGGACCGGGGCTTTGACCCCCCTGCTTCAGATGAGTCTTCAAGACTGACCCACATTTGATTTCATTTTAGGTTCAAATATCGGCCAACCGACCGATATGATTCGCTCAGTTATGTTATATCAGTAAGAATGGTTATCGTTCCGATAATAAAAAGCCGATAACGCAACACCTGGGTTTCGCCAAATATGTTGGAATAGTTTTAAAAATGTAGTTTTACACACAGTGTTTATTTGTACAATGCCTCTAGTGGTGCATCACGATAAATGTAGGTGACGTGTTGATTCCACGACAGGAGATATTGTATGTGATGTGACCTAAAAAATAGTTTTGAGGAAAAACAGCTACATATTTCGGTAGATCGGAATATCGGAAATTAAGTGTTTGGACCATATTGGGATATCGGATCTCAGAACTTTCTAGTTCAGAAGTTGTGTTTGTTTGGACCATATTGGGATATCGGATCTCGGAACTTTCTAGTTCAGAAGTTGTGATACGAAGACATGAGGCGGTACAACGGAGCAAAACAAAAACTTCAAGCTTCAGACTGAAGGGGTCGCCGTTGAACTTTAAAATCCCACTGCAAACCACTGTTTTGGTTTTTTTGGGGGTTTTTTGTTTTGTTTTTTAATATAAACTCCAGGAATAGATCCGTTAACTGAAGCTTAAATCTGTATTGAGTTACTGCACAGAAGAGAGTGATGTTGTTGTTCGGCCAATACAGAGGAATTGGCAGCACTCTTATCAGATGCCATAATATCACACCCCTGAAGCTGCAGCCTTAGCTCTGCGGACACTGAAGCTCGGAGGCTTTCAAAGGAATGATACTCCCGCAGCATCCTGAATGTGTGTTTATAAACAAGACTCAATATTATTGTGATGTCTGAGCTGAATTCGATAGATTCCTCCTCTGTCAGCTGTGCTTCCGCTGCAACACGATCCCAAATTGCATTCAACAGCAACAGGAGAAGGGAACAGCTCATTCTGTCTGCCAAGGCGCTTCCACTGCCTCTCTAACTTCATCACGGGGGCGCGGAGGGGCTCGCCGGGGGCCATGGGAGTCTGAGAACACCCTGGTCCATTACTCAGAGCGAGGCTAACCTGGAGCTAGAGTGTCTTAGCTACCTCCATCACAGTCCCACGTCTGGATAGAAATGTTCCCTCAGAGGCTTTTGGCTTTAATGGACTCTGCTAAACGCATTCTGGGTGAATTACCTCTGGTCCGGCCCAGATCTGGTTTCTACAGACTCTGTTTATACATGGTTCCAGCTCGTACTAATGCTCTACCGTGTACTTCCTCTTCGTCCTTCCATTTCTGAGCCGTATCGCTCCAAGTGACATTTAACGGCTTTTTCCTGCCCGTTTGCAGTTGCCCGGTTTTCCCAGCATGCACCTGGGTTTAAAAAGTGTAAAAGTGTGTTTTAAAAGTTGTAACATGAAAACGACATAAAACAGCAGAAACACCTGAACCAGGAGTTCTATTATCAGTTTTCATTTTCTTACATGTGAGTCCACAGTAAACATTATACAACAGTGGTTTCTAAACTAGGGGGGCGGGGCCATGGCTGGGCGGAGCGGAAGGGCAAATTAATCTCAACCTTAATTCAGTAACGTCAGTGGTTTGTTTCTGTTCGGTGCTGCCTCCGGTGGTAACATAGTGACAGTGGTGAAAGGAAATGTTGATGCACTTGAAATGTAACGATATTTCGCGTCATCTTCGTAGCGATACGAAGATGAAGATGATGATGACACTTTCGTCAGACTGTTGTTCTCACGGCACAATATCTGCTGGGAATGGGATTCATCTACCGTGAGTGTTTGTGGGTGAGGGAGGGGGGTGGGGTGGGTCACGGGGAACTGCATAGCCCCATGATTTTTTTTTTTTTTGCCTGACATGTCAGGGTGAGATGTGCAGACCCAGTTTGCCGACGCAGCTGCGTGTCCTGTGGCCGTGGACCGCTCGTCTCTCATCACGTCCTGCTACAACAGCGTGTTGTTCCGCCAAGGGAGAACTTCACTCTCTCATTAAGGTCACAGGGTGAGAGAAACAGAAACCCAGGACAATTTTTGGGTCGGGCCTCAGGGGAAGACACTGGTGTTGAACTCGTGTGTGGGTACGGTGGTGAATTGATGCTTCACGGCTCAGTGCTTTCATCTCCAGTGAGAACTCAGCTGTGAGTCTGTGGGAGACAGAGACGCACTTGTTTAGCCACTGATAAAGTCTGAAAAAGTCACCTTTTTTTAATAGAATAATCCCTGATCTGATCTGATCTGATCTGAAAGAGCCAGCGCTGCTGGTCGAATATCAGGGAAATGTCTCCCTCTTGTGGTCAGCATATCACGCGGGCGGCGCTGGCTTCCGTTGGTGCTTGTAGCTCACCTCACTACACTCTCCTCTGCTCTCCTCAGGACCAACATTTCCTTCTGATGGTCTCACTTGGACCCATTTACCGGAACCACTCAGCGTCCTCCATCAGCGTCCTCTGAGTTCATGTTGCTGCACTTTGATTTTGATCAGTAATTATGATCATAAAGTTTGTGGATGAGTCTGAGTTCCTTTGGACGACAACACAGGAGACATCTGTGTGCCCGCAATGTACAGGCCGTGGGGCTGCGCTCCCTGTGGTTGCTGCTAGTGGAAAACCCATAATGGCCTTTAATTGGGACTTTAATTGTGTGTGGTGAAGCTAAAGCACTGACTGCGAAATTGGTGGTATTTGAGTGCATACATGCAGCTTTTGTGTAAGTATATGTGTTGTTCACCAAATCCTCTTCCTGCCTTTGTCTGTGAAGGAGTTGGAATGAGACAAACCTGCTCGGCTCCAAGTCTCATAAATCATCGTCGACGTTTCGTTAGCGTGATTCCGTCGACAGGGTGCGCTCAAACCGGGTCGTGACAACACGGAGATGCATTTGTTACAAAGACCTTCATTCAAATAGTCCTGTGTTCACCGGTAGCCTTTCACTGCTAAGGAACTTTTTTCGCATTTGTGCGACCATGATGTCCGATGTTCAACGTCTTTGAACATCGAGTCAACTTTGATTTGCGATGCCCAAAGTCTGGCATGGGGGCCAGTTGTGGCACTTGAGTAGGATATATTTTTATTGTCCTTAGCATATTACTAATATTATCAGTAGTAGTAAATATCCCTTTAGTTTTTATTATTTAATGTCATTTTTTAGTAGTAAATATCCCTTTAGTTTTTATCATTTAATGTAATTTTTTCCAACATTTCTTTTGAACTGTTATCGGATGTAGCTTTTAGCTACATTCACTTTGGGTTTTAGGCTAACTACATGTTAGCATTTAAGATTTCCCAGTGGTTCAATGTATTATTTAAATAAAACTCGAAGGCCAGTGGTTCAATGTATTATTTAAATAATCGAGTTTTATTTAAATAATACATTTATTACATGTTGTAAATATAAAATAATAACAATCAATATTTTAATTATTTTTGGATTCTGTTTTTTTAAGGAAAAAAAGGAATTAATTCCCAGTCTGCATTTATTTTTAATATATATTTAGAACATGTGAGAGTCCGTTCAACAACTGGACTTCTACGGTGGTTCCTAAAATGCGGGGCGAGCCCCCCTTTGTGGGGCGGCCCAGCAAGACAAAAGCATAATAATGTGTTTTTTTAAAGTGCGAAAAGAGTTTGGGAATCACTGGACCAGGACATTGTTTCCCAAAGACTGGGTCACGACCCTCAGATGGGACGCAAGATTTTTTTTTGGTGTCGTCTCTTTGTCATGTTTGACAAGGAGTTTATGAATAATGTTTACTGACTTGGGTCGCGAAGGTTTGTGACTTTAAAAATATGGGTCCCCAGATAAAAAGTTTGATTTAGTAGCACCACCTAGGGAAGGGAATGGGTATTGGGTATATATATATATAAATGTTTATTTGTTTGTTTTTTTATTTTGTTGTTTTTTGATACTTTTGTCTGTGGAACAGTTGTTGAACATGTTTCTACTTTAATCGTAAAGCCTTCAGTGTCAGACAAGCTCAGGGAGGTGTGTGTGTGTGGGGGGGGGGGGGGAACCAAAGGGAAAAGTGCTAATAATGGGGTGGAGAAAGGGTTGGCGGGGCAAGTGTGGAACAGCAGAAGAACAAGAGGAGGAGTGTGAGGAGGCGAGGGAAGGAAACGAGCAGAGAGGAGATGAAAGAGGACGAGTGGTGCCTGTCATGATTATCCTGGAACCACTGGGAACATTTGGATGTGATGGAAAACCAGACACCGTCTTGTGTTCCATTCACGTCTGCAGCACTCTCTCTCTCTCTCTCTCTGGCAGAGTGAGGCAGTCCAGTGACAGCAGCCTGAAGTCAGGGTGGCGACTTCTCAGGAGCGGCTCCTAGTGTTGGAGAATGGTGTTTGTGTTGGCGCTGAATTAATAACTTTTCATTTGGCGAGGAAATGTCAGGAATAGTAATTAAGGAAATTGAATAAAATGATTGGCCACGATGTTTATATTAAGTTCCAGATGAGAAGCAGCTGCCTGCACAGCACGACCCCTCCCTCGACGCCCCCCCCCCACTCACCCCCC
>NC_024307.1:2259758-2261576 GCF_000523025.1 Cynoglossus semilaevis | reverse complement strand
CTCTCTCTCTGTATCTCTCTCTCTCTCTCTCTCTCTCTCTCTCTCTTATTGATAAGTTGTTGTTGTTGTTTTTCTCTCTCTGTTTTTCTCTTGTGCAGCTCTGCTCATTACTGCAGCCCAGGATGTTTACTTGTGATGGCCCCCCCATCTGGTTTTGAGTGAAAATTGCATCAGTCCATTAACATGGCCTGTGATCTGGAGGAGGCTTTAATCTAAGACTATAAACTCCACTTAATTACGGCCCTTCAAAGACGCTGCAGCGTTCCAGTGAAATCAAATAACAAAGAAATCCACATTTTCAGTCCGAACACGTTAAAATTTAAAGTTTGTCTTCAATTCCAGTTCCAACATGTTTTCTGGTTGACGCATTTCTTTTTTCTTTTTTTTTTTTTTTTTTTGTGGTTAAAAATAAGACGGTCTCATAAAAGATATGAGGTTCCACTTCTGTAAAGCAAGAAACGAGCAGAACAATTTGGTTTGGAGGAGTTCAAACAGAGTCTGTGTGCGGCACAGTGACGACTGTGCGCTTGACCTTTCACGCTGATCACTCTGTAACCTCTGGTCATGTATCTATAATCAGTGCCTCTGTACGTCAGGCCGCCGTCCTTCGGTGTTTTGTAAATGAATTTAAAGAAAATGCCTTGGTTGAAGAATTAGACACAAAGACATCACACACGATGTCAGCCGTCGACCTTAGTCACGGCACTGTGACCAATCTGGGCTCAGAGCCGACGAAACATGATGACACATATTTAGATTTTAGTTGAAGTAAAAAAAAAAAGTTGTTTTTTTTAAAAAAAAGCAGTTATTGACAACATGATTTGTTTTACATTATTTTACTCCACGACCAAAGTGACTGTTGTCACTCTCAAGTTTACTGTATTTAATTCATCCAATCACAAACCAGTGTTTAATAACCATATTAGGAGTGTGAGAAAATATAGATACACTACATTTTTTTGATAATGTATCAATGATATGATAATCCAGTCATGTCCCTTCACTGTGTTCATTCAAAGATCATCTGTCAGTGTTTCAGAACAACAGGTCAAAGGTCATTCAGACTCTGATACTAACAGAGGAAAGTCTAAAAGACGGTTTGATTTTGAAAATTAAATTATCCTTCAACGATGGTGCGGTATTACTGGTCCACAGTAACGGCTGGTACCGGGCCGACCGGTCCATGGTACAAAGAAGGTTGAGGACTGCTGGTCTACAGCAAAGTACCGGATCAATAAAGTTGAAATTGACCAGCTTTTGTGAAGCTTTGTTCAATTTGTTTCTGCGGTGAGACAGCCTTGACCTGTCAGTCACGGCTGGTATTTTATTTGAGCATTTTGCTCTCAGTTGTGATGATGTTCAACATTTAGATCCTTTCAAAACTAATCATGTTGGCAGTGTTACGTTTTCTATTTGAGCATCAATATAAAAAATAAAACCGTCTGGCAAGAATAAATCACATATCTTCTAAACAAAATGGTAAAGTAAGATTTTTTTTTTTGTGAAAGATGGATACGACTTTTATTGTTCTTATATTTGATATGTTTGATCTTGGTGGTGATGTGGCGGTTTCTCCCAGGAAGCGGTGAGTACAGGGGGAAGAATGAGCCCAGGGCACAATAAATGTCAACTGCCACTGTTAAATGCCACAGTAAAGATACGACAAAATCGATGAATTACATATTTTACAACCTTGGTAGACATGAATGTAGAATAAACAAACGTTGTAATAATCGGTTTAAATAACATTTTATCGCATTAATTTATTTATTTAAACGTTTATTAAAAACATTTTATTTTTATTTTACGTCATGTAGT
>NC_024307.1:2252434-2259701 GCF_000523025.1 Cynoglossus semilaevis | reverse complement strand
AGCAGTAATGGCGTCCTGTAGTGAGGTTCGTTTTCTCTAATTTTTAATTCATAATCAGGCCGTCGTGTTAGTTGTGGTCATTTATATCGCGGTTATATAAACCGTGTTATTCGTTTTAGCACCGAGCCCCGTGACACGGGGTTTAATTGTGCCGTATTGGTTGTTGTTTACGTGTGGCAAGCTAACAAAATCGGCTGGTGCTAGTTAGCTAATGTTAGCATGTAGCTCGCTGTTGAGCGTTTTCTTTATGCTTATTCTTTAGTTTAGTCATTTAATATAGTAGTGCGCGTGACATTTTCTATTATTAAATAAAACTAACCGTGTCTGTTTTTCAGGAAACTGTGACAAACACAGAAGAGGAATTGACCGAAACTCCGGCATCCCTGAAAAGAGAAGCGAGGCTGCGGAAATTTCGAGAGTTACATTTTAAACGGGTGAGTTCTCCGTCGTTATCTGTAACACCATATATTTTAATTAAAGATGTCTATAGATGTCTGTCACCATTCACAATCACACACTTAAGTTCATATATATATATGTGTGTGTATACATATATATTATATACCTAGTATAATCAATTTTTTCCGGTGAATTTTGAATATGTTTTTGTTGTTGTTTATATGTCAAATCTCAGGCATCATTTTAATTATTGTCCCTCACTTTTTGTTTTTGTCTCGACCAAAGAACCAGAAATTCTTTCTCTTTACCAAATTTCACTCAACACGTTTTGCACTGACTTAGTGTTAATTTTGGATTTGGATTTCTTTGGATTTCTTGCTCCAGAATGAAGCACAGAAACTAAATTTTAAGGAGGTTGTGGAAGAGGATAAGAGGCGAAAGCTGCCGTCCAACTGGGAGTCAAAGAAAGCCCGGCTGGAGTGGGAGGTGGCAGAGGATCAAAAGAAAAAGGTGATTTTTTTTTTCTTGATAAGTATATATATATATGCATGTAGAAATGTCATTAACCATCATCACAAATTTCAAATTTTTTTTCATCAAAAATCCTGCATCCCGTGGTTCATTATTTTAAGGGTGAATTAAAATCATTCACCCTCATTTATGTTGACGGTATAGACATTAAAAAACCAAATGTGTTTTTTCTTTGTAGGAATGTGCTGACAGAGGTGAGGACTACAACCGAGTGAAGCTGCTGGAAATCACAGCCAGAGATGCAGCGTTGTGGGAGAGGAAGAAGAAAAAGAAGAACCCGGACACAGGATTTGCAGGTGTGTGTGTGTGTGTTAACACTGTGTGTGGAACATTTTTCTTGTATAAAGCGCGTCATCGAGTGAAATGTCAATTATTTCCTCAGTTTGTGGTGTTGTTGAAATTCTTGTCATTTTTTAAAAATATTTTTCTTTAATGAACAATATGCCTGAAAGTCATGGTTAAAGACCAACTTATCGTTCTTACCTTCTTGATTTATTTGTATTTAATTATATTTTTTTATTTACCTCCATATGTTTAATTTAATATTTATATCTTTATTGTTATTTTTATATATATTATATACTCATTTATTTGATTTGTGTATATTTATTTAGTTATTATGTACTCCCTGTCTTACTATTATAAGATATATATATATATATATATGTATATATATACATTATTACCCTTTTTTACATGATGACTTGTCTATAAATTTTAGAGCTACATTAACAAAATTTAAAAATGGAGTAATTAAAATGTGCATAAAAACTGAAAGGTTTTGCTGCAAGTTGAACAGGTTTTATCACAGAAAAGTCAGATTGACACCAATACTGTACTGTACCGTACTGTACCGTACCGTACTGTACTTTAACTAACAGAAGACAAAACACAGACCATGTGAAAGAAACGGTCGGAGGCTGTAACTGCAGAGTGTCCGTTCCAGGAAAAAGTAGGATGTGTTCCACTGCTCTAGGAAGTACCCTGACCATAAGTACACGTCTGTGTGAAACACTTGCGTGTGGCTAACGTCGCTAAATGCTAGCTGCCTTTTTTATTTTTTTTGGACAATAAACATAGTTTAACGTCATCTCTTCAGGTAACATCAACACACATGTAAACTCCTCTACATACACTACAGAGGAGAACCACAAACAGCCTGCTTCCGTTGATGCTGAGTGCCCTCTACTGGACTGTACCGTAACTACATACACAATTACAGGCCAGAAGGTTTTTAGCCTAAAAATTTAGGAACTTTCTTTCTAAAGAGGTAAACGGTTGTTTCCTCTCAGTTGAACGGCGACAGCTGAGTTATTTATTCACTGTTAGGAGTCGAATCATAACTGTTAGTCCCACTGAACCTCACTTCAGGTTAGAACTTCACAGTTCACTGTCCTCTGGCTTCTCATCCACTGCTGCATCAAAGCCTTTACTGAAATACCCATGTGGGGGGGAAGAGAGGCTTCACCAGAGAAAGGAAGTTGAATTGCCGCTTCATTCGTTCTTAATCATCTACAGTTTTTTTTTTGTTTTCAGTTTTTTGGCAGAGCGATGTGCCTGCTCCCCGTTTGTTCCAGTAATTAAACTTCAGTCGTTTGTTTCTCTGTCTGACAAATGAACTGCAGGTTACGCTGAAGCCCAGTTCAGACAGTACCAGAGGCTCACCAAGCAGATCCGACCAGACATGGAGAGCTACGATAAACAGAGGGAGGACTGGTGAGTGGAACCCCACCCCCCCCCAACCCCCCGCCCGCAGGGACCTCGCTGTATTTGTCCTTTAATCGTTGGTTCAGCCACAGGAAGGGCTGATGCTCTCCCTGCTGTTAAAACCAAAAGGGTGAAATTTCCACTCAAGTGGAATGGATCGTGAAAACCTACCGTCGCAATCAGCCGCCACATGTTCACAAAGCATTTTCTTTATGTTAAATACTGTACCCTCTCGTCTGCCCCGAGGTCAGCGTTAACGTGTCCATGCCAACAATATCCCAGTAAGTCAGAGTGTTCAGACATGGGTTACACAGCACAGTCACAGATCACAGATCAGCGCCTGCAGGTCCTTAAGGCGGCCACATGGGGAAACCGTGAAGGATGCACCGACACGTCCAACCCCGGAGCCACAGCCACAGCTCTCACTGGAACATGACCGGAGGTCGCGGTGACCGTGTTGACCGATGATCATGATCGTGATGGACCTCTAATTTGTTCCCTGTTCCTTTGCAGCGGTGAAGACTTTTACCCCACGTCTAATACCCTGATCCACGGCACACATGTTCCCACAAAGGAAGGCATTGACCGCATGGTGGAAGATGTTGAGAAACAGTAAGTTCCACTGAGAAACAACCTCTCGTTGTCTCGTTGTCTCTCTGGCCTGCTGGGCAGATGACCTTTGACCTGTGCTGCTGTTGGTGCGTCTTTATTTAAGAAAAAAAAAAACAATTTATCAGCAGAGAATTATCCATGGGAATTTTTGTTTTGGGATGTTTTTTTTATACAAAATGTAAAATGTTCTTTGGCACAAAATTTAATTTTTTATAACCAGTAATTATGAAATATTTCCCACAAACTGCACTGGGTCTCAGGTTCTCTCTTCAGTTCAACGACTTTCACAATAAAGTTCTTGTTGGCTGGAATGAAAATGGTTTTATATGTATATATATGTGTATATATATATAGGTGTACATATAGATGTGTATGTATATATATATATATATATTATATATATATATATATATATTTGTGTGTGTGTGTCTGTCTGAGTGTATGGGGGTAGTGGTGGTTAAGTGGTTAATGAAGCGGACTTGGGTCCAGAAGGTTCGAGTCCACCAGCTGCCAAGTCACCACTGAGGTGCTCTGAGCAAGGCACCTTCCCCACACGCTGCTCCCCGGGCGCTCAGAGCTGCCCCCTGTTGACTGTGGTGATGGGTTAAATGCAGTCCTGTTTCTTAAGTAATGAGTTTTAATGACAAACAAAATCATCTCTGCTGCCTTTGTTGACAGATTATTTCTCTGCTCATCCACCACCAGGTCACACACACAAACACACACTTAACATTACCCCCCCCCCAGCCAAAACACTGTAGTTGTTGTTATCAAATTCCATCCGACTTTTTTTTTTTTTCTCTCCGCCTCAGAGTATAAAGTTATCAGCTGGTGGTTTCTCTGAAAAGTTCTGGTGGAACCGTTCTTATCAGCGTGGCCTCACAGCAGTTCCTGTTGATGTCGCGCTGAGACGATTCTCTGAATTCTGAGTTCTTTTCCTTAAATTCAGGTTCAGTTCTTATGAAAACTGACGGTTTCCCACAAATGATATCTGATCTGGAGCGGTTGAGGTGAAACTGAGGGAGAAATTAGGAATATTGATCAAACCCGTCTGTGGTGTAAACTGTTAATCCTGACGTGCTCTCTCATCGTGAACTTTAATTTTGAGGTGCACAGTGTTTGGTAGCCTCGTACGCCTAAGTTAACATAAAGCCCAGCAGCACCTCCTGTGGTAGGACTGATTGTTGACAGCCTGTTAAAGTTCAGTGATCGTCATTAGTTTATCAGGTTAAATCTGGACCACGACTTGGACAAAGTCAACGGAATCTGTGGAAACGTAGAACAAACATTAGAGACAGAGGACATGAGGACGGGACGATCGGGGGCACGGGGATGGGGGGGGCATGTCAGTTTCAACCCAGCTTTCATGTTTTGAGGTAACAGTCAGTGGTTACTGTCTGTTACTGTCAAACGACACGGCGCTGCCACAGCAGTAAAACAGTAACCCGTTTGGATGTTGTGGCCGATTGTTGTACAACCTCACGCTGTGACAACCACAAGTATCCACACCAGGCGCAGTGCTGTGCGGCAATTGGCCGAAACCATCAGAGAAACCGCGCAGCGTCCCCTACACGGAGATCAAACGCACGTCTGCGACCCTGACGTTGAGCAGAAGGTCAGCGCGAAACGGTTCAGGTCTTCCGCTGGTTCCCTGTTCAGTTTCTGCCTCGGCCACAGACGTCCCTTTCACGTTGTATTAGCTGGCTCTTCCCCTGAGCTGTTCTATATTTGAGACAGTCCAAAGCTTGTTAGAGACGCGACTGTGGGCCATTAGACAAGGATTGAGTTTCCAGGGTATGACGCACAACAATGCTTTGAAGACACACTGAATCAGGACTGCGAGCTCACAAATTGACTCTATTTTCCTGTGTGTGTGTGTGTGTTACGTTTTCCATCGCCACTCTCCTTGCCAAATTTAAATGCACACTGCCAAATTATTGCCTGTAGCCAATTATAGTTAATGGATGTGTCACGGAGAGTGGTCACACTGGTTCATGGAATCCTCCTTTAACCGACTTTTCTTTTTTTTTTTCATATTGTCAGGATCGAGAAGCGGTCCAAGTACAGCCGGCGCAGGGCCTACAACGACGACTCAGACATCGACTACATCAACGAGAGGAACGCCAAGTTCAACAAAAAGGCGGAACGTTTCTATGGCAAATACACAGCAGAGATCAAACAGAACCTGGAGAGAGGAACGGCAGTGTAGCGGACCGCGGTCAACGCGACGGACACTTGACGCTTTTGTGGCGTCCGTCGCTGTCCTGGTGGAAACCTTTCCTCGTCCTGCCACCAGGTTCATCAGTCAGCGGTGGAGTGATGGTGTTGGGAGGGGTTGAAGATCAGTCAGTCGTCTGAAGGGTATGTCACAGGTTGTGTTGTTGTAAAGTATTAGAAGTTAAAGCCCTGGGGTTTTTTTTCTCTCTCTCTCTTTTTTTCATATTTTTAAATAAATGGCGTTCATTTATCTTGGAAACCCGGCGGTTTTTCTGTGTGTGGTCTCATGACAGACGTTTGGAGCGTGAGAATCAACTACTAGGAACAACTACCATCAAACCTCAGGGCATGTTTAGCAGAAGATGCCAGCCAAAAGAATGTTTAAATGGAGGTGCTCTCTCACACACACACACACACATATACACACAGACACACAAATATACACACAGACACACAAATAGAGCAATTTAATTGAGTCATTATCTTCACATCTCTGTCTCACCAACTCGCCCCGAGCTGCGGCGTGAGTCGGGGAAGCCTTGTGACTGGAGAGGAGATCAAACGTAAAAAAAACAGGTTCCCATGCGAGACGCTCTAATCTAGAGATGATGGCATTGCTCCCTCTACTGGTCAGTGATAGGATAACGTTTTCAATCCCAAATGTTCCCCAGAAACACAAGTGCATACATTTTGGTAAAGTTTTCATACAGAGTTTTAACTCCTTATTAAGTGTCTCGTTTACAGGTTCGTGCATTTCTGAACTGCATCCAAAGGATGAATCGCACCTATATATGACAGGCAGTGTTTATGTTTTGCTGATGAAAGCTGGCCTTTAAACGGTGTATTTGTTGGGTGTTGGTTTGTGTGTTTAGAGTTTATGGTTGTGACATTTTTGTGCTCTTATCTGATTCACCTGAGGATGTTGGCTGGTATTTGGAACAGAGCTCTATAAATTCACCACTGACAAGCCGACACCTCTGAGTCTGTCGGAGCCGAGTGCCAAGTAAAGCAGTCGACACTGGGTGTCGTTGACATGGACACGGAGAAGTCAGTGACTGAAATAAAAACATCGGCAAAAAGAAACGTTAACGCCCGAGATCGATTTAGAGTATTAAAAAAAAAAACAATTCAAGTAATGACAGGACAAGATGGTGATGTCACTTCACGTCTGTTCTATCTTTCCCATCTTTGAATCTGTAGAGTTCCCCGTGTTGACGCACTCCCTGTGTTGTGTTGCTACACTGCTTATCTTCAAAGTAATTAATCCCGATGACGGGTCATTTTACAGCAGGAGACATGGAGTCTGATAGCGAGAGAGTCATGTGATTTTACCTGTTATTACAACAGACCCTGACAAGCATCCAGACATGAGTGAAGAAGCGCTGCTCCGTCAAACACCAACAATCCCACCTTTTAGCTGTAACTCATCCTCGTTTCAAACGCCTGTCAAACTTTAATACACACAAGCTTTACGACGAGTCGCAACAGCAGATCGTATCAATTTACCCGAGAACAAACGTATTGGAGTGTTCCAACCATCCACCACTGATGGGATGGATGAGAGACTGCCCTCTTGGGGCCTCTTCTTGAATCGGTTAGATTGTTACACAATGACTAGTGTTACAAGACCAAATATATCAGAAAAACGACACACTTCCCCAAATACAACACATCAAAAACCTGAGAAAACAAGTATGTTCTGAAAGACTGGTATGGTAGAAAATATGGGGTACCAAAAAAAATTGATACACAGAAATATTGTGATATCTCATGTCATGATACTGCATTTTATTAATACCAC